>NC_140820.1:4520000-4552500 GCF_050613455.1 Vespa mandarinia
TTATTAAACTCTACCGTCATAAACAATCTTGCGTCAAAATATTAAGTGTGCTTCCTGTGTACTTGAACCAATAAGCCCACGCAAGCCCGGTGGTGGGGCTTTTATTTTTTACCTGGGTGCTTAAAAAAAAAAAGAAAAAAAAAAAAGAAAGAAATGAGAGATTGAAAAAGGAAAAAAAGAAAAAAAAAAAAGCAGAAGAAGAGGATTAGAAAAGTGGGCGAAAAAAGAGTGTCATGAATCGTGGGGTGCGTTATCGGTAACGGAGAAACAAAAGGATCTTTTGTTAAGAAGGCATCCACGATCGCTATAGTGATAGTTCGAATTTAAGTGTACCTTCGAGAGAATCGCTGCTTTGTCCGTTTCTTCTTTTTTTCTTCTCTCTCTTTTTATTTTTTTTTTTTCCTTTTCTGTTCCCTTCTTTTTTCTTTTTTTTTTTTTTTTTGTTTGTTTGTTTGTTCGTTCTTTTTTTTTCTCTCGTTTGTTTGTTTGTTCCGTGAGAAAGAAGAAAATAAAATAAATAAATAATGGGAGGATTTCTACTGCGTCGATAGGGGATTATCCAAATAAAAAGGAACAACCCGAGGATGCTTCTTCGAATTTTCTTCAGTGGGTTATGAATTCGGATATAAGGGAGAAACACCAAACCCATCAGCATCAGCTCGTCGTTTTAAGGTGAGAGAAAATATTCTTTTTTAATCCTTCTTTGTTCTTTATCATTCTCATGACCTCGGACAATACGTTCTTTATAAGTATCATCTTCCTTGATTAATGTTATTTGTAATATTCGACGAATATAATGATCGGTACATTTATCAGATCGAAATGTATATATTTCTTTTTTTTTTTTTTTTTTTTTTTTTTCTTTTTTTTTTTTTTTTTATGCGAGTAAACGTACGAACGTCTCTTGCACGTGTACATTGTACGCTTTGACTTATCTGTCTCGAGGATAAATAAACAAAAAATATCTAATCGTCGTTGGATTAAAAATTATTTAATAAATTATCGTATTATCGATAATATAAGTTCGAACGGATTTAACGAAATACAAAAGGGATTGATATCGATCTAACGACGATTAAGAAGAATAATTTCAATGATAATGTTATGAAGTGATTTTGAATGTCGAAATATTTTCGTTGAATTTTACAGAAGAAATAATAAAAAAAAAAAGTCCAATGTAAATATTTATTTACTGATGTGTAATTCCGATCGTAATACTGTACGAGTGTGTTTCTTACGTATGATTCTTTTCTTTTTTTCTTCTCTTTTGTTTCTTTTTCTTCTTCTTCTTCTTTTTTTTTTTCTTTTTCTTTTTTTTTTTGTTTTTTTTTCTTTGGTTGTAAAAATAATCCCACAAGACGCATCGAAAGCACCTACTGGTGGTCTCTATTTAGGTCGTGGCGTGTCGAGGTTCACAAGCAAGCACGCTTTTCGTTGATAATGGTTGTCCTTGTTTCTAATTTTCTTTTCTTTGGACCGTACCTCAACATTTCTCAAAGTTTTTCGACAAAAATCTTCATCCTTCTTCTCTCTTTTCCTTTTTCAAATATTAAAAATTGATACTTGCGAAATAGAAATCGAACTATTTCTATTAATCAAACTCGTTAGAATCCTTTGATGGAATATAAAACTTCATTAGTTCCATTCGTTTCATTCTTGTCTCTTTTAATAACGCGTGATCAATTTTTTATAATGATAAATACTTTATGAAAAGACAAAAATAGGGGAAAAAAAACGAAAAAAAAAAAAAAAAAAAAAAAAAAAAGAAAAAAGATCAACGAACAAGAGTGATAAATTTTATTTTTTGATATCATCATTCGTAAAATCGATAAATTATTTCTTAAACAATATTATGACTTTGTATTATTTTTTTTTAATCAATGATTGATATTTAATAAATGTAATTATCTCATAACAGATAAAATGAAAGTTAAGATATATATATATATATATATATATATATATATCTAATTTAAAACGTAGAAAATTAGATTTGTCTTTCTAAGATATATTTCTAATTAAATTCAGTGATCATACTGTTTGCTAGTTCGAATGCACATTGCACACGCGCGAATTACTGTTGCACTTGCGCACTTTAATATCTCTCTCTCTCTCTCTCTCTTTCTCACTTTCTCGTTTCCTTTCTTTTCTTTCACATGTATTCTTCGAATGAACGGATTCTCGTTTTATTTCTTTAGCAAAGAAGACGATCGATCGTCGAGCATATAAAATCATAAATAGGATCGTGTTTTGCACGCGTATCACCCGTTATCTCTCTATTACTGTTAACGAATCCAATCTGAATTGATCAAACGAGCATTTGGCGTCTCACTTCTTCCGTTCTCTTTCCCCTTCATTCTCTCTCTCTCTCTCTCTCTCTCTCTCTCTCTCTCTCTCTCTCTCTCTCTCTCTCTCTCTCTCTATCTCTCTCTCTTTCTCTCTCTCTCTCTTTCTCTTTCTCTTTATTAGAAAATAGCTACGAATTGAAATGTATGTATTCATGACGTTTAGTATAAAAGAGAAGAATTTGCGCTTTTCTATTAACTGCGACTGTGAATCGTTCGATATATCAAAATTTTACACACACAAACACACACACACAAACAAACACACACACACACACACACACACACACACACACACACACACATATATATATATATATATATATTAATTGTTATATCTTGACTTCATATACACGATCGTCAATTATGTATCTCTTTAATTGAATATATATAATTAATTGAGAAATTTCAAAAGTAAAACCTTAATCAAAATAGTTAATCGTAAATCGTATAAAATATATTATATATATATATATATATATATATATATTATTATGTAATAATATAGAGAATTTTATTTTTATAAAATCATACGTCATTGGAATATTTTGATAGTTTATTTTATGAAAATACGGCAAAAAAAAAACAAGAAGAAAATGGGGAAAAAAAGAAAGGAATAACGTTGAATGAGACAAAAAATATTCTTCTGCAACAAAACGAGAAGTATTGTAGTAAATAGAATATTTTTTCCTTTTCTTTTTTTTTTTTTTTTTCTTTTTTTCTTTTTTTCTGTTCCATTTTGTCAATACACGTTGATTATAACTAATAGAGAAGAGTTCATAGCGGTCAGGCTTGTAGTAATTTCTTGCTATGCCAATAATAAAAGCCCGAGTATTTGTTCTTCGCGATCGAGGTCACTTACTTATGTTAGATGATCGAATGACTCACGAGCGTGCAAATGTATATGTGTATACGTGAACGTATATGTGAACGTAAAAATGAAAGAAAATTATCGATTCCAAATTGCCAATCTTTCTTTTCAGACTTATTACTATTACTGTTGTTATTTTTATTATTATCATTATTTATTATTATATAATTTTTTTTTTCTTTTTTTAATATTATTCGAGTTGCGAAGAAACACGGGCATAATAACTATACTCATAAAATGTGTTGTATCATCACTACGATAAGCATTTCTGGAGCAAGTCAATTTTCATAAACCGCTATAGTAATTTGCCTTGTCGTAACATTAACGTTACATTCATTTGACGGTACAATTTGCATTGAGTATAATATGTTTGTAAAAGTAAATTAAATGGATAAAAAGGATAATTTTTTAATATGATCATATCTAAATTCCGGAATATAACAGGAATATAACAAATGATATTTAAAGCTAATTTATATATACATACATGTATATATTATATATATATATATATATATATATATATATATATTGTAATATTTTTGATTTTTTTCATTATTACATATTTAAGATCTTACCTTGAACCATTGATAAACTTCATCCTGTCGTAAAAACAAACGTACGTTCTTTATTACATGTAGCATTGACATGTCATTCGTATCACGTGTGTTTTATTGAAACGTACAATACTCGATGTGTACTCGTCTTCAAGGAAAGATTCATCGATCAATCGATTGATTTCAAACATTACTTTTTTTATTGTTACACGTAAATGAGTTATGATCGACGATGTGAAAGTTTTTTTAATTCATTGAAAAAAACCTTTCAGAGAGAGAAAGAGAGTGAGAGAAAGAGAGGGAGAGCGGAGGGGGAGAGGAGAGAGGGAGAGAGAGAGAGGGAGGGCGGAGGGGGAAAGGAGAGAGGGAGAGAGAGAGAGAAAGGAAGATGCGTGTTATTTCAATTTATTTAAATTTTATATAAATAAAATACATATTAATATCGTCGATATTGCGCATGTACATCTATCTTGTTTTTTCCAAATCTTTTTTCGTTTCTTTTTTTTTTTTATCGTAATTTCATTTTCGATAATTTAGCGAGAACATTTGTGAGAAATGCAAACTGTTGTTTTGTTTTATGGTATATGGATACATCGAGAAAGCAGAACGATCATAACGAAAACAATACTAAAAAGGATTCTACTCTTTGAAAGATAAAAAAAAAAAAAGGTGTGCAAGGTTCTCTGGCACTAGTCCAACGATTATCTTCGTCACCGTTTTCTAGCAAAACTTTGAGAATGAATGCGAATTGAGTGAAATTAAATTTTCTTTCTTTTACTCGCACCTGCCACGTGTATATATATATATATATATATATATATATATATATATATATATAATAAACAGAATATTGGAACTCAGTGTTGTGCCAAACGATTTCAATTTTCTTGGCTTTCTTATTTCAAATCGTGAAAACTCATTTAAGAATATAGTCATAGTTATATGAATGAAAAATTATCTGAGATCGCGTTTACTCGAAAATGTCAGATATAAATGAATGGATTATTTGAAAAATATAATTAATCATTCACTTCGCATATTTATCCATGTAATATCCAATTAACAATTAATTAAACTACAATAAAGCCATAGGGATCGTTATAAATTCTTAGGATAATCTGTTAACTGCTTGTATCTAACAATAGTGAATCGATAATACGATATTTACTGAATTCTATTTCTAATCTTCCGCTCGCAATTAAATCGTTTCTATTTTCATGAAAATGAGAACTCTCACGAATTTCATTATTGGATTAAACATTATTATTGTTAATCGTCGAAAATATTAAAAATATATATTTTCCAATGACGTTCTAGTTTTATATTTAAAATTTCAAATGGTTAAATGTCAAGATCATTTAATGAAGAATTGAAGAGAATAGAGACTTTGACCTAATAAATCGATAAGAATGTTTTCTAATTGAATTTATCGTACGATAGAGAGTAATTCGATAGCTAATATCAGAAAAAAAAAAAAATCGAGTGACATGTTTTCAATAATTATTCACTTTGTCCTTGACGAAGATATCATCTTCAAATATTCAATGATAAACTTTTTAAGAAAGAAAGAAAGAAAGAAAAAGAATTCTTTATATGATAACTTTGCGTGAAATCGAATAAAATAGATTTTAATTATTAATTTTCTTTCTAATTTTAGAAGCATCGGATTATGGCAGATTTGAAGAATCTCAGTTTGAGTGGGGGAGGTGGCTCGAGATATAATGGCGACGAGCAGGTACAATTTATTGCCGGTGGAAGTCATCAAGTGACAATCAGATCACCACCGCCATCTTTACATTTGGAAAACCTCAATAATGCGGTCCTGGGGTAAGTTGATTTTTTATTTTTTCTTTTTTCCCCAAGCCTCTTTCTTTCATCTCTCCCACATCAATCTTTTTTTTTTTCCCAATTGTACGAGAAATAAAAATTTGTAAGCGATATCATGTATCGTACTTATATATCAATACGTATATAATACCTTCAGTATGCTTTTCAAAGTAAATACGCGTGGGTGAGGTGCCGGTGAACTCGAATCGTAATGCAACCTATGCATCATGTTTGATAACTTCATTGATGCATTTCTCCTTTAGAGTGATTTAGCATATTTGCCTTACGTCATTCTTCACACTTCGAAAATTTTCAAGAGATTCATTATTAATATTATTTAGTCAGTTTATAAATGGGGGAAAAAAGGGGAAAAGAAAAAGGTTACGGAGAAGAGAAAAAAATTTACAATTTCTTTCACATCGACAAAATCAATTTGATATTAATGAAAAATAATAGGATATTTAAAGCTATGACAAAATATATTATCGATTCACGTTAATATTCGTGATTTTTTTTTTTTTTTTTTTCTTGGACATATAGAAAAATATATGGGTGTGTGTATGTATGTATGTATATGCGTTTGGATGGATACCTTTTGATTTTTGCTTTGCGTTCTATATCTACTTCATCGAATGTCGTTTGACCTAAATTCCATTTGCTGTTCGAGAAAAAACGTATCTTCTCTCTCTCCCTCTCTCTCTCTCTCTCTTTCTCTCTAAATTTATCTTCCTGCCTTACGTTTAGTCGAATTCGTATTGTAAACGAAGTACAGGTAGGCTTCATAGAGATCATGCAAAAGTTGCCTTTTATAAGTTTCTTATGATTACATTTTATGTTCACGATTAAAGTAGTACGTTTCTTTGATGAATAGAAAAGAAATCGTGAAAGAAAATAAAAAAGAAAATAGAGAAAAAATCATTCTGAAAGGAATGTTGTCGGTCAAACGTTTAATATATTTCGATCGAGACTAAGTCTTAAGAAAAATTTCATTTTCTATCGTTGAAATTTTTCTATCTTCTTCGAGTACAATATACTCTTTTATATCTTTTCACTATATTCTTTTATTTTACTTATATATTCCTTTCACTATAGTCCTATCGACGTTTTTCTCTGTTCTTTTCCATCTCATATGTCGAAGCAGTAAGTTCACAAACGATAGAAGAGCGGAAATGGTGGTTGGGAGAGGGACGTGGTAGGAGAAGGTGCGGTTAGAGGGGGTGATTGGGTTGGTTGGATGGGTGGAATCGTTTTCAAATATCCGCTTTATCCAATCCTCTGAGAGAATCTATGAATGAAGGACAAGCCAAGATCTCCTTCCGACACGCGAACCTTTCCCTCGAAAACGTCCGAAAGGGATTTCAAGGTCTCCATGGTTTCGATCGATTTCCCTTCCCGTTGATGGACACACTATACGAAACTAATACTTATAATACTCCTTGTTGAAACTCTTCTGTGTTTGCCAAGAATACTAAATTATTTTTTTTTATCTTGTTTGGCATTACACAAGAACACTCTGTGTATGTGTGTGTGTGTGTGTGTGATCCTGATGAAAAATCCTTTGATTTTTAGAAACGACTATTTAGCTTTTCTTTTCTTTCTTTCGTTTTTTTTTTTTTTTTTTTTTTTTTTTTTAATCAATTAATTATAAATCAATTAACATGAATAGGGAAGAGACTATTAGGTATTCGTATTTCGTTTTATCGATATTTATTGTTAAATTGAAATTGTTATGAATAAAAAGTCAAATTCTTAGAGATGACGATTAAAGTTTAATGTTTCTTATTTTTTTTTTTTCTTTTTTTTTCTTCTCGCACGATACCAATCCCGAGATATCAATGATTGATCTCTTTCAGTTAACCTTTGCCAAAGAAATTTTATTTCGACTCATCAAAGACTACGATGTTATTGTTAATCTATCGTAATTTATGATCAATGCACTCGACAAGAAATCCTTTGCAATATATTATTTATATCTTCTCATTTGTGTAGTCGTTCATTAACGATCAATAATTTGATGAGAATTAATTCTATATGTTATTTATATATCGTATTGAAGTATTTTTTTTTTTTTTCCGAACCTATTGTAATTGCAAATTTTCATCTTCTTTTCCTTCGTTATAACAACTCAAAAGTTATCTGTTATATAGATCGATAGATATTTCGAACTTATTAATTTATATATAACGAGATATCGCAGATATGTATCAAATCGTCGTGCAGATAATAAAATATTTTTCATTCTACGTTGTTTTCTTTTTTTTTCCCCAATACGAGATGTGTTCGGACGAGTTAAAAAAAAAAAAAAAAAAAAAAAAAAAAAAAAAAAAAAAAATAAACGAAAAAAGAAAATACATAAATAAATAAATAAATAAAAAAAGAATAAAAGAAATAGAAAATAGGAAAATGAAGAAAGAAAGAAAAAAAGCAAATGTTATTAGAACTGGCTTCATTATCTATAACTCCTCTCGTTTTTTCATAATAATATAATTCACTTCGGTAATTGCAATTGAGATCGTTTTATTTAATTGATCGTTAATGTTTCTACTCTAATGAAAAGTATTTTTATATAAGCTATGGCAAATTGCAACGTGATACAACATTTTTAATTTCATATGAAAGATATATATTCACTTTAATGACACGACTGATGTTTTTTCCTTTAATTTTCTTCTCTTTTCTTCGTTGAGTTACGTCGAATTTTTTATTAATTGAAAGGGATACTTCTTTTTTTTTCTTTTTTTTTCTTTTTTTGAGAACTATTCAGCGAAGATATTAAAATTTTAATCGTAGTTTCACTTGGTTACGAAAAAGAAGATAAGCATATAAAGTTAAAAAAAAAAAAAATGTTACTTCTCATTGCATGTCACTCATTTCCCCCAGAGATTATTCATGCTATTGCATAAGATTGTTCACATTGTCTGTGTACTTAAAAAATTTAAAAGATCGTGCAAACGGAAGCACGAACATCATCCGTAATAATATTTTTCTTTCTTCTACTTGTCATAGTAATTTTATATGTTTTCTCTTTGAAGTTTTTTTTCTTTCCTTTTTTTCTTTTTTTTTTTCTTTTTTTTTTTTAATACGGTTTTTATTTACTTCAATTCGTTAAAAAAAGGAAAAAAAAAAAAGAAAAAAAAAAAGATAATCATACTCCAAAATTTATCATAACTCTTATTCGTAACTTTATCATAAATCAAAGAGATTTATAAGCAGATATAAATTCTAATAAATCTTCTGACGTATTTAAATTAAGCAATCGATCGGTTTTCACTGACGGATTTAGTCTTCAATGGACCCGTGGTGTTAATTAAATTTATACAATTTTTGAAAACATTTAAACGTCATTTATAAACCACCTCCGCTCTCCCACCCCCTACCCCACTCCCCAAGAACGTTAGAATAAATATTGTAAATAAATTATATACAATATATATTTTCTCGCTTCAATTGTTGATGCAAATGAATGAAATGAGAAATATGCATTGGCCAAATTCTTTCATATAGTCGAAAATATGGAAATAAAAGTTATATATCATCGAATAGATATTAAATTAAATTCATTCTATAACATAAATTTATATTATCCGTCTAGTGGCCATTGTTTTATAGAAGATCGAAATAAGTTCCTCCATCGTTTGTCCCGTCACAAAATCCGTCGCTGTGACGTTTATCGATCTTGTTAGAATATCTAATACTATCGTCCATTCGAATGGAATATATTAACGATAATACTAATAGTAGATTATAAAATTATTTCAATTCTCAATGATTAGGGATAAGCGAAAATGAAAATTATAATGATAAAATAATATTAAATTGTAATAATATTAGGTTGGAAACTATGAGACGGGCGTTTTGTTTATTTATTTTCATTTAACGTCCGTTTCATAGTTTCCAACCTAATAAAATGATATTGACTTAAGTATAATAATAAATAATTTGAATTAAATATAATAATAAGATAAATAATAAATTTAATTATAATAAAAATATTAATGTTCGAAAATTGAACGAGAGTATTGTGCGTGTATATTAGATGATCTATTGGACGATGATGATAATGATGATGATGATGATGATGATGATTGATGATGATATATTTATGATTGTTTTCTTAAATGCATTAGCTGATGTGATTTATTTGACTCTTTTCTTTATTTTTCTTTATTTTTCTTTTTTTTTTTTTTTTTTTTCTCTTTCTTCATTCACTTTCTAGAGGCTCACAGAACAATCTTCAGTGCAGTTGCAACGGTGTCACGTCAAACGGGTCCGCAGGCACAGCTTGTACGGGAGGAGTGCTTGCAAGGAAAGTTCCAAATCATAGCGGCGCCAGTCCTGGGCAAGGAAACAAAAGGCCGGCTGTTTCACTGACGCATCTACCAAAAAGGCCACCGGTCGACATCGAGTTTAAAAATCTCGCCTACAGCGTTTCCGAGGGCAGAAAACGAGGTGACTTTATGACACTCTTCTTTTTTCATTTCTTTCGTTTTTTCTTTTTCTTTTTTTTTTTTTTTTTTTTTTTTTCAATCGTCTTAACGCTTAAGAGTAATTAATTAGTTCAAGAATCAAGATCGAATCTAATTAATTTGTAGTATTTTTTATCTTTTTTCTTCTTTTTTTTTGTTTTTTTTTTTCAACGACATGATGATTCATCTAACGTGCTTTATCATAAAAGGATCATTTCAAAAGAGGAGAGGGGGTTTATTCGTGATTACAAAGTAGGCGTTTTATAGTGACATTTATCTCACACTCATTCTCCCTTTCTTTTTCTTACTTTTTTTTCTCTCTTAGTTTTTGTCTTCTTTTCCTTCTTTTTTTCTTTTTTCTTTTTTTGCTTTTTTTTTCTTTTTTTTTTCTTTTTTTTTTCTATATCTGTTTCGTTGTAAAGTAGACGTGTCGGAATTATGTGTATAAAGTATTATATAGCTCTCTTCCCCATGATTGCTCTATTAAATTCATCAAAGTAATTGTGGCCATTAATTACAATAACTTTGAATTGAGTCAATGTGTCTTGATAGAATAAATGAACGATATTGCTGTTAATAATAATATATATTTTTTATCGTTCATATAATCGATAATTATTATTATTATTATTGTGATAATCGTAAATTCGCAAAATTATCCTTTTTAAAAATTCTTGTTACATCGATTATGTATGATACAAATACGTGAAATTTGAGATCAATGATCATGATCAAAGTTAAAATAAAATTTGGCAAAATGAGTTAGGTTAATTGAATAACAATTGTTAATTATTGTTATATCGATCGTCGAAGAAATTTTAAGTTTTCAAAAATTCATATTATATCTTTAAACCGTATATTAATATTGTCATTCATAATACATAAAACGAATAAAAATGAAACGAGAAAAGAAAAGATTTTAATAAAAATAAAAATCATTATTAATCACTCTGATTCGAAATTATTGGTCTTGTTTGTACTAATTGACGATTCTATAGATTTAAAATCGAATTAAATAAATAGATAGAACATTTGACGATGCGAATAACTCGAATAGGGTTTTACGTTGGGCCAACATGTGTGAACGACCTAGCCCGAAAGAATCGATAGTAACGTACCGGCTGGTTCCGGTTTCGGCGCAGATACACTACCGAGTGCAACCGTACTCGTTATAAAAGAGGTCATCCAGAAGTTTGACTATGTTATATACAAAAAAATATTTTTGTTTTTTTACATACACATATTTTTTACGTACACACATTTTTTACGTATACTCATACACGATATTATGTCATTCTGAAATATACGTCAATAAAAATTTTCCTTGTTCTCCCGCTTCCGAACTTCATTATTTTCGATTGACCAATTTTGAAAGTTGAAGGACAATTGAGTTTGTTCGATCACCATAAATCTAATCTCTTTATCGTAAATCACAAAGTGTTGTACCCTTTTGATTTGCAAATTATTTCCTCATGAGGATCCTTTTACTTTTTTTTCTTTTTTTTTTTCTTTTTTTTCTTTCTTTTTCTTTTTTTTTTTTTTTTTTTTTTTTTGAGGGAAGAAAAAATTCCAAGCATTGAAAGTAAGAACTGAATTAATTAAGGAAAGAAAAAAAAAAAAGAAAAGAAAAGAAAAGAAAAAAGACGAGAGGAAGTAAGAAAGTTCAAGTAATTCTTACGATTTGAATTAAGATCGAAAACATTGGAATAATCCGATAATTATTTTTAGATCGTTGATTTTGTTGAACAGCAATAAAAACAAAAAAGAAAAAAAAGAATAACTCAAAAATCGTTTATTAAAAGGATTCGTTTATTGAAAAATCGATTATTATAAAAAAACAAAAAAAAAACATTAAAATCGTTTATTAAAAACTTGGTGATATATCTTTTTTCTTTTTTTCTTTTTTTTTTTTACAGGTTACAAGACGATCTTAAAATGTGTAAACGGAAAATTCAGATCCGGCGAATTGACGGCCATAATGGGTCCTTCGGGTGCCGGAAAGAGTACTCTGATGAACGTTTTGGCTGGTTACAAGTAAGCAATATAGTTTTATCTTTGTTAAAAGAAAAAAAAAAAAAAAAAAAGAAGAAAAAAGAAAAAAAAATTAGCAAGATTTTCTTCGATCCTCGTAAAGAACGATGACCTTCTGTCTGGACGCAACGTAATGTAATAAACGGCTTACATGGTTGGCCGAACTATTATGAGAAACATATTTATCGAAGGATAACCCTTTATATACATGCTTCATCGTCTGGCAAAAATACCACTTTCTAGTGTTGACAGATAAGCCTTATCTTTACTCTCGAGTACCTTAGCTGACACGCACACATACACACACACGAATACACATATGCACATAATATAATTATATTAGACGAAGATCGTTCAATGAAAAATAAATAAATAATTTAGTTTTTAAACGAAACAAATATCTTTTTTAATCTCAACTTTTATATATATATATTAAAAAATTATATATATATATATTTTATATATATATATATATATATATATAATTTTCATTCATTCATTATTGATTCCTTTTTATTATATATTTTTAGAACATCTCATCTGAGCGGCTCGGTATTAATAAATGGAAAGGATAGAAATCTTCGAAGATTTCGAAAGATGTCCTGTTATATTATGCAAGATGATCGATTGCTTCCACATTTGACTGTTCACGAGGCCATGACAGTGTCTGCGAATTTAAAATTAGGCAAAGACATTAGTGCAACAGCAAAAAAAGTTGTGGTAAGATCGTTGAGAATTTTTTTTATTTTTTTTTTTTTTTATTTTTTTTTTTCTTTTCTTTTTTTTTTTTTTTTACAGTCATAAAATTAAAATAAGCATAGACACGCTTATACGGAAATCGATAAAATTCATTACAATATTAACGATGATCATTGATCTTTTAATACATTATACACCATCGCACTGGATAATATTCACTTTGCTTAATCGATTCTGTTGATGAGTTTCTTTTATAAATAAAAAAAAAAGAAAGAAAAAAAAATTACTTCTTACAGATCGAAGAAATTATCGAGACTCTTGGATTAAGCGACGCCAGCAATACTCAAACTCATAACCTTAGTGGCGGACAAAGAAAGAGACTGTCAATTGCTTTGGAGCTCGTCAATAACCCTCCGGTTATGTTCTTTGATGAGCCCACTTCTGGCTTAGACAGCTCCTCCTGTTTCCAATGTTTGAATCTACTCAAATCCTTGAGTCGAGGAGGTTCGTAAAAAAAAAAAAAAATGAGAGAAAAATAATTCAAAAAAGAAAATTTATCATATCTGAATTTATATTAAATTTAATCAGATATGAAATGTTCATTCATTTAAGAAATGTATAGACGGACGTTCAAAAAAAAAAAAAAAAGAAAGAAAATCCAAAATAAATCTATGTTTTTTATTTTAGGAAGAACTATCATATGCACGATACATCAGCCTAGTGCAAGGCTATTCGAGATGTTCGATCATTTGTATTTACTAGCCGAAGGGCAATGTATATATCAAGGCAATGTAGGCGGTCTCGTACCATTTTTATCATCGATGGGTCTCGATTGTCCGAGTTATCACAATCCTGCAGATTACGGTAAAAAATATTTCCTTTCAATTTATATTCCACTTATACGAGACACGTTAGATAACAAAATAGATCAGACAATTAGATAATGTAACACCTGTTTCTAATCCCGAGTTTAACGATAACGAAAGCAAAACAACAAGTAAGAAGAAAGCGATTGTTTTTTTTTTCTTCATTATTTTATTTCTTTTCTTTCTTTACAGTTATGGAAGTTGCATGCGGGGAACACGGTGAGTGCGTTCACAAATTGGTAATGGCTGTGAATAATGGAAAATGCAACAATTATCAACATCATCAAGCTGCGATAGCGGCAAGTCAAACGGTTTCGAATGATATTGCTAAGCAATCACCTACTCAAGAACAAACCAAACCAGAAGCTGGTAGCTTGATACCAAATGGTGTTGCAAAACCAGCTGCCGATGGTACGGTCATCAATATGCCAATTTCTTGCACGACTTCTTTGCTCGACAGTGCCGAAAGTATAGAGCAAAAAGTTGGCTTCCCGACCAATGGATGGGTGCAGTTTTGGATTCTCCTTAAGAGAACCTTCCTTTCGCAGTTAAGAGACATGGTTAGATTCGTCTCAATCTTTTGTCTTTCTTTTCTTTTATTTTTTTTTTTCTTCAATAAAAAGAACTAATGTCTCTCTCTCTCTCTCTCTCTCTCTCTCTCTCTCTCTCTCTCTCTCTCTCTTTTTCTTTCTTTCTCTCTTTCTCTCACTATCACTCTCACTCTCATTCTTTTTCTCTCTTGAATCTTCAGACATTAACGAGAACAAGGCTGATTTCTCACATAATCGTTGGTTTTCTCATCGGTGCTATTTATTATGACATCGGTAACGAGGCCTCGAAAGTTATGAGTAATGCAGGATGCGTCTTTTTCACGGTGATGTTTCTTATGTTCACTGCTATGATGCCTACCATACTCACATGTAAGTTAAATATTATATATTATCGGTTAGATAATAATTTGGATATTAATAAAAGTCATTTAGGTATTTATTATCTCTTAAAATATTTTCTATGATCGTTTTAGTTCCCACAGAGATGGCAGTGTTCGTGAGAGAACATTTAAATTATTGGTACTCATTAAAAGCTTTCTACTTTGCTAGAACTCTAGCCGACTTGCCCTTTCAGGTATTATAACAAAGATATAATACAATTAAGTAATTAATTAATATTGATCGTCGATGTAACTTGTATCGTATTATTACGTCTTTATTTTTTTTTTTTGTTTTTTGTTTTCTTTCTTTTTTCTTTGTTTAATTTTTATTTTTATTTTACAGATAATCTATTCCATAGCTTATGTTATGATAGTCTACTTTATGACTTCGCAACCATTGGAGACTGAAAGGTTTCTCATGTATCTAAATATATGCGTATTAACATCATTGGTATCACAATCCATCGGTTTGTTAATAGGTGCTGCAATGAGCGTCGAGGTAAGATTAATTTCTTTTAATTTAAAAAAAATTTTTTTTTCTTTTTTTTTTTTTTTTTTTTTTTTATTCTTACATCGAAAACAAATATACAAAGATACGAAAGAGTTTTTAATTATTTTACAGAGTGGGGTTTTTATCGGTCCGGTATCATCGGTTCCGATCGTCCTATTCTCCGGTTTCTTCGTTAACTTTAACGCGATACCATCATATCTAAGGTTCCTTTCTTATGTGAGTTACGTCAGATATGGCTTCGAAGGTGCCATGATATCAGTTTATGGTTACAATCGTGCTAAGCTAAAGTGTTCCGATGCATACTGCCATTTCAAGAGCCCGACAAAATTTCTAGAGGAGATGTCGATGGAGAACACTGTTTATTGGGTAGACGTTGTAGCCCTTGTTGGCTTTTTACTCGGTCTAAGAGTCGTCGCCTATTTCGTCTTAAGGCTGAAACTTCGATCTCTTCGTTGAAATCGATTAGACGACGTCGATGCTCCGATGGCAGACAATAACATGAAAGAACAAAGAAAATAAAAAGAGAAAGAGAGAAAGAGAAAGAGTGAGAGAGAGAGAGAGAGAGAGAGAGAGAGAAACGAAAGCACGAACATATTCAAAGGGATGATTCTTCGTGGCCCAAGAAAACTTTGCCTGACTTTTTTCAGAAAGAGAAAAGAAAAAGAAAAAGTAAAAAAAAAGAAAACAAAACAAATACAAAAAAAAACAAAAAACAAGAGAGAAGAGAAAAAGAAGTAAGCTCCTTCGACGTCGTTTTTACTTCCACGGAGAAGAGCTTCGATCGAGACTGGAACGGATTTTCCAATGCCAGACACTTTTTTGACATAAGCTATCCAATGATATTGTCATTAGCATTTTTATAATAAGAGAAAGAGATCTCCCACAATGTTTCTGACGTTGGAAAATGAATTATGGAAGTAAGCGATAAAAAAAAAGAGAGAGAGAGAGAGAGAGAGAGAGAGAGAGAAAAAACAAAAAAAGGAAACCACCGTTCGCGCTCTATTAATATGACATACATGTACACACATACTGTGTTGTTTCCTTGTGCTTTTGATATTAATCCGACTTTTATAATTTGACTTTCTAGAAATCGGTAAAATTGTACATGTAACAGACTCTTATTATACACACTTATTGAATACACTGACATAAAAATACAGACAGATAGATAGACGGACAGACGGACAGACAGACAGACAGACAGACAGACGGACAGACAGATAGATAGACAGACAGAGAAGAAGAATAGAAGGAAATCATAGTTTCGACTATTAGCGAAATTTAGCAGCTGTAGAGTTCATAGGCAAGACAATTAAAGTACGAAGCCTAATTAAGATTTCATCGAATTATTATGGAACTATCAGAGAAGGAGAGAAAGAGAAAGAAAAAGAGAGAGGGGGAGAAAGGGGGAGAAAGAAAAAAAAAGAGAGAGAGAGAGAGAGAGAAAGAGAGAAAGAAAGAGAAAAAGCCGATTATTACTACCAATAAAATATAACCGAAGAGAACAAGAAGACGAATCATAAATTGCGCGTAGAATTTACTTAGATATTTCTATAAAGAATGATTGTAGAAAGTGCGCATTAGTTAGGCTATTTTAATGAATCCCGTAATATAATTATATCCAAAAAAACATGCGGACTTGCAATATATTCCAAAAAAAAAAAGAAAAAAAAAAAAAGAAAAAAGAAAAAATCGGCCAGCGTTCGATCGAAGAGTCAAGAAAGTGAGAGAAAGACAATGTTCATAGCCAATTACTACTAACTCGCCAGGAGCCTTAGGCCCATTTAAGACTCGTTTCCCTCCAACGATCGCGCGTCTATCGTAATTAAATAAACGACACGAAGGAATGTTTAGATCGTTTCGTTAATTAAGTAGATTATATGTAGTTGCATATATATATATATATATATATATATATATATATATATATATATTTAACGGATCAAAACTTAGAAAAGAAAACGAGTCTTTTATTATTCTCATATTTACGCGACGACGTCGTGTGTCTCTAAAGGTGTAGCGAATAATTACGAATGGATTAATTAAGTACGTATATACCTAATTGAAAAATGTATAAAGATGAAGAAAAAGAAGAAAAAGATGAAGAAAAGGTAAATAATGATGATGATGATGATGATGATGATGATGATGATGAAGAAGAAGAAGAAGAAGGAAAAGTTGGAATGATAAATTATAAAGAAAGAAAGAAAGAAAAAAAAAAATAAAGAAACGTAAAGAGTTAAAAGATCTACACGTAAGGAGACTCCGACGACGCATTTATATTCGGCACAATTTCATATACATACCATATGTATAAAAACGTCCGTAAGGATGTATTCTCTCGATTCATATCGTGTAATTTCATTAAGAAAATAATACAAAAAAAAATGCATTATATGTACATACATATATAATGCATACATAAATGTACACGTAAGTACATACATCTTTACACACACTACACACACACACACACACACACACACATACAGACACGCGAGTTTACTTAAATATTTGTAATACGCAAGGAAAGTCGAATATAAATTGGAACGTGCTGTTTATTGTAAGAAGATCGAAAAAAAAAAGAAACCAAGAAAAAGCAAAAAAAAAAAAAAAAGAAAAGAAAAGAAAAGAAAGGAGGAGGAGGAAAAAAAAAGAAAGAAAAACTATAAAGAAACGAGAGAAAAATAGGAGAAGCTCACACTTGACCAATCACTAGCTGCCTGAGCGTTTGCTTCTTAATAAGTGCGCGAGTGCTAGCGTAAACAAGTTGCTACGATTAAAAATAATTAATTCGAAGAATCATCAAGGAAGAAGATATCCAATGATCATTGCACGTACGACGATGACGAAGACGTTGACAAATACGATAATAATGATTATGATGATGACGATGACGATGACGACGACGATGATGATGATGATGATGATGATGATGATGATCATGATCATGATCATGACGTATGTGCTGATGAAAACGCGCGTATATTTTCTTTGCGAGCATATATTCAAATGAGATAAATGCATCCTCGGTTATATTATGCATCTTCTTTTATATTTCTCTCCTATTTTTTTTTCTTTTTTCTTTTTTCTTTTTTTTTTTCTTTTTCTTTTTCTCTTCCCTCTTTCATTTCTTCTTTTTCTTTTTCTTTTCTTTTTTTTTTGTTTTTTTTTTGTTTTTTTTTTTGTTTTTTTTGCATTTTCATTTCTCTCTTAATCTAATGATATTTCGCCTTGACGATTCTTTTACGCGGCCTATATTTGGGCGATGAAAAATAAGAAAAAGAAGACAAAGACGAACGACGAGTTACTCCTGTTTCCCTCTTCGTCTTTTTCTTCGTCTATCTCTTTTTTATACATATAACAAAATAAGAAATAATTAAAACCAGTCAATAAACGAGCGAGCAATTAATGATTTCTCTTAGGAGATAAGGAGAAAGTGAGAAAAGGAAGGAGAGAGAGAGAGAGAGAGAGAGAGAGAGAGAGAGAGAGAGAGAGAGAGAGAGAGAGAGAGGAGAGAGAGAGAAAGAGAGAGAGACAGAAAAAGAAAGAAAGAAAAAGCTTTTTATTGAGATTCGGATTCATCGATCTTTCTCGCTATATTCCGATAAACACAATAAACATAAGAAAAGCATACGGTTTATTAATCATTAATTATTAGCAATTAATTATATTATTGTATTTTAATCTTTTATTTTTTCTATTCTTTTTTATTTTTTTATTTTTTCCTTTTTTTTTTCTTCTTTTTTTTTTCTTTTTAAATGGAAGTTGAATTCTTAATTTTTTCATCGTTCGACTGCTTCAGTGATACAAAAACAGTATTTATATTGATACACAACAATGTATTACTTATTCCTAAAGATATATATATATATATATATATATATATATATATATATATATATATATTATTTTTCTTTCCGTTTTTTATTTTATTCTGACTCGTTAATTTATAGTTTATCAAATATATATATATAATTGATTTATTAATAATCATTGTCTCATATTATCAAATTGTTTGGAGTAAATTTAAATAGTACTTCTGTATTCCTGCTTGTCGATGGCTTAGTTTAGTGTAATTCTATTTTTATATAACGCACATATATATATATATATATATATATATAATAAAGTATGTATATTAGTTTATTTATAGACTATTTTCATTATTTTTTTAATCGTGATCAATAATTTTATTTACCTTTAGCAAATTTTATATTATTATATTATACTTGATTTTTTTTCTATGTAGAGAATTCCTCTATATATATGTATACATATATATATATATATATATATATATATATATATATATATATATATATATATATATATTTTGTTTTCGTAGTCGACATATCTTATTCTCCGTAGAATAAAATCAATTGTCATAACATATGTATTAGATGTTATTATGTATAAATTTCTTTTTTTGTTATTGAAATGCAAGTTTTCTTATAAAGTATTTAGAAAGTTGGTCATTTTTTTTTTTTTTTTTTTTGTTTCATTTATAAAATACATCTTGATCTGAAGGTATTATTTTTTGCTTTCAAAGGAAAATATTCCTCCGAAATAATATCTTTTTTCTTTTTTGTTATTAATCGATAAGATCAGAAATAAATAGAAAAGAAATGGATTAAGCATCTAAAAATATTTACGATATTAATTTTTCAGTACTTTTCGCCGTGATATGCATTAGGATGTTTGTTTTTCGAATAGAAAAAAAATAAAAAATAAAGAAGAGAAAGAGAGAGAGAGAGAGAGAGAGAGAGAGAGAGAGAGAGAGAGAGAGAGAAAGGAAAAATATATATGACGATTATTTTCTCGAATACCTGTGATTTTAAAAAATATTGATGACATCAGCAAGGAATGACGATTGTATATGTAGAACTTGGGATCATTATCACATAGCTCTTTTTGTACACGTAATAAATGTATTATTAATGTAACGAAAAGGAGGACAAAATACAGAGAAAAAGAAAGGAAAATAGGAAACAATAGAAACAAGAAAAAAAAAAACAATTAAAATCCTAGCCTTGCTCTTTTACAGAGCTTTATCCGAGCAAATGCAGTGCATAGAACCAAATGAGAAAAAAAAAGAACGATATAAGATCGGTGTAAATCGAAATAATAACGAAAGGATCGATTTATTCAAGGATTATTATTTTTTTTCACAAGCTCCTTTTCAAGCTCCTTTTTAAGCTCCTTTTCAAGGATAAAAAGATATATATATATATATATATATATATATATATATATATATAATATACATTACATTGGATATAAAGGAAAAAGAATAATGCACATTAAAGTGATGCCTAACGAATAAATAAAATAATTATCGAATCAATAAACTCGTCGATAATAATAATAATAATAATAATAATAATAATAATAATAATAATAATAATAATAATAATAATAACAACAACAATAACAATAATAATAATAATAATAATAATAATAATAATAATAATAATAATAATAATAATAATAATACTATTAATAATAATTAGCAGTAGATATAAGAATGATTTACACCAATCTTATATTTCGGCTAAATGAATGAGACATTCGCGTAAAATTGAAATGTTATTAATTAATACTGCCTTATGTGAAATACATTTCGTATAATATCATTTATTTATTTATTTATTTATTTATTTTTCTTTTTATTTGTTTTTTTTTGTTTCTTGTTTTTTCTTTTTCTTTTCTTTTTTTTTTTTGTTTCTCATCATCGTCGTCCTAATCCTAATCTCCTAAAGCTTTATGTAAAAATTATGTAACCGCGAATCGACAGGAGTAAGGAGAAGAAGACGAAGAAGAAGAATAAGAAGAAGATAAATGAAAAAAATAGAAGACAATTTTTGCTCGTATTGTGTTCAAACGAAAAAGAAAGAAATGTCATAATTAATTCTCGATTAATAATTTATCAAATCATTCTCTCTCTCTCTCTCTCTCTCTCTCTCTCTCTCTCTCTCTCTCTCTCTCTCTCTTTCCCTCTTTCTCTTTTTCCTTCTGTACGTAATATAAATAATTTAGATAGTTTTAATTCTCTCATTTTTAGCGATAAACAGTTTTCAAAAGGAAAAAAAAAAGGAATAATACAAAATAATACATCACGTGTACACGTATACATATATACATATATATTTACATATACGCACGCGCATACACACACACACATATACACACATATATATATATACTTACTAACAAATACATTGACGATGTTATTAAAAATCGTCGAATCAGACCACATATTGCTTATCAAAATACGTTAAACTTTTTCACGTACGATGTAATTTTATATAAAAGAATGTCCGTGTGCATGCGTGCATGCGTGCGTGTCTCTCTGTGCTTGCGTGCGTGTGTGTGTGTGTGTGCTTGCGTGCTTGCATCAATTTAAGATTCGTGAGATTTAATAAGATGAAGATAATGAGTATGAAAGGAGATAGAACGAGAGTGAGAGAGAGAGAGAGAGAGAAAGAAAGAGTGAAAATGATAGAAAGAAAGGGAGATAAATGTAGACGTCTTATATGACGCGTATAAAGGGTATTTCTTAGCAAATAATTAATTACATGCGTGAGTATATTTCAAATAAAATGTGGATATACAGTAATAAATATAAACGGGAGACATATTGTTTCTTGTTATAGGCAAGAAAATAATGTCACATTTGTACTAAAGCACAAGCGAATAAAATCAATTGTAACAATGGACGAGGAACGTCCATCATTCTTCTATAACATATAAATTATAAAAATAGTATTGATTTATTAATTAATTAATCTATTGTTTCTCACAATTAACAAGCGATTGTTTGGTGGGCGCGTTACCGCGTAAATGGTATTTAAATTTGAATTTTTTCTTTTCTCTTCTTTTCTTTTTTCTTTTTTCAAAAATTTCTAACAGATGGCGTGTACAGTGCTTACAATAGCGCGAACATTTGAAATTCTCAAGTTCGAATCGTATCTCATATGACTTTGCGCGACGATACTACTATACACCCCGAGTTGCTATTTTTGTTCGAACCAGTCACTCGTCAATGCTGCCAAATTAATGATTTTATATTATCGTATCAAATATCAATTTATGTGACAATTTTTATCTTGATTCAAATAATGTAACGTAATCGAAAATTAGAAAAAAAAAGTCCGATCAAATCGAATGAAAGTAATTCTTTTTGATTTAACTATTAATCAAATTTCAATGTAACTTCCCTTTAGTTTCCTACTCGACTTGATTTTGTTATTCAGTATGGTTGGCAGAAGTTGAAAGACTTTGGAATAACTTACGAGAACGTACTTACGTAACATCGTTGTTAACGATTAAGAAAGATCTCGTTTTATCAAAAATATCTTTGACGAAAGTGATCAAGTTCTTCTTTCATTCTGCTTTTTTTTTTTTTTTTTTTTTAAAAAGATCATGGAAACACCCATAGTGCGTGCACGCGTTGTTAAAGTGCTCGGCAGAACGGGCTCCCAAGGTCAATGTACCCAAGTCAAAGTGGAATTCTTGAACGAACAGAACAGACAAATAATCAGAAATGTCAAAGGACCCGTTCGCGAAGGAGATATTTTAACGCTTTTGGAATCTGAACGAGAAGCCAGAAGATTACGTTAATCTTCCTAATCAATTTTTGCCATTGTGATTACCATATAATTTTACGTATATACATATATACATACATACATACATACATACATACATATATATATATATATATAAATATATATCGACCAAATATCGAACGAGAACACGAAACTACAAATTTCGTCGCAATGAAATCCATTTTATTAAATTTGTTTTATATAAAAACAAAAACAAAACAAAAAAAAGAAGAAGAAGAAGAAGGAAAAGTCGAGGATTAATTTATTATAATTTGTAATTAATTTGAAAACATAACATGTTCTCTCGTAATTAAAAAAAAAAAGAGGAAAAAAACGAAAGCTCTCTTATTATTGACATACATTCATTAAACTATTACATATATGTACGTGACATATAAAAAAAAGAAATAATCTTCAGCGTTACTAAAGTCAGCAGCTTAATCAAATATATAAATCGAGTTGTTATTCATCAGATAAAAGAATAATAATAGCTTGTTTTTTCAATGAAATTATCTTCTTACTGAATACACTATCAGTTGACTAGTTAATTTATTCTTAAAAGCAAAACTTAATTAAAAATCGCATTCTATCATTCCTTTAATAATTACTAATGTATCTTGCTTAGTCATACTGTATGCTATGCAATCCCTGTTAATAGTGTGGCATATAAAATTATTTCTATTCTTTATTATACATATATAGACTATCGTTGTTAAATGACGATTTATAAATTAGAATGAAAAATCAAAAAACAAAGAAAACGTCATATAAATGTGAATTTTTAATAAATTTGAATCAACGAAATGTTTTCTACTTTATCATTCGAGTCTACAATCAAAAATGTTTTTACAAATATTTTCTACTTTACCAACATGGTCTACAATCAATTTTAATCAACGATAAATATTACCGACTAAGTTTTGACAATCGATAATACTTATCGACAATTTTTACCTTCTCGATACTGTCAACAAAAAGTTAATAATTTCGTTCGACTCTTTGCCGTCCATGGCGCTGATATATCATATTCAGAAGTTGGTCAGTCATCTCTTCATACGCCATGTTTGTTTTCTTTCGCGTATTTCGTAACGCACAGTGAACTGTACAATCATTTCAGAAATACATGTCAATAATTCAACAATTAATACGAACAAAAGTGATAAAATAGTGTAGAACGAAGAAACGAAGAATTTAATAAAAATATCCACGATTCTTGAATTAAATAACAATTCCAAATGAAAAAGATAAATGACGAAGTAGTCAATTCATTTAAGTTCAATGATAACGAATTTATTCTATCAAAATATATCTTACGTTGTTATTGATATCAAAAAAAAAAAAAAAAAAAGAAGAAGAAAAAAAAAAGAAAAGAAATAGGTAAAAAAAGAAGTATAGAAAATAAGAAATATACATGTACACGGTGTGTGTTGTTTGTGTGTGTGTATGTATTGTGTATGTATGTATGTATGTATGTATGTATGTATGTATGTATGTATGTTTATCATAATAAAATAATATAAAAAAGAAGAAGGAAACAAAGTATCGATATTAGATCTCGTTGTCGTCAACCAATCAGAAAATCATTTGAACTCTATTCGCGATCTCGGAGTGGTAACAAATATAATTTGTATGCAGTAATATAGTTATTATAGAGGAAGCATATTGGTATTAGTAATTAAACGCTATGGCTTGTTGGAAAGAGAGAAAGGCAGTAGTACTCAGTGATCAGTCGAACGTAATTCTCGTTACAGTTCTTCGTCGCTCTTTACGAGAGTTTTAAGCGTATTTGTCGTCGAACAGAAGTTACGGAGTAAACGTGTAAAAAAAAGAAAAAAAAAAAAAAAAAAAAAAAAAAGAAAAAAAAAGGAAGAAGGAATTAAATAAATAAATAAATAAAAATAAAACAAAAGAAAAGAAAAACGAGGAACGTACGAAAAAGTAAAAATATCTTTATTTTATTTTTTCTTTGTTCTTTTTTCTTTTTCTTTTTTTTTCTTTGCTTAAGAAAATTTTCCGTTCGTCATTACTACGTTTAAATATTAAAACTGAATGAATGCGAACGATCTGATTGTAATCGATTTTCACATAGCATTCAATAACGTTATACTTTGAAGATAGTAACAAAGAGTGAACGACCTTGAAGCTTTATCTCTTCGGTTTTAATTTTGTTTTTATTTTTTTCCTTTTCTTTTTCTTTTCTTTTTTTGATATTTTTCATCACGTAAGTAAATAAATCTTTTGAGATACTTTTAATCTTCTATTAATCTAAACTTCTTCTTCTTTTTTTGGTCGCCAAATAATGATTTTTTTTTTTTGATCGACAAAAAATTTCAACAGATAAATTCTATAGTGATGAATGGATAAGATACAAAGATAATGGATAACCTATCTTGTATTATTCCTAATTAATTTCCTTTTCTCTTCTCTCTCTCTCTCTCTCTCTCTCTCTCTCTCTCTCTCTGTTTCTTTTACATATACATACTTATCTTATTTTGTCTGCTTTTTAAACTGTTTTTTTTAAATTGTTTTTTAATGGAACATGCATACGTTATAGCATCATCGCATGCGATGTTGCACGTTGCACGTGTCGTCTATATGTACATATATATATATATGATTCACAGATACGATGTTCAACATTTAAATTCTACACAACACGTATTTCTCTTATAAAGAGAGAGAGAGAGAGAGAGAGAGAGAGAGAGAGAGAGAGAGAGAGAGAAAGAGAGAGAGAGAGAAAGAGAGAGAGAGAGAATCAAAGTTTCTGGAAATCATTATGAATTCTAAAATTAATTATTAGAATATTTTATATTTATACGTGTCCGTGCACGTATGCGCATATATATATATATATATATATATATATATATTATATATATAAATGTGTGTGGAAATTTATATTGATAATATATATCTTTGATATATATTTTCGAACGATAATATTATTATTATTATTTATTTATTTATTTATTTATTTATTTATTTATTTTTTTTTTTATTATTATTATTATTATATCGAACAATAAACACTATTGTAATATTATTGTATCAATAATGTTAACAATAATAATAATTGTTATTATAATTATTTTTATCATTATCGTAATTGGAATATTAATTTATGTAAATTTTTGTTAATTGTCCAGCGTTTTCAATGATACAAAGTATAACATTTAATTTGAAATGAGTTTATGATACAAGCTTATGATAAATGAAGAGAGAAAAGAAAAAGAAGAAAAATATAAGAAAGAAGAAGAAGAAGACGACAAAAAAAAGGAAAAGAAATATCTTGATATAGTAAATTAGAAAAATAAAGATGATACGTGTTGAATTTTCATAAGAAAAAAAAACATTACCTTTGACGTAAATTATAAAGAACGATAAAATAATTCCATATTACCTCGTAACATATGAAATATTATTAAAATGAGGAATTATAATCTTGCCATAATGATTATGCAAAATGGAACATCAAGATTTTCTTTCTATGTCCGATGAGTTAGTGTTATAATTATTAGAACGTGATTTCAATGTTGGTAAAGAAAAAAAGGAAAAAAAAAAAAAAAAAAAAAAAAAAAAAAAAAAAAAGAAAAAAGGAGAAAAGAAACAATTCGTTACGTCATTTTTCCTCTTATTAAAAACATAATGTAGCAAAAAAAAACAATAAGGAAAAATTGTTCAATTGTGCTTCTTATTTTTCGAAAGAGAGAGAGAGAGAGAGAGAGAGAGAGAGAGAGAGAGAGAGAGAGAAAAAGGTACAAAGAAGAAAAAATAAAAAAAAAAAAGAGAGAGAATGCAAAAGTCAAGGATATAATTAAAAATGTTCAAGATCTATTCGTTGTAAAAGTTCAAGAACCTAACATAAATATTATAGAGAATCTTGAATATACTTGCACAAATAATTGACCTTTTTATATTTTATGTGTTATTAATTTCTTACGTTCACTCATTAATATAATATGATACAGACTACTTCAGTAAGTATCATTTAAATGTTAGAATATGTGCATACGTATAATGGAGATGTAATTAAACAACAATATGCAAATATAATGAGTACGTACGTAGGATTGTTACGGGGAAAAAAGAAACAGAAAAAAAAAAAAAAACGGAAGAAAGAACGACAAAACAACGAGAAAAAAGGAACAGATAAAAAAAAAACACAGAAAATAAAAATGACGAATTATATTGTTAATTGTAATTACTTAGATCAGGTTCTTTTAAAAGGTTTTCCTTTTATAAACGTCACCGTGCGATCTTGCGCGTAAAAATTTTGACGGAACAAAGGAAGAAAGGAAAAAAATTAAAAGACGAGAAAAGGAAGGATAAGATGATGAGAAAAGAAAAAGAGCAATTAATGATGTTATCCTTGACCGTTAGATTCGTTTGATATTCTTAGATGTATACATACGTATTGTTTAGAAATAATTGTGTAATTAATTTCAAATGTTAATTCGATTTTAACGCAAATACGTAGAAACGTTTGTATTTCGTTTAATAATTACTTTTTCTTGTAGATATTTAAAAAAAAAAAAAAAAAAAAAAAAAAAGAAAGAAATGATCATAGAAAAATTTAATCGAACATACTATATTTTCTATTGACAAATTGTTTATGTCAATGATAGATTATTTTAGAAATGATAATTACGTTGATAGATTGATATACGGGATTGAAACAAATCTATCATGATATAAATTATATTATTTAAATAATTAAACGCATTTTAATAATATGAAAGAAAATAAAAGAATTGAAGATGATCAAATGAACCGAAAGAAAGAAAAAAAAAAAGCAAGAGAAACAAACGTGGGGAAAAAATAATGCATGTATGTCTGTCTGTCTGTCTCTGAGTCTGTCTATGTGTGTGTGTGTGTTGTGTAAGAGAGAGAGAGAGAGAGAATGAAGATATGACAAAATATAAACTTTAGATTGTAAAATAATAATTAATTTTTCATGTTATTCGTTTAATTTATTCATATGTATATCATCCATTTGTATTTCAACATATTTTGTATTTTTTTCCATCTACTTATCTATCTATTTATCTCTATCCTCTGCATCTCTTTTCTCTCTCTCTCTCTCTCTCTCTCTCTCACTCTCTCTCTCTCTGTCTGTCTGTCTCTCTCTATCTATCTATCTCTAACATATTTTCTCTTGCTAAATATATTGGCAAAATCATGAAATATTATTTAACGTCACATAGAGAGACGATTATGTAATTTCGATAAAATACTAATTTTCTCTCTCTCTCTCTCTCTCTTTCATCATTTAAGTCTACTAGCTTATATGATAATATAATTTTCATAGAATATTTTTAATATATCTCATGTAATATGGATTAGATTTTATTTGAAATATATAATTGTAATAATTTTTGTAATTATTTTTTTTTTTTTCAGATATAATAGAAACGCAATAGTTGGCAATCATTAAAGTGTGAAAAAAAAAGAAGAGGAAGAAAAATAAAGAGAGCTAAAGCATGATGAAGAAGGAGAAATACGATGTGCAAAATAATTGCTATGGAAATGGAGACGATAGGTTCGTATATTATTAAAAAAATATTATATTAATTCGATTGATATACTTAAATGAAGTTCTATGTGAACTATAATAATTATGTGATTTTTAAATAATCGAAGAAATTATTGAGTTACCCTTGTAGCGGCATATCTCGAGCTTCATCCATCGGTTTGATTTTTGTGTCTTTTTTTCTTTTGTGGTTTTGTTTTGCTATTTTTTGTTTTTCTTTTTATATATATATATATATATTTATATTTATATATATATATATTTATATGTATATGTAAGAAGTCAAATATATATGATTTTGTTTTTATGTTTCTAAACAGTTACGTTCCTAAATTCCTTCTTTATTATATTTTATTATAATTTAATAATATTGAACCGCCTGTAAAATATATACTCGACCTAAAAGAAGTTTATGTGATAATTGAAAAAAAGAAAGAACAAAAAAAAAAGGAAAAAGAAAAAGAAAAAGATTGTTATTTTACCAATGAATAGCAACGATATCGTTAATTTTATTATTTATATTCTATCGTTAGATTTCATCTGAATTTATAAATTTTTTCTTCGGAAAATTTTTTACATACTAAATAGTTAACTCTTCTAAGAAACATTAAAACATTAATTAAAATAATAAACGTATGAATGAATGAATGAATGAATGAATGAATAAATGAATGAATGAATGAATAAAAGAATCTTAATCTTAAAATGAATAATTAATGAATAATAAATGAAATGTATGTGTGAGAGATATTGAAAACTCGATAATAATTATCTTTGTTGAAAGATATCAGATTGGTATAAAGTGCTTGTAAACCTTTATTTTGTAATCTTTGATAGATACTTCTGATAAAGAAAATTAGAATTAGATAAAACAATGATGACTGTTAATCAGCTGTAATCCATTGGACTTTGAACTTTTATTCGATTATTCGAAAAAAAAAGATTGAAGATCTCTCTTTGTTTGTCGATTATTATAGAAAGACTTGAAAATTATTTATTAGTCTTTTTTTTTCTTTTTTTTTTTTTTTATCGTTATAATATTTCTTCATTCTAGAAATTATTTTCTTCGAAGAAGTCGAAAAAAGGGATATAATAAAAATGCAGTGATACGATATAAATATTTTCAAGATATTTCTTATTAAAATATTTTTTTTATTCGTTTACGTAAGTATTTATTATATATATATAGATTTGTGTTTTGCATATATATACATATATATGATCAAAATTAAACTTTTTTTAAATATTTTATCAACTTATCAATACTTTCAAAAAAGGCAATAAAAAAGGAAAAAAAAAATAATAATAGTAATAATAATAATAGAAGAAAAAAAAATGTTTCTAACTTATTCAGGTATCGAATCGATCTATGGATCAATTTCATTTCATTCGTAAAATCATCGAGTAATATATATACATCTAAATGCTCAATTTTAATACTCGTTTATCGTTAAAGAAATAAAATAAATTCAACATTTTTCGAGATTCTAGGCCTAATCACGACATAAAATTCATTTACGATTGACCGTATGTTCTTATGATAATTTTACGATTACCATTTATTCTTTGATAATTTTTCTTTGGTAATTATCATATTTTTTTTTTCACAAGATACATACGTAAGATATTACATATGTCATATTTTGTTGTGGATCATTGTCCGTAAATATAAAATTTTCTCATAATTTTATCTTTAATTATTCTTTAGAAATTACGTAATAAAATTTTATAATAATACTGGCTATTCATAAATTTATTATTATTACTTAAGTGTGATCATTTTAATTATCTCTAAGTAAAACAATTATTGAATCTACAAATAATAAGGATCTATAAAGTTAAACGTTAAATGCATTGTGACGTTGTAGAATCGTAAAAATTTCAAGTTTTATTATATGTTTTATAAAAGAAATATAATGATATTTAAACTATAATTAATTTACTTGATAATTTATTTGGACGAAGAAGATTTATAAAAAAAAAAAAAGAAAGATCAAAAGGAAAAAAAAAAATAAACGAACATTAACATGCGCATTAAATGCATTGAAACGCAATGATCTTGTATTTATAGGAGAAGAAAAAAAATTTGCATGAGAACAATTGGATTATTTTCTTTTATTTTCATAATATTCAATTATTTTCTTTTTTTTTCTTTTTTTTTTTTCAAGAGAAAACAAATTTTTTAGTTTAAGAATATATTCTTAATCACATAGTAATAATGATACGAGTGTTTTAAAACCGACGATTTACTCTCGGCGATCTTTGACCCATTCGTTGTCTAAGCGACCTTTATTCCAATAGCTTTAGTTTTATAGTTCGCGCTAAAAACACTCTCAATAAATTGACTTTTATTGATAATAAAGGAAATTATTACTTTTAAAAGTCTTACGAGTGAGTCATTAATAAGTTAAAAATCCATTTCGAATAAATTAAGAATATAATCAAAACAAAAGAGAAACATTTTTTCTCTTTCTCTCTCTCTCTCTCTCTCTCTCTCTTTCTCTCTTTCTTAAACGTTACCTTCTATTTTTGTTCTCTCTTTCTTTCTTATTCTTTTTTTTCCTCTCTTTTACTTTAATTAAATTTCTTTTTTTTTTTTATTTTTTTTTTTATTTTTTTTTTATTTTTTTTTATTTTATTTTATTTTATTTTATTTTATTTTATTTTATTTTTTTTCATTAGTTTTAAACTTTTTCCTAGTCTTTTATCGTCCTTAAAAATTCATTATAGAATCGTTTCCAATAAAATTGTGGTCTTCCTTGGAATTATAACTCTCATCGTAGAATCCCGCATTGATTATGTCGATTGCGATCAGTAACGTTAAGAAGAACGTGACATTACCTTTTAATTAATTTCTCGAGAATATAAAATGACATTGTGCCGTATAAATTTATGCAAAAATATAAGTATTCTTAAAAGAAAAAAGAGAGAGAGAGAGAGAGAGAGAGAGAGAGAGAGAGAAAGAGAGAGAAACAGAGAAAATCCATTGAGTTCACCGTTGAATTAACATTTCATGTATTTTTATTGAATATTAAATAATTTATAATCTGGATCGAATTTGGAAAAAAAAGAAGAAGAAGAAAAAACAGATAAAAAAACAATGAAAGTAGTTATAGATATAATAATGATATTTAAACTAAAGGATATTTAAAATAAAATTATCATATTACGTATTAGTGTCATTAACATATCGCGTACGTCGCCTATGTACGTTCAACGCGCTTCCAAGGCCTGCACATTTTTGAACGCTTCAAGTATTTTAATTGTTATCCATATAAAAATGGTGTCAGTATCCGAAATACGATGTAAGAATCGTAAGATTTCATTAACCCTGGTAACGTAACAAAAATATTTGTCTATGGTTGCTTAAGTAATCGGATTCAATCGAAATAACATGACAACGAGATATCTCATGACCCATACGCAATGTATTAACGTAAACAGAAAATGACAAAAGAAGAAAAATAAAAAATAAGAAAAAATAAAGAAAAGAAAAGGGGGAAAAAAAAATATGAAATGAAATAAGAATACCGAGAAAATAATTTTTAAATAAAATTTTGTTTATCGTTCATAATTATTTTCATAAATATATATTATATGGACTAGTTAAAAATAATCTTTTTTTTTTTATATTTATTGCTGAGTCGACGAATAAGACTCGCGCGACATTGATTGTATACTCTAAAAAAAGGAAGTATGTATGTGTAAGTGCAGGATGCGTACATCCTTTCGATTTGAAAGGAAGTGGAAAAAGAAAAAAAAAATAGAAATATATACATACATATGTATATGTGTATATATATATATATATATATATATATATATATATATTTATATATGCGTAAGGAAGAGAGAATATATTGATGTCCATTGTAAACGTATAAAAGACAATTTCATTTCGCAACTACTGTGTGAATGTCATTGAGGAAAAAAAAAATAATTTTTCATAATGAATTAATACAATTTTATGCAATAATTATATCAAATTTGTAATCATTTTTCAGCAATTTTTCGTACTCGCATGATTATTTCTCAACACGATTTTTTTTTTCTTTCCTTCTTTATTTTTTTGTTTGCTTTTTTTTTTGTTTCACAAAAATTAATATTTAATCAAATTGCAAAATATTATCGTACATTTGAAAACAAATTTAATTTCATTAATTTCACATCAATATCATTTTAAAATAATTTCAAATTTCAATTAACGCTCGATCGATGATAAATCGATTTATAGTAAATCAGATCCAATTTATTAG
>NC_140820.1:4557500-4562500 GCF_050613455.1 Vespa mandarinia
TAAATAAGAAGAAAAATTCAAAATTTTTGCTTAAAAATATAATTTTATTCAACTACGTATTGTCCATTTTTATCGATGACCTTTTGTCATCTTTCAGGCAGTGTCATAATTCCATGTTCAAAAAACTTCTGATTTTTGGCAGCAAAAAAGTGAATTAAATATGATTTTACATCACTAGTGTCATTAAAAATTTTACCATTTAATAAGTTCTCCATGGAACGAAATAAATGGTAATCTAAAGGCGTAAGGTCAGAGTTATATGATGGATGTTACAACATATCCCAATCTAATTCCAATAATTTTTGACAAGTGACGAAAGATGTGAGTTACATTATCATGATGGAAAACAACATCCTTACGATTTGTCAATTCTGGCCGCTTTTCTTGAACTGCATCGCTCATTATTGAACGTTTGAATTAATCGTTTGGTTTTTTGGTGAATCTCAGCTTTTGGTGTCGTCTGGGTTGGGTTCATCTTGCAAAACCCACGTTTTTTTCCGATTAATTTTTTTATAAACCATCCATTTTTCGTTGCCAATTATCAGTCGTTTCAGAAATGAATCAATTTCGTTGCGTTTCAAAAGCGAATCACAGATGCTAATGCGTAGCATCAAATGAATTTCCTTAATCAGATGAGGGATCTATAAATCAAATTTCTTGACATAGCCACGCTGTTTCAATTTTTCTTTTTTTTTTTTCTTTTTTTTTTTTTTTTTTTGAATGCATACATTGAGCTTCGCAATTTCACGTATTGTGATATGACAATCTAAATTGATAATGGCCTCGATATGGATCTCATCAATTTCAATTGGACTTGTCAAATCGTTGGGCATTTTTCAATGAAAAATTTGGCAAACCAATTTTAACACTGCCTTTCTTTCAAAGCTTCAATCCCATATACGGCACATAACTTCTTGTTATGTGCTTGCGATGTATTCTTGCCTTTTCAGAAATAATACAATAAAATATGTCTGAAAAATGCGCGTCTCATTCTTCCATTTTTAAATTGAGATAAAAACGAAATTAAATAATTGATCGATACAATTTTTTTTTTTTTTTTATACTAAAATAAAGGCAAAACTCCAAACAACAAGAAAACAATATAGATTAAGTGCTTTAAATACATTGACAAAACAAAATAATGGACTAAGACCATTTATTGACAAAATCCGCAATCACTTAGTTGCCAACCATATTGTATGTCATATACAATATATATAAATATATATATAAATATATATATATATATAAACTTATTAAAATTGCATGGATATAAAGTATAATATATGTACATCGAAAGGAATAAAATAATTGTTGAGAGAAGATTGAAGGATAAATATTTATAATATTGTCATATTAATTTTTTTTAAATTAAATTGATTTTTAATAAGATTTTTAAATTAATTTAAATTAATTTTTTTTAAATAAAAATCTTTTTAAAAAAGATTTTTATTAATCATCACCAGAGCACATTACCCATACTGATTTATAATCGAATTTTTTTTTCTTTTTTTTTTTCTTTTAATGGAGAAAAAAAATGTTCTTTTTTTTTATTATTAATATTTGAAAGAATGAATCGATGAAAGCTTATACTTTTAATATTTTTCCATAGACGATTCCTTTTGATATAAAAAACTTGGATTTCATTTTTATTTCTTAAAAGATTGAGGAACGTAGAAAGAGGTAAAGAGAAAACAAAAAAAAAAGAGAAAAAAAAGAAAAGAAAGGAGAGAGAGAGAGAAAGAGAGAGGAATGGGGGAAAAAAGAAAACGTATATAGTATTCATCGAATTACATAATTCAAGTTTACTGTCTACTTACCGATGATGTTGTAAGTCGTGTTAGACCGAGATCGCGAACGGAATATGTAATGTAACAAATGATATAGTTGAAAGATCAAAAGGAAAAGTTTTAACAATTGAAATACGTGCCCTATTTGTTCTCTTCCTACGATTGTAAATTTTATTTCAAAATTAAAAGGAAATATTTTTATAAAGGTATATTTTATAATATTCTTTTTTTTTTTCTTTTTACTTCATTCTTCGATTTCAAAATCTGTAGTAATAATGATCTGTATTATTTTGTAAAAAAAAAAAAAAAAAAAAAAAAAAAGAAAAAGAAGAAGAAGAAAAGACAAAGGATAAATTGTGAATAAATCGTGTCATAGTTTCTTGTACTCAAGATAAGATGAGCAAAAAAAGGAACATAATTCTCTTTCGCAAATTATTACGTTTCCTTTTCTCTTATCAATGCATTTACCGAGAAAGCCATATACATACATAGGTAATTATATGCATATAATATATGCATCATAAATAGCAACAGAGAACGTTATTGTTCGATCGTAATTCATCCTTTCTTAGTTCTAAGTCGACCTTCGATTTTCTCTTCGAATTAGAGAGAAGAAAATTTTATTGAACTCGTTGTATATATAAATATACGTTTTTCGATCGAAAATATTTTTCTTTCTCTCTCTTTCTTATTAACTTTTATTTTTATTAACTATTAATAATAATTATAATAATAATAATAATAATAATAATAACAAAAGTAAATAATGATAATAATAATAAGTGTAGTAATTTCTAGTTACTAAATCATCAATAGTACAACAGTGTACTACTTACCGATTTAACATGCATACGATCATTGACCTCGATTTTGCAAGAAATCCAGTTATAACATAAACCCGCAAATACGATTAACGATCTATGTGTTAGCTTCGAGAAACTATTGACTCGTGTGATATGTACATCTACTTTTCTATTCCTGAAGTCTTCTTTATCCTCGAAAAGATTTATATTTATGTTTTAGATAAGAAGGCTATTATCTCTTTGCTGATTTTGCTCATTTTACTTTATTTCTCTTTCATTTTTTTCTGTTTTATGTTTTTTCTTATCTTCTTTTTTATTTTATCTTATTTAATTTCTTTACTTTTTTCTTCTTCTTTATGTCTTTTTTTAGATTTTTTTTCTTTTCTTTTTTTTTTTTTTTTTTTTTCGTATGAACCTATATTGAATTACGATTAACGTCGATTAAGTCTTATTTTATTAAGAACTTATACATTTTGTTAATTAGATTTTCTATATATTTGTAAATATTTGATTATCATTAATAATTATATGACATATATGATAAAACTATATGATTAAAATTTAATCGACAGTAATCACGTTTTAATTGATTTACCATCTAAAAATAAATTTTTATAAAGAAAAATTTTATTCACATAAACGTCGTTTATTGTATGTTTATTTTATACATTGTATTTTAATTTAATTCACACCTATTTAAGAGTCATAATATAAGGAAGAAAAATATTTTAATATAAATCTCATTATTTCTCGAATGATTCGTTCGAAAATAAACATTGACGTAGATTTTATTGTGAGAATTGTTAGAATTCAAAGGGAAAAATAATTATAGTTATCAAACAAAGTGCTCGAGATAAAAAAAGATAAAAAGAAAGAGAGAGAGAGAGAGAGAGAGAGATAAATAATATGAGAGTTATCAAAAAATAATATGATACACTGATGTATCTTTGACCTCCCCCATTTTGTCTACGATTTGTACAATTTATCAATTTGATGTTAGACACCTTATCCAGAAGGTACAACTATTACAATATATTAAATTATCCTTAATACGTTCTAACTTATATTTTCATTTTTATTTTCTGGCCAATTATTGTTTCATGATCAATTTATTTATAGATAATATTTATTTCAAATAAAAGATTATTGTAATGCACTTGAATAAGAAAGAAAAAGAATTGAAAGGTGATAATTTTCTCTTTGAAAAGGTGTTAATTTTCTCGTTAAAAGATAAAAAGGAAAAAAAAATAAATAAAAAATAAAAGGAGATAATCCAAAATCGTAATGAGAGAAATAAACATTTGTTACTCGTCATTACTGCAAAATTATATACATATATACATACATATATATATATATATATATATATATATATATATATATAAAAGAAGATAGTTTTCGCATCGGCTTTTTATTTAATTTTTTTATCAACCTCTGAATTCCTGACAGCATTTTATTTATATCGAGTAAAGTGCATCAATCTTTTATTTCTTTTTGTCTACATCAACGTCATTGTTTTTCTTTTTTTCTCTCCTTTCTTTTTGTTTTTCTTTTTTTTTTTTCCTCGAAAACATCTAACAAATTAACTCGTATAATTTTCTCTTGTGTGTTTACAATGTTATTATTTGCATATGCTCAAATGCATTTATATTTGTGCAATAGCGAATTGCAATACACGTAACTTATCAGCATTCCTTTTATGACTTTATCAATTTTTCAAGTTTTTAATCAACTCATTATTAATATTTAATCAACGTGTTGCATATTTAAAACGCTCGATAAATGAGAAACTATTGTTCCCTAATTTCATTATTTGTTTTTGTTTTAATTAAATATTGTCGTTGTTAATTTGTTTCTTTTTTTTTTTTTTTTTTTTTTTTTTTTTCGTATAACCACACATATGTTCGACGTATTTTCCAAAAATTTATGAGAACTGATTCATTTCACAATATATCATCAACAAATTTAATTTTTTTTATTGTTATTTTCGTTATTGTAAAAGGAAAACAAAGAGAAATAAATAATATTTTAATAGTTCTCTTTGTTGTAATATTTGTTTGAATCAAGTATGTAAAATCCTATGATCATTCTAAGAAAATTAATTTAATTAATTAATTCTTTATTGCAATAGAAATTGTGTTAATTAATAATAAATATATAAAAGTAAATATAATATTGCATTATCTTCTTTCTTATTTTGATTTCAAATGAAGGGGAACGAAAAAAAAAAAGGAAAAGGAAAAGCAAAAAGAAGAAAAAAAGAAAAGAAAAGTTTTTACAGAAGTGACTAGAAATATTTAATTTAACAATTGACAATTCTTTCACAATCGATGTACGATATATACATGCATGTTTGCAATCTATGAGGGAAAAGGGATAGGTTGGATTTAAAATCAAAGGAAACTTG
>NC_140820.1:4567500-4617500 GCF_050613455.1 Vespa mandarinia
AATTTAATCTGAAGATTATTTTGAATGATATAAGAATAGATTCGAATAAAGTCAAAATAAAAACTTTAAGGAATTCGAAAGAACATATTTACTTTTACTTTTGCAAGCAGTAGTTCATGGTCTTTTTAACATTTTTAGTGAATTATGACCTATTTACTTCTCATTATTTATCAAAATATAAATATATATATATATATATATATATACATTCAGAGACATATCGTATTAAAATTAATTTAATTTTCTAATTCATGACGAACGAATCTGAATTTCAAGATCCTCATTTCTATTTGAGAACAACCAAGCAGTCAGTGAAAGTTTGACATTAATATCAACTTTTTGACACGATAACTCTCATTCACTTTCTCTTCCACACAGTATAATTTTGGTGTTTTCAAAACTAGCAATAAGCAGACGCCTTAAGCAATTCTTTTCTCTTCGTTTCTTTTTTTTTTTCTTTCTCTTCTTTTTTCTTTTTTTTTTTTTTCTTTTTTAATATTTTAAATATTCCGAATAATATTTCGAGTAGGTTGATTGTTGTTTTTCTCCCATCGGAAAAAAAAGATATTTTAGTCATGAATATATATGCACAAGATCAAAAGGTCTTTAAACGTCTTTCTTCTATTCTTTTTATTTACCGTTATGAGAGGAAAAATAAATGAACGGATGATATTATTTCGGAGGTCCTTGTTTGTCCTTGAAAAAAGAAAAGAAAAGAAATAAAAAAAAGGAGCATGAGTTTTGTTTTTTATTCAAGTTTATTATTATTATTATTATTATGTTAATTATTCTACTTATTATTCTAAATGATCGTGCAATGATTTGGTTTTATCAATGATTATAAATTTTGATTAATCTAAGATACGAAACAAACAGATCCTTGATAGCTTTCGATAAATAAATTTTATATAATAATAATAATTTATTATTTGATTCTACAGTGGATTGGATTCGTCATCTTGTTTTCAATGTATATCCCTCTTGAAAACACTGGCTCGTGGTGGGAGAACAATCATTTGTACGATTCATCAGCCAAGTGCAAGATTATTCGAAATGTTCGATGCTTTGTACACCCTAGCCGAAGGTCAATGCGTTTATCAAGGATCTACATCTCAGCTCGTATCATTCTTAAGAATAATTAATCTCAATTGTCCAAGTTATCATAACCCAGCATCTTTCAGTAAGTAATTTTATCGGATGATAAATAGTCTTGTTTAAAAAAAAATACAAATAAAAATATAAATAAAAATAAAAAATAAAAAAAAAATTTATTATTGTTAAGTCGACTTAATCAATTTAATAACGAAAATTTTATAGTAATCGAAGTCGCTTGTGGGGAATACGGTGATAATTTGAAAAATTTGGTGAACGCGATAAAAAATGGAAAATATGATATACGCGAGGGTCATCCATTTCCTGATATTAAAAATGATGGTTTGAATAATAGCGGAGCGAACTCGAATTTCGAGAAGGACATAGAAATAATTGGAAATGCACGAGAACTGGTTAAAGATAAAAATGATGTCAGTAATATCGAGGAAAAATTTCCAGAGAATGAACAAACAAAGGAAGTTAATAACGGTGGAATTATTCCAAGTTATACCACGAATGACATTATCAAGCAAGGTACATTGAACGTTTTCCATTTTATCCACTATTTATCTATTTATCTATTTTTTTTTCCTTCTTTACCTACGAGATAAACACTTACTTACGTGTTTATTCATTATCAAGAGTTTTGTTTTTATTATTTTTAATTTTTCTTTAACCCTTTGAGTGCTGAATACTTTTTCAGAATGTTGGACAATAGAAACAATTGCCGAACATATACATTTGACCATAGTACATTGATCATTTTTGTCAGGCTCGTATTTGCGTCCATAGTCCATACTGATAGCATCTGCCGAGCACGTATTTGCGTCCATAGTCTATATCGATAGCTTTCGCTGGACGCGTATATGCGCCCATAGCACTCAAAGGATTAAATATTATATTTCATTAAAATCTAATAATATACTCATACCATTATTTTAATAACAGCTAACGATGTAACAATATCTATTTCTAATGAAAAAGATAACGTCAATGCGGCACTTCTCGATAATACGATCATCGTTACACCGGAAAGATATCCTACCTCAGAATTCGTACAATTCTGGATCGTTTTAAAGAGAACGTTACTTTTCAGTCGAAGAGATTGGGTAAGTTGGAAAAGTTGGAGTGGGAGGAGTGGGGAAAAAAAAAAAAGAAATAAAAGAAAAATAACAAAACGTTTAATAATAAATTACTTAAATTAATTAATATTACATGCATGCACATTAATGATACATACGTATTATATATTTTGTTAATGTTTTTTTTTTTTTTCTTTTCTTCTAGACTCTGATGTATCTTCGTCTATTTGCACATATTCTGGTAGGCTTTTTGATAAGTGCCCTTTATTATGATATTGGTAATGATGGTGCTAAAGTACTAAGCAATCTTGGATTTTTATTCTTCAACATGTTATTCCTTATGTACACATCCATGACAATTACAATTTTATCCTGTAAGTTAATTCTCGATAATTGATCTTCCATTTTATTGGATTTAATAAAAAGGAAAAGAAAAAAAAAAAAGAGCATTTGACTGATCGAAGTTCTTATTGTTATTACAGTCCCGTTAGAACTTCCAGTACTTCTCAAAGAAAATTTTAACAGGTGGTACTCCCTGAAAGCGTATTATTTGGCCATCACTTTGTCGGACATACCTTTTCAAGTAAATCAATGAAACTTTTTTCATTTATCAATACACTCGTTATATCTCGTAACAGAAATGTTATCTAACGAGAAGCAAATTAATAATATTAAAATATTAAAATATTAATAATATTAATATTATTATTATTATTATTATTATTATTATTATTATTATTATTATTATTATTATTATTATTATCACTAATTTGTATACGTTATATATCGATCTCTTTTTTCAGGCCATCTTTTGTATAATCTACGTAACAATCGTTTATTTCTTAACGAGTCAACCAGCCGAAATGATGAGATTCAGCATGTTCCTAAGTGCCTGCCTGTTGATATCATTCGTCGCACAATCTGTAGGTCTTGTTGTTGGGGCTGCCATGAATGTACAAAATGGCGTATTTTTAGCGCCAGTAATGTCAGTACCATTTCTACTATTTTCGGGTTTCTTCGTCAGTTTCGACGCTATTCCTGTTTACCTTAGATGGATAACCTATCTTAGTTATATCAGATATGGTTTTGAAGGAACAGCATTAGCCACTTATTCGTTTGCACGAGAAAAACTTAAATGCTTCCAGGTAATAACATTTTATTAATAATTAAATTAATTGATTTATTTATTAATATATTTTTAATAATCATTAAAATTTATAGAAATGGGATATAAAATTGTCAATGAGAATTTCTTCTTCTTTCTGTTTCTTTCCTTTTTTTTTTCTTTTTTCTTCTTTCTTTTCTTTTTTTTTCTTTTTTTTTTTTCATCAATGCAAATCATTGATTATTTATTCTTTCATTCTCAGTCGATTACAATTATATTAATCCAAACATATAATTTGTTTTGATAGACTATCTTTATATTGTTATCATTAATACGACGACGAATGATCCATAATCGTTGTTCTATTTATTACACAGGTATACTGCCACTTTAAAAATCCAGAAACGACGTTGGAGGAGCTCGACATGCTTGATGCTGATTTCACTTTGGACATTCTTGCACTTCTTTTGATATTCGTTATTCTACGAATCACTGCGTATCTATTTCTTCGTTGGAAATTAAAATCAGCCCGATAATAATTAATAAATTTATCATTTGTATTTTCTATCAAATTCATGATCTCGACGATAGTCTAAAGATTACGAAAGAAATACATTCCTCGTTCTACGATAAGATCGGAAGATCGATCAATATGACTTTGCCAATGGTATCAAATATATTTCGAATTTGTGAACAATTACATTTTGACGATCTTTTGGTTCGCTTGCCGATACTACTTCACGTAGAAATGTAGAAGATAATCTACTGTATGTAATGAACGAGAGAAGATCGTGCCGAAATGAAATCGAGAAAAATATAACAACGAGATCCATAACCGTTTGATTGCAAATGCCGTATCATTGAGAGATTTTTTATACGATACGTACAACAACCTGTGATCTTTCTATCTAGGTAAATATCATATTAACAAAATTTTAAGTTTATCTTAAAAAATTTTTAACATATATATTATATATATATTTCTTTTTTTATTTATTTTCTCTCTCTCTATATATATATAATATATATATGTATGTATGTATGTATGTATGTATATATATATATATATATATATATATATATATATATATGTATGTATGTATATATATATATATATATATATATGTATGTATGTATGTATATATATATATATATATATATGTATGTATGTATGTGTGCATATATATGTATATATGTATGTATATATATATATATATATATATATATATATGTATGTATGTATGTATATATGTATGTATATATATTTATCTATCTAATAAAACTATAAACTGGTCAATAATTGTCTAAGCGTACGAAATTACTTCCTAACTAATTTTAGATTAACGAAAAAGCTTGTTTGCTGCCAAACGGTTAAAAAAATTAATGCAGAAAGAAAAAAAAGAAAGAAAATAGAAAAAATGAAACGAAAAAGAATTCTTCAAAATGTTCAATCTCAAAGTTTTCACGCAGAAAAAAATTATCGTTTAGCTTTTCTTCTTCTCCATTTATTATATTGTACGAAATTTATAAAATAATTTATTTATCTTTTAGTTGCTAATTATTCTATAGATAACGGTGGTTAACTATAAGTCATGTGCTTCTTTTATTCAGGGTACTATATATCTCTCTAATGTTATTATAAATTTATTATTATTATCGTTATTATTATTATTATTGTTATTATCATTGTAATTATTATTATTATTATTATTATTATTATTATTATTATTATTATTATTATTATTATTATTATTATTATTATTATTATTATTATTATTATGATCGCTAACATTATTTTTACTACAATTAGATTTTTTATAACAAATTGATTATGAATGTTAATTCTCAATTTATATGTAAGTCATTATGACCGTAATGAAATCATGATCATTTGTCAAAGATCATTTGTTAACAAAAAAAAATAGATAGAAAAGAAACGTATGATTTTTTCTTCTCTATCCTTCATTTTTTTTATAATTGTTACTCATGATTCATGAATGCAATTTAGGCGTAGCATTGCCATAAAATGACCTTTCATAGTCAATAATAATAATTATTATACTGTGGTTGTTTATGCAGATATGTAGTTTTATGAGGAAAAAAAAAGAAAAGATAAAAGTGTAGTTAAGATTTGGACAAATATTTATTATATCATGTATTATAAAAATGTATATTTTATTCTGCATTATTTATTGTGGATATACTTACATATTTACTAAATTACATATTTACATATTTTATTAAACTAATATATACATGAATATATTCACGAATGTAGACATTCTTTTTAAAAAGTAATTATATTAATTATAAAAGTAATTATATATAATAATATCATCTGCAAGCAGTAAAAGTTAAGGAGTACATATTTTTAATATATTATCACTTTTATCTTTATTTAATGAATTTTCATTTTTATATCCATTTAAATTGTCCAAATATTCAAATAGAATAATTCTAGTAATTATGATTTATATATTATTACTTTACTTTTATTTTCTTTCTTTCTTTTTTTTCTTTTCTGTTGATTAATTTATGGCTGTGAGTGTATGAATTTAAAATTTCGCGATAATGCGTATCATCTCAAAAGTTTAATCTCTTCACTTTTGATTCTAATTATCGAGAGAAAAAGAAAATAAATAAAAGATACTTAGCTTACACTATTAATACATACAATTTTGCTAAATTATTTGTACACAATAAGAGAATTAAATATTCGTATTCATATGCTGATACATTGCGAATCTTTTATTTTTTATATTATTACTTAATATATGACAAATAACTTTAATTACGAAAAGACAAATTGATTAACAAAAAATAATTCAGATTATTAATCTAATCTTTGAGAGAGATTAGGTGAGAAGTTCTTCCAATGTAAATAAATATTTATATTTCATATATTAGAGGAATAAAAAAAGAATGTGAATTTATGAGACCAATAATGTCGATTGAAACAAAAAACAAATAAACAAATACATATATATATAAAATACATAAAAGATATTTATTCTGGCAATTGTGCCTAACCAAAAATGATCGTGTTAAATATATATGCATGTACATGCACTTTCGTTTCCAACTTTTTCTGTTTTTTTTATTTTAGAAAAATGTGCATAGAAATGATGATTAAAATTCATAAAAAAAAATGATCATGTGTGTATTTTTGTGTGTATGTATGTACATGTTATATATATCTTTTTAGTACATACTTGATATTAAAAATATTTCGTGAAGGTCACAATAACTTTATAACAATTAATTACTCGATTAATGTGAAGCAATTAAATATTAGTAATAAGGAAATATTTGGAACACTGTCCTAATTTTTTATAGCAATATAAAAATAGCTTAATAAAAATTAAGAAAACAAAACCTAATGATATTGACAAACAAAAATTATATAAAAGAAAATTATCAATATGAAATATTTTATCATGCTTTATAATTAATTATTAAATGACATGATATTTGATATATAATATATAGATAAAATCATAAATAGAGGATCTTTATGCATCTAAGATACATATATATATATATATATATATATATATATATATATATATATATATATATATATATTTATATTTCATATATTAGAGGAATAAAAAAAGAATGTGAATTTATGAGACCAATAATGTCGATTGAAAAAAAAAACATATATATATATATAATTATAATATTATATATATATATATATAATTCATCGACTACGTTGTTATACTTGAGAATTTTCCAAGAATTATTATTGAACGTTCATTTATTTTATTCAGAAGAATTAGAGATAAATTTAATATAATTATTAAGAAATGGAAACTGTTTTTAGTAATTTTATTTGTTTTTTATTAAAATCAAGAAAGTTAGATCATCAAAATGATCAATACAGTAAAGTTATTTCCTTTAACATTTTTCATTCTATCTTTTTGTCATTCGATAAAAAAAAATGAATTTGTGATCCTGTTTTACAATGCAAATTACATTTCAAGGATTTTTTTTTTGATCTTTGATCCAAAGATGAATTTTTTTTAATTGACAATATTATAATAACAAAGTAAAAATTAATATATATATATATATATTTATATATATATATATTTATATATATATATATATATATATATATTTATATATATATATATTTATATATATATATATATATATTTATATATATATATATATTTATTTATATGTATATATATATATATATATATTTATATATATATATATTTATTTATATGTATATATATATATATATTTATATATATAAATACGTATGTGTGGATTGTTATGAAATCATTTAATAACTTATTTTGCATTTCGAAAAAAAAGACTTGGAAGAATCGAAAATTAATGAGGATTTGTGATCAGAACAATTCTAAGTGGTTATTTGTGTGTTTTCTGTATCTTTAATGTAATATGACAAAAAATATTTTATCATCAAGAATAAAAAAAAATAGAGATAAATAAAAAAGACACGATCGATCGACTATGAATGACTATGATATTTTTCTTTTTATATAACTTCTATAACAATTAAAAACGAATACACAAAGGTCCTCGTAAATTCTAATATATTAAATTAATCCAGAAAGAAATGAATTATAGTATACATTTACGAAGGTCTGATATTATGTACTTTAGCTTCATCATTCTATGTTGATATATTTTTAATGATATACCATGAAATGGTTTCTCGAATAATTATATAAAAAAAAAAAAAAAAAGAAAAAAAAAAATTATTGACAATATAATTTGTCTTTCTTCAAAGTTTAAAAAAGCAAAAAAGGATCAATTTTCGTATACCATTTGCTTTATTCATTTAAGTCTCTTATAAACAATGTATTTAATCAGAACATTATTATGATCGATGTATCCAGAGTATACTTGTGTTATCACGTGTCTATAATAATCATTCAAACTATTAAATTATATAACGTGTTATTATAATATTATCCATTATGTTTAATCGTATTAAACGTTTAATTTAGATATTCAATGAGATTATCAAAAATTTTTATTTCTTTTTTGTTTCTTTTATTTTTTTTTTTCTTTTTTTTTTTTTTTTTTTTTTTAAATAAATAAACGATATTCATTCAATTATAATCTCATACGATTATGCAATGCACAAGAATCCTTTACTATTTCAAACGAATAATAAACATAATCAATGATTGTCGATCCAATTATCGTTCGATTTGATCGACAAAATAAAAAGGAAAATAAAAAGTAATAAAAAAAAAAAAGAAAAAAGAAAAAAAAAAAGAAGAAAAAAAGGAAAAAAAAAGAAGATGGACCAGTAAAGAAATGAAAAAAGAGGAGGTGGCGAAAAAAGAAAGAAAAAGAAGAAATAAAAGAGAAAAATAATTTTTGAGAATTCGTAGAGTCAAACCCAAAGATAGAGATAAAGGGAGAGACAGAGAGAGACAGAGAGAGACAGAGAGAGAGAGAGAGAGAGAGAGAGACAGAGAGAGACAGAGAGAGACAGAGACAGAGAGAGACAGAGAAACAGACAGAAATAATACTCGCTGTTAGATGAAGGAATATACAAGCCCTACTTCAGTTCGAATTCGAAGCATGCGTGATAGTAACCAGTGTGAGCAGTGACGTTCCTATTATAAGAATTCTTCAAGTAAGAGTTCAGAAGGCGTTAGCCAAGCTTACAGTCAGTTTGCCGCTACTATTCGCACGGTATACATCTATTTTACTTATTCGTATCTACCTGTCTCTTTCTATTTGTCTCTCTCTCTCTCTCTCTTTCACTTTTTCACTTTCTCTCTCTCTTTCTTTCTCCTTTCGTCATACTCGAGAGTTATTTTTATTGAAAAATCGTGAGATGGATATTATATTAAGATTAAAAGTATAGTTTAGATTAAAACAATTTAATAAGTGTGAAATCGTGGGAGTGAAATAGAAATTGATTATTCTTCTTTCTTTGTGTGTAACTCTTTCTCTCTCTCTTTCTCTTTCTTTTCCTCTCTCTCTCTTTCTCTTTCTCTTTCTCTTTCTCTCTCTCTCTCTCTCTTTCTCTTTCTCTCTCTCTCTCTCTCTCTCTCTCTCTCTATCTCTATTCGTATCCACCTCAACGAAGTTTGTTTCTTTTATTTTTTTCTTTTTCTCTTTTTATATCTACCTTCTTATCTTTATTTATTTTTTTTTTTTTTTACATTTTATCAGTCTTCTATGTTCGTACATTCGTACGTACGTACGTACGTTAATTCGCACAATTATTTAACAAAGACCATTCGTTTCTTTTTTTATTCTATAGTTAGATTTATATTTAAACAAAGTTCTATGTGCCTCTCTCTCTCTCTCTCTCTCTCTCTCTCTCTCTCTCTCTCTCTCTCTCTCTCTCTCTCTCTCTTCGTCTCTTTTTCTGTGTGTTTGTTCTATGTGCCTCTCTCTCTCTCTCTCTCTCTCTCTCTCTCTCTCTCTCTCTCTCTCTCTTCGTCTCTTTTTCTGTGTGTTTGTTCTATGTGCCTCTCTCTCTCTCTCTCTCTCTCTCTCTCTCTCTCTCTCTCTCTCTCTCTCTCTCTCTCTTCGTCTCTTTTTCTGTGTGTTTGTGTGTGCTGTGTGCGCACGTGCTTTTTTTCTTTCTCAAGCAAAATGAAAAAAAAAAAAGAAAAAAACCGGAATATTTTTAATATTCTCTTTAACAATATTCATACGATGTCCATTGATATTAAACATTTATTTTTATTTTCTATAGAAAATCTTATTTATTTCTTTCTAATTCTTTATTTCTTTCTCTTATTTATTTCTTTCTATAAATTCAATCTACATCATTTCATCGACATCACTTTCACATTTGCTATTTATAAAAATTGATCACTATCTGTGATGATGAAATCTGTCTGTTTGTTTTTAATCTGTCTATCTGTTTCTCTCTCTCTCTCTCTCTCTCTCTCTCTCTCTCTCTCTCTCTCTCTCTTTCTCTCTCATTTCTTCGTCTCTCTTCTTCTTTTATACATAATTCTTGGATTTTTATACAAAATTTATTAAATAAGATGCAATACAGACTTGTTCCTTTATTTTGTTTTGAATATTTAACTCACGAACGAACGTGTCTTGCTAAAAAAAAAAAAAAAAAAAAAAAAAGAGAAAGAAAAAGAAATAAATGAATAAGCAAAAGAAAAAAGAAAAAAGAAAAAGAGAAAGAGATCATATTTCTTTTCTTACGAACAAAATATTAAGTCGTCTAGCATGATAAAAGAGTGAAAATAAAAGTATAAATTAAATCTGTTTGAAATTATACTTTCAATGGATTCAATTGGAAGTATATTAATTATTTTAGATAATTTTTTGATCACTTGTACGTATATTTGTGTGAAATACAAAAAATATTAAAAAATGTAGATAATGAAAAAGATTAGAAAGAACTGTCGTAAATTATTCGATTAAATCTAAAATCAATCTTATTAGAACGAAATTAAATGGATAAATCGATCAAGAGACGTAGAAAATAAATATTTATTTACTATCGATTTGTTCACTTACTATTATCATTATTACAAGTGATCATACGAATTATTTCTTTCTGCTTTTCTAATCGAATTTCATTCATGATCGTGATTAATATTTGAATGTGTGTTTAAAAAAAAAAAAAAAGAAAGAAAAAAGAAAAAATACAATATGAACGAAACATTACCTTTAACGTTTTACTGCATTTGACTTTTTATTGATCGATCAGTATATTGTAACATAGTAATTGTTTTTTTTCTTTTTTATCTTTGTAATGCTGGCATTAAATAGAAATTATAGACGTATCAATAACTGCAGTAATTATTTGTAATCGAAGTGTTCGTAAGAAAAAAAAAAAAAGAACAAAAAAAAAACATGAGAATTTTTCCACAATTAATTTCAATGAATTTATATACATTCTAATGTTATGCAATGATTACCAAATGTTGAAGAAAAAATATAAATTCTTAATAAACTCTGATAACGATTTTTAATTGTGCATTATAACAAAAGAAAATAATCTTCAAGACATGAGAATTACATTTTGTCTGTTGATGATAGTTATATTGAAGTAATATTTATCGATGAAAATTAATCGTAATTGAATACATTATATATATGAGCAATAAACTGTATCGGTCATATGCATTATATGGTGTATATATATATATATATTTAATTGTATAAATATCTAAGCTATTTTTATAATGAAAATGAATTCCTTATCAAATCGATTTTAGATATGATAATATGATTATAAATAATCGTTGAATTTTTTATTTATCATTTGATTATTAACAAGAATTTGAATTTATATTCTTTTTTCAATGTTTTTATTTTTCATTCCATTATCTTATTAATATTATGTGTCATTTAATAATCTATAATATCGGTGAGTTAATGTTGTCTGTGATAAATTATTGATTATTAGAGATCTAGCAAATTTTTATTCGATCCAGGAAATCCAAAAATTTCTTTAAAGTGTTAACGAGCCATCTTCCTCATTTAGTTATTAATTCGATATCGTCGAACTTGTAGAATAAACAAATACGTATTATACAGCAAAAATAGAGGTTCATAATATATATATATATATATATATATATATATATATATATATGTGTACTTTATATACCAACATATTATTTTATACTTATTATTATAATTTAAACCTGAGGATTTGTTTGTAAAATATTTAACAATACTGCAAGATATTATACCTTTGAAATTACTCATATCTTCCGATGTAACAAACTGCATAAAAAAAAATTTAACAAAAAACGAAACATATGTACGATGAATACATCAGAATATCTTTCCAGACGTCATTGATAAATTGTCGGTAACATGTTTTATCGATGATCATTTCTTATCGTATATATTAATATGTTAATAACATATTTTCTTTATTCACGCTTTTATTTGTGGAACAGTATAATAGTTTAATCTTATGATTATTATTCCTTTTTTTTTCATTGTGTGCTTAGAATATTTAGTTCGGATTAAAAAAAAAAAAGGAAGAAAGAAAGAACGAAAAAAAAAGAAAAATAAATCTTATATGCATTACGATATAATTAGATTTTTTTTCTGCTTTTCTTCTAAATAACAGTATTCAAATTTTATGACCATGAATATTTTTTCTTATCGAAACTAATTGACATTTAATTGATTTTTAAACTGTTATTATTGATCTATACAAATATATTAATTTTTTTTTATGATCAAAATAGAAAAAGAAGAAGAAGAAAAAAAACAAATATCCCTGATACTCAAGAGCATCATTTTATGATTCATGGATTATATATTTCTTTCCTATTTATTAATATTTTTCATTGAATAATTCCTTTATGAGTGTAGAAAAAAAAAAACTCAAGATACATATCTAATTAATCTATGAATATTTATTTAGATATATATCGAAAGATCATTGATTATTTCATTTTTAAAAATTAAATAATATAAAATAATAAAGAAATAGGTTTATTATTTAGTGATTATAAGTATATAAAATGTTGCATTGATAATTATTAACGAAACAAAAGATACAAAAAAAAAAAGCAAAAAAAAAAAAAAAACAAGAGAGAGAAACAAATACATTTAATCAAAAATATATTCAATTCACAATTATTCTTATTTTTTCATTTTTCAGAAATAAACGAAGATAGAATCAATTATCAAAAGAATGGATTCTGCGTCGGAAACTTTTTAAATTATCAAATACATATAGTCATCAAATATAATCATCAAATACATCAGTGTAAAGTGAATTATGAATTCAAATATAAACATGTTTGAAAATGGAGAAGAGAAGAACGATATTACAAAATATAAATCGTATAATATCGAAGTCTCGAAACATTTGAGACATTTTAAGAAATTGGAACCGTTGGATATTGAATTCAATGATATAACTTACAGCGTGCCGACAGGAAGAAAAGGTAAGCTATATAAGAACAAAATTATGTATATAAAAAAAAAAAAAAGAAAAGAAGAGAATATTAATCGTTATTACGAATTATTTGTTTAACTATCGACAATCTTGCTGTTATACGTTGGAAATGAATTTTCTTTGTTTTGCTTTTTCTTTTTCTTTTTTCTGTTTTTTTTTCCCCCTTTTACATTCTAGAAAATCAGGAATTCTATAGATAATAAAACAGGTTTTTCTCTGTCTCTCACTCTCTCACTCTCTCTCTCTCTTTCTTTCTTTATTTTCATCTTTTACTACAGAAGGTCACATTACTTGAATTAACAATTTGAATCATTGCACTTCTAAGTATGAATCATCGCATACGTTCTATAATGACATATACATACATACATACATACATAACATATATAAGTTGTATATAGAAGTAAAGATAAATGATAAATGTTTCTCTCTCCCTCTCTCTCTCTCTCTTGTTTCTTTTTTTTCCTTTTATTCCTTCTTTTTTCTCTTTACTATATATCATTGCAAGTCCGTCCACATGTTTTGTCCTAATAAACTCTAATCAAAATTGTACTGATAAAATAATATGATCGAAATATTAGAAAGAGAAAGAGAGAAAGAGAGAGAGAGAGAGAGAGAGAGAGAGAGAGAGAGAGACGCAACGCAGAAAATATTTGAATGAACTTGCATAATTAAAAAAATATAAAGGAAATATCTCGCAAGATAGTACGTAATATCTTTTTAATCGATAAATCAATCAAAATAATTTTATTCATATAATCATCAATTTACATTTCATTGATTGTTAATTTTTGATAGATAAAAAAAAAAGATTATTTAAATATAAAACTAAATTGAATAACTATTATTTAATTAACAATTGTAACATTTTCAAATATTTGCAAGAGTGTTTTTAAATGACAGAGAGAGAGAAAATGTGAATGGTAAAGAAAGATAAGAGATATAAATGAATGTTTTTCACGTAAAACCAATGGGAATAAATTCATAGAAAATATTCAGTAACATAAAAGCATAGTCACGGAGATATGAATGTTCAAGAGATACATTCTGTTATAATTATTATCATACGGAATAGCATTATAGTGGAACAGTAAAGTTTCACTTTCTATCCACCCACAATAAATCTCTCTCTCTCTCTCTCTCTCTCTCTCCCTCTCTTTCCCTCTCTCTCTCTATCCCCTTCTCTTTTGAAATAAAATATCAAATGATTTTCTTAATTATCATCGATTATATTATCTCTTAGATGTATACACTTCATTATTTAACGCTGATTTTATTTTATATTAAATCATTAAAGATACTTTCAACGTCCGTTCAAAGTTCTTCACAAATGAAGAAATTCTTTAACTATATATATATATATATATATATATATATATATATATATATATATATATGTTTGTTTACTCTTATAACACATAAAATAACATTGAAAATTTCCATTACATATCATTCTTTTGAAAATATAGTAAGTATTTAAATAATACTTATAATTCGATAATTTTTATAATTCATAATAATTTTTATAATTCATTTAATTTCTATATATTATTATCAATCGTATATATACTTTTACTCGATTATTCAATCGATTTGTTCAGTCAATAATGTTCCTTCCTTTTTAAATATAATATAAATTCAATAAATAATATTTAAAATGAAATAATATTTCATTTGCACGTTGTAAATGCATGATATTATTTATACACGTTTCAAATAGATAGATTTACATAATCAACGAAATTTAAATAATCAACGAATTTCGTTATTATCGAAAAAAAAAGAAAAAATATTAAGATATATTATTTTTTTTTCTTTTTTTTTTTCTTTTTTTCTTTATAAAATCCATTAATATAAAACAAAACATAAATAATGTTCCTTCCTTTTTAAATATAATATAAATTCAATAAATAATATTTAAAATGAAATAATATTTCATTTGCACGTTGTAAATGCATGATATTATTTATACACGTTTCAAATAGATAGATTTACATAATCAACGAAATTTAAATAATCAACGAATTTCGTTATTATCGAAAAAAAAGAAAAAAATATTAAGATATATTATTATTTTTTTTTTTTTTTCCTTTATAAAATCCATTAATATAAAACAAAATGTTCCACTTAAATGATAATGTGAATAAGATGATTTATAAAATCCATTAATATAAAACAAAACATAAATAATGTTCCTTCCTTTTTAAATATAATATAAATTCAATAAATAATATTTAAAATGAAATAATATTTCATTTGCACGTTGTAAATGCATGATATTATTTATACACGTTTCAAATAGATAGATTTACATAATCAACGAAATTTAAATAATCAACGAATTTCGTTATTATCGAAAAAAAAGAAAAAAATATTAAGATATATTATTATTTTTTTTTTTTTTTCCTTTATAAAATCCATTAATATAAAACAAAATGTTCCACTTAAATGATAATGTGAATAAGATGAAATGAAATATAATAGTGAATTTTTTACTTTCTCCGAATTCTTCTTTACTTTAAAAGGCGAATCCATTCGTATCGTTTAAATTAAAAATTATTCTGAGCTGAGAAACATCATTAGAAAAAGTCGAAATAGTTTCATCATAAAAAATTTCTATTAAATTATCGCTTTTATAAGTATAAAAAAAAAACAAAAAGAACAAAGAAAAAGAAAATCTGTTAATTTGGAAAATTATCGATCTAAATTTTTCTTTATAGTTAATCAAATATTAAAATAATATTCGTGTTAAAGTTGGTTCTCTCTCTGTCTCTCTTTCTATCTCTCTCTCTCTCTCTTTCCCTCTTTATTTATCTATCTATTTCTATCTCTTGGAATTTTTAAAGACATTTAAATATTTAGATATTCATTCATAACTTTTATTACCTTATTAGATTATATAATTCAATAAAATGATTTTATTATACTAACGAGTGTATAATTATGGGAATGTATGATATTCCAAAAAGAATATTACGAGCGTTTTGTAGAGAGGAAATAAAAATAAGCACTTTCAATCGTTTAGATTATATAATTAAAAATAAATCTAAACGTGTATGCATCTATAATTTATTTTCTTATTCGAAGTTCTCTCCTGTACTTTTTTTGCTTTAATTATATTCATCAAACGAAAATGCAACGATCTACTTTTAATGATCTTTCATTTATCTTACAATTATCTTTTTATATTACTTTAATATAAAAATTTATTTAATTTTCTTCTCATTAAAATATTGCTAAATTTTATACCGACTTAGAATAACCATTACTGTTAGAATATATAGTCAGAATATTCGTATAAGATCATTAGAATTATAACAATAATAAAAACATGATTAGTATTGATCATAAATTCTTCTATAATAATAAAAAAGAATAAAAAAGATCTATCCATTCGTTTCTAATGTGAAGAATATTTAATGTCAATGATAAAAAAGAAAAAGAAATAAGAAAACGAAATTATCAGTAGTCTTTATAAAATTTGCTAATGCTTAGATTGTTGAGACTTAGAAAAAAAAGAAGTAAGAAAGAAAAGAAGATAGAAAAGAAAGAAAAAAAAAAGAAAAAACTATCTTCTGTACGCTCAAATGCCTCGTAAATCTTCGAATTATGCTGAACGTTTCCGTACTGTACAAAAGATGCGAATGAGTCTGCACTTTTACGAAGTAGGAAAATACCAAAGAAAATGTAATATATAATAGAAAGGTTAAATTGCTTTCCGCTCGCAGGAGACATCAATCAGTTCGAGAACAAATGCTTTTACAGTGAATGATTTGTTACCAAAGGAGACAAAAAAAAAATGAAAGATAATCTTTTATAATTTAATTTATTATATTAAATTAAATTAATAAAACGGTAAATATATATGTATATATTTATATATATACATATATATTTCTTATATATATATTCTTATATATATATATATATATATATATATATATATTATATTATATATATATATATATATATAAGAAAAAATAATTGTTTAATCATGCTTGAGAAAAAAGAAGCGAAATAAAACTTATTGATTAATTACAATTAATCTATATAAATCCAATAATAACATTATCTACAAAAATTATCATAATGTCATATATTTAAAATGTTTGCAATTCTCTTAACGTATACGTATTATGATTATATGTGTATTTTTCAAGATATTTTACTTTTGCATGAGTATAAATGTGAAATATGAATTTCTTACTCGTTAATAACACATTCTTCTGTATGTCCAACATAGAATCTAAAGTAATATTAAAAGGAATTAGTGGTCAATTTAAATCCGGCGAGTTGACTGCTATTTTGGGTGCTTCCGGATCGGGAAAGTCAACTTTGTTAAACATTCTTGCTGGATATAAGTAAGTATTAAATGAATTCGTTAAATGTTATGATAAAAAAAAAAAAATATATATATATAGAGAGAAAAAAGAAATAGAAAAAAACAAACGAAGCGACTCGGCTTGTCACATTTAGCATAATTAGAATTTAAAATCAATATTTTCCGGTATATAGATAGAGGAAGGAAGGTTGAAAGATTACAGGTCATGAATGTTTCCTTGTCGAGTGTGACAGAAAAAATTAAACCTTGAACGGATTACTCTGGAGAAAAAAAAAAAATAAAAGAAAATAATCTACAGCGAAGACAAACGATGATTAAAAATATTATCAATTCGATAAATAAATTCTTCTTACAAAAGCTATTGATCAGAATGTTAATGAATATTAATTAATTTCGTAATCGTATTGTGGACTTAATTATAGACGAAATAATTTTACGGATATCATTGAAAGGGACCATTTTAAATTTCCTCTTTTTTTTTTATTTCTCTCTCTCTCTCTTTTTCCTTTTATTTTTCTTTTTAATTTCCACAAGTTATATCATCATATTGTTTGTCTTTATAGATTTCAAGGAGTCACTGGTTCGATAAATATTAATGGACAACCAAGAGATGTTAATGAATTTATAAAAGCCTCTTGTTATATTATGCAAAATGATTTAATTCAACCGAAGCTTACTACCTATGAAGCAATATGCTTTGCCATTGATCTGAAATTAGGTTCGAAATTGACGAAAACAGAGAAATCGGCAGCAGTAAGTAAATAAGAATTTTTTTCTTTTTCATTCTTTTTTTCTCATTTCTTTTTTTTTCTTTTTTTTTTTTTTTCTTTTTTTATTTTATCAAATTGAAATAAAAAAAGAGGGAGAAGGAGAAAATGAAGAAGGAATGAAAGAAAAAAGTAAGTTCGTAAAAATATTTAATATTTTGATATAGTACGTATTCCTATTGTATTATCTGTCATATGAATTTTATTTCAATCTGTTATTAATTAATCGATTAACAAATAGTAGAAATGTAATTGTATGAATATATAAAAAATTTTTAGATAAAAGAAATTATGGAAATATTGAGACTGATCAAAGCAAAAAATACAGTCTCTGAAGAGCTTTCTGGTGGAGAAAGGAAAAGATTATCGATCGCTTTGGAATTAGTTAACAATCCACCTGTAATATTTCTCGACGAACCCACTACGTAAGTTATTTTCAAAGGAATAAATTGTTACGTTTTTTTTTTCTTTTTTTCTTTTTTTCTTTTTGTTTTTTCTTTTCTAATTTTTTCCAATTTAAAAAGACATTTTTTTTTTTATTTTTTAAATTTATAAAGACAACCTTATTCTATCCAGAGGTCTCGACGAGGTATCCTCGATACAATGCATCTTACTTCTTCAAAAATTAGCAAAACGTTTAATGAGAACCGTGGTATGTTCGATTCACACACCAAGTGCATCGATTTTTTCTAAATTTGATAACATTTACGTTATGCAAAATGGACAATGCGTTTATAGAGGACCTTCCAATAATGTGGTACCATTTCTTCAACAAATTGGAATTGGATGCCCGATTCATTATAATCCAGCCGATTTCAGTAAGCCGTTTCAAAGGGAAATTTTGCGATTTCCTTTTTTCTTTCTTCTTATGGTTAACAAGAAATTTCATATTATTATTTAATATCGTCTCGTTTCATATTATATTTGATATTTTTTTTTTTTTTTTCGTTCAATAGTTCTTGAAGTTTCGACAGGAGAATACGGACAAGAATATGTCGAACGAATGATCACTTACGTAAATAAAAAATTACCAATCTTATCGATAACACGATCTATTAAAGAATTCGAACTCGAAAGAAAACATTCTAGAATTTCATGGTACGAACAATTCGTCACGTTATTTAAAAGGATGATGCTGCAGTTGTACAGAGACAGAGTAAGGAATAACAAAAAAAAAAAAAAAAAAAAGAAAATAAAAGATATATATATATATATATTTGTCGTATTCACGTAAGTCTTTTCATATTTTCGTTTTATTATAATCGATCACTTTTGCTTCTCTTCCAGAGATATGTATATTTTAAGATATCTTTACATATCTTTACGGGTATCATGAATGGTCTAATATTTCTAAACATTGGCAATGATGGTTCAAAAACTCTCTTCAACTTTGGTTTCTGCTTTATTTGTTTGATAGTATTTCTTTACATACCGATGCTACCAATATTATTACATTGTATGTAAAAATTTATTTAGATTACCAAAAAGTTGACAAATGAAAACTATAATTTTAATTATTTCAGTTCCTTCTGAGGTCCTTCTAATCAAGAGAGAACATTTCAACAGATGGTACAACCTCAGTTCTTATTATTGTGCTCTTTCTCTATCTTATATTCCTGTACAGGTTGGTATATATATATATATATATATATATATATATATATATGTATATACATATATATATACACATGTATATATAAAGAGAAAAAAAGTGATAGATATATTATTGAAATTTATATAGATTTCAAAGAAAATACATTCACTTATGGTATATAATTTTACAGTTTTTTACAACATTGATATATGTCGCAATGGTTTATACAATCACTGGACAACCTCTCGAGTTACCTAGGATAAGCAAATTTTTTTCTATTTGCCTCATTTGTGCTTTCATTGCTGAAAGTTTAGCTCTATCTGTTGCCTCTATATTGAACATGGAGGTATGTAAAATGAATTAATTTTATATATTCAAAGTTTATATATACCATAAATCATATATTTCAGAATAGTATGTTCATTGGGCCAACTATAGCAGCTCCTTTAATGTTACTCGCTGTACAAGGCATGGGAGATTCCGAACCACTACCTATTTATCGTACAGTAATAATGTATTCAAGTTATTTAAGATATGGATTGGAAGGCCTCATTGTAGCAACTTATGGGTATAACAGAGAAAAATTGCCATGTCCAATAGAAGAAGTTTATTGTCATTACAGTTCACCAAGAGAATTATTGCGAACAATGAGTAAGAAATATTTCAAACAAATTATTAGAGTTTCCTAAAATTGTATGTTAACTAAATTCTAAGTTCATTTCCTTTTCAGGAATGGAGCATACTGTTTTTTGGATAGATATTATGGTCCTCATTTTTATTCTTATTATTATGAAAGCACTTACATTTTATTTATTGAGACAACGATTGCAACCAAATAAAACTTTCCAAACTCTTCATCTCATTGGGCAGATAATAAAGAATCGTCTTAATAGTCCCTGACTAGTTAATTTAATGAAATTAAAATGAAAGTTTACTCAAAAGTTTACATTTTTTAATGGTTATCAATGAAAACTTTTTTTTATCAAAACTTTAGAAATCAACGAAAGATCTTAGATATTTTTAATATAAAAAGACAAATTTATTTGAAATCTTATTCAAGATTATATTCAAGATCAAGATTTAATTAAATTTTACAAAATATTAATTATATATAAAAATAATATTTTATATACTTATCTCTCTTGTTTTTATTGATATTATAGATTATAATTATTAAAAGTATTATATAAACATTATTTTTAACATTAGCATGTATAAAGAGTAATAGTAAATTTAACTTAATAAGAGTCAATAATGTTCCTGATAAATATACAAAGAAATATAGATCATAGCTCTTTCTATGATTAGTGCATTTTTTCAAAAGTATTTTTATCATCTTCAAATATACAAATTATTAAATCTAATAAAAGTGACATTAAATTATTTGTAAATTTAATAAAATAAAAGATTGTTATGGGTACATATATAAGATTACAATAACTTATAGTATTTCTTAATTAATAGAAATACTATCAATGTATAGTTGCAAGAAAATTAAGACATTAAATAATTTTAAAATAAGTTGCTGAAAAAAGTATTATCTTCTTTTTATATAATATTAATATAACTTACACCTATCTGACAAAAAAAAAGAAATCTGTTATTTCTTCCTAATCTAAGGTTCTTTTTTTATGGATAAGATGGCGCTGTAATATTTAACACACAAAATTTAATCACGAAAACATAGAAATACAACGACGCTAGCTTCACGAAACGATTATCAATTATTGTTTTGTAATGATCTAATAATAAATATAATTAACGTTTAATCCTTTTAATTTTAGATAAAACGATTCAATTTAATACGTCCTCGATCAAATCTCATAAAGCGTACAAATTGTGCAATACTCATAAACATATACTTTATATTTTAATAATTCAATTTCATGTTAATTAGAAGATCATAAAACGCAAAACATTTTTCGTTATTACACGTCTTATTTAACACAATTCTCGAATAAATATTGAGAATAAATGGAATATCAAAAATTATTGGATTCCGTCGATATTTTAGGTTACGCGGGAATATGCACAAGCACGGAATTTTCTCAGCTTTTAAAAAATTCCCTCTTGATATTGCAAAAAGAAAATCACTTTCGTAAATGTTATTATTGGGGGAAAATAAATGGCATACAAAAAGATTATCACATTGCTTTTGGATATAAAAAAGATTGTATGAACGGACAAATATATTACTACAGGTTATAAAAATGTCTACTCCCAGGGAAGAGGATCTACGTAAAAAAAAAAAAAAAAAAAAATCCATCTCAAATGATATGTAATTAAAATATAAATAATATTTTGATCTCTTCTATACAGTATGGATGGATTAAATTGGTTGTTATTACCGAAGTCACCAAAGTATGCAAAATTTTTAACACCCCTGGCCATTAACAAATTCGAAGGAGAACCATCGATCGTTACAAACGTTTACGATTCCAATCCACCATTTCCATCAAACGAAGATCCTAAACAATATTACAACGTATGATAATTGGATCATCGTGGAATTATCTTATCAATTTACTTGGAACATATTTTTATATATATATATATTTTTTTTTCTTTTCTTTTTTTTTTTCAGGGACCTATACCAAAGGAATTAAAGGAAGAAGATCGTTTGGCAACCATTGTCGAAACGATTACGGAAGATGCAGTAATTATTCCTCGTGGTGGATGGTTCAAATGTTCAAGCGGAGACATCATAGAAAACATAGCATTCGAGGGATTAGATTTAACAGACGCGTCCAATCTTAAATCCTATCTACATGCACGTCCACCTCAACAAAAATGGAATACCAATTTATTAACAAGACCTGATTACAATTATGCCACTGATTTTCTTGATACCATTGATCTGGATGTTCCTCATGGTATTTAAATTATCTTAATCGTATTAAGAAAATTTAATAATAGAAAAATATTTTAACCTCGAACGATTGTACCGAGTTAATATTTTCCGATTGTACCGAGTATATATATATATACATATATATTATATATCTTACAGGATGCTGGAATCTGCAACTTATTTTGGAAGCACGTTTAATTATCCTACACAATTTATATTGGCCTGGAATGACATTTTATCACAAATTGAATACTCCTCATTACGGTTTTTTATACGTCGGAAATGGTAAGAAGAATATGGATTTACCTTTTATGGTGTAACGCAATAATAAATAAATTGGTAGAATAAATCTCCTTCTAAAAAAAAGAAAGAAAAAAAAGAAGAAAAAAGATATTATCGCCAAAGTATTTGTTCGATTAATTATTATAAAAAAAAAAAAAATTAAAATAGTATTTATTATTATTTTATATATACATATATACATATATATATATATATATATATATATATATATATACACATTACATATATTTCTATATTTCTATAAATTCATATACGTATATATATATTTTGACTATGGTATTACGGTTTTCGCGGGAGCGCAAATAATTCGACCAATCAAAACGCAGACTTTAGAGTAGATAGATTGGATCGTTTGAAAAGTACGCGAGAAGATGGCGACACCGTAACAGCAGAAGGAAGGACGAGTTTCGAGTCGCAATATACAACGGACACAGGCGCAGTGACCGGCTTAGAGAGACGGAGTGAAGTGACGTTGCCAGTAACACTGCGAGAAGTCCCGTTTTTTTTCCTTAGAAATTTCCTCTGGATAATTTGGTCGTCCTTACCGGTAAGTAGAGAATTTTTATATTTTATATATATCTATATATATATAGATTTTTTTTTCTTTTTTTCCCCCCTTACCTCTACCCCCTGCCTGTCTGCCCGTCCGTCCGTCCATCCGTCCGTCCTTCCATCCGTCCATCCGTCCAACCGCCCGCCCGACTAAATCGCATACAGAATCAAACGTATCAATCGTGTCGTTAGATCGGAACGAGAAAACGTTTACTTTTATGAACAGCGTAATAAAATGGAAAAAAGAATAAGATGGGTGGGTGGATGGGGGTTAACGAGGAGAAAGAATATACAACAAAAAAAAAAAAAAAAAAAAAAAAAAGAAAAAAAAGAAAGAAAAAAGAAAAGTGTAGACTTTTTTCAGTGGCTGCCCTTCACGAACCCCGAGCGCGTCTTGCCTTGCCTTGCCTTGCCTTCTTGCTTTGCTTTGCCTTGCCTTGCCTTTGCCTTGTCTTTGCTTTCCCTTGCTTATGCCGGGTGACGCCGGTTCATTCCGGGATATACGTTCTTTCATGAACACGTGAAGAGAAGGATTATCCTATCTATCGTAATACCTTCGAAATATCGTATAACGATCAATCGGAGTACAATCATCCGTCAGCATATTTTTTCTTTCTATTCTTTTCTTTTCTTCTCTTTTTCGACGTCGTGTTACAAAAATCGTCGTACATACGCGCGAAAAAAAATAAAGTAACAAACTATCTTTTGTTAGCGATATGCTCGGATAGAAATTAGGCGCGGACGCAACTCGTTTCTTTCTCTCTCTCTCTCTCTCTCTCTCTCTCTCTCTCTCTCTCTCTCTCTCTCTCTCTCTCTCTCTTTCTCTCTTTCTCTTTCTCTCTCGGCCTCCCCTCTTCCTTTCTATTCATCTATCTATCTTTCTCTATCTTCTCGTCGGTGACAGGCGGCGTTCTCGTCTTCTTCGTTCCTTTCTTTCTTCCTTTCTTTCTTCCTTTCTTCCTTCTTTCCTTCCTTCCTTTTCTTTCTTTCCTTCCTTTTCTTTCTTTCTTTCTTTCTTTCTTTCTTTCTTTCTTTCTTTCTTTCTTTCTTTCTTTCTTTCTTTCTTTCTTTCTTTCTTTCTTTCTCTCATTCGTTCGAAATATCCTTCATCGATTTCTATGTTCTCATGAAAAATAAAAATTGTATTATTTTTTCTCGAAATATTTTTCTACATTAATAAAAGCTCAATATAAAAGCGACATTTTTCTTTACACGTTAAATACGTATATTACATATATTACATATACGTATATATATATATATATATATATATATATATATGTATATGTAATATATAATAAAAGAATATTATTATTTTTATAGTTATATACGTCATAATAACATGTGTTTCTCTTTCAAGAGAATATTTCCAATATTTCTTCCGTAAATATTTTCTATAAAATTTTTATTGTTTCGTAATAGTGAAACGATATTAAACGTTTCTAGTATGGTCGAGCATGTTTATTTTTGTTTTGTTTTGTTTTGTTTTGTTTTGTTTTCTTTATACTTTTTTTGTCTTCTTTCTTTCTTTCTTTCTTTTTTTCTTTCTTTCTTTCTTCTTTCTTTTTCTTTAACACGAATGTAGATTATTATATTTTTTTCTTTTACTCTAACATTTTACATTGTCATTATATATATATGTACATATATACATATATATCCTTCGTTGAGAGAGATCATAGACTTTCAACTTTTTCAATGTCGAAAATCATTTGAAAAAAACTCTAAATAACATTTGTAAGTTGTAACATTTGTACGTTTCTTGTGTATACGTTTGTTTTTTATTTTTATTTTCTTTCCTACAAAACTTTTATTACAATTTAAATTACATTAACCTTTCATTTTTCTTTTTTTTTTTCCTTACCTCCTTCATATTTTTCTTTTTCTTTTTCTTTTTTGCTTCTTCCTCACCGAGAAAGTTTGTTCGTAGAATGGTGATATCGTGAAATACGAAACTCCGATTGGTCAATCGAGAAGGCGACCCTCCTGATTGGTGCACATTCGATCGTACTTAGAGATAATGAAATTCATTTCGACGAGAACATTATTGATCTCTCTCTTTCTCTCTCTCTCTCTCTCTCTTTCTCATTGGTCCAATTTTCTAATTACCATTACGATTAATTAATATTATTTCTGATTAGTGTGACAATCTGAATTTTGTTATATATGCATGGTGTGTGTGTGTGTGTGTGTGTGTGTGTGTGTGTGTATGCGTGATTTGTGTATATATAATATTTGTATGTATGTATGTATGTGTTTCCTTTTTTATACAAAATATAATCAATTAATAATTATCGAATAGAAACATTTAATAATTGTTGTTGTTGTTGTTGTTGTTTTTATTATTATTATTATTATTATTATTATTATTATTATTATTATTATTATTATTATTAGTGTATACTATAGAATATATTCGAATGAATACTTTTATTCTGTTTTTGTATATCTTTTATGATATACGTATATTTTTCTTGTAATATATTTTCAGTTGTATTCGTTTTGATTTTTCTCTCCTTCTCTTTCTTTCTCTCTCCCGTCTGTCTGTCCTCTGTCTCTTTCTCTCTTTCTCTCTTACTCTTCCGCTTTTTCTCCATCTCTCTTACATGTCGCGTTTGTTGAACGATGAAACACACGACCGACTTGATTCAAGGTTAGCCGGGTCAACCTAAATTACGAACCCGTTGGCGAATGAAAAAAAGAACGCTTTTTAGTCTTTTTCACATATTCGTTTTCTTTTTTTCTTTTTTTTTTTTTTCTTTCCGTTTTTCTCCCTTATTTTTTGTTTCTTTTTTTGTTATAAATCTGCATGTCGACATAACCTCTCTCTATATTCGACTTTAGGACAATTGACGATCATCCGATATTTTGTTTTATCATTTTTTTCTTTTCTTTTTGTTTCCTTTCTTTTTTTTTTTTTTCGTTTTACTTCTTACCTCCTTTTAAATAAATATTGTATTAAACGATACGTATTTTTTTTTTTTTTTTTTTTTTTTTTTTTTATTGAGATCAAATTGTTATTGGTTTGAATTTTAGAAATTGAGGTTACTTCTCTCTTTACCACTTTCTTTCTTTCTCTTTCTCTTTCTCTTTCGTTGATAAAGGAGAGTAGGCTGCCTGTTAAGTATCTCAAGCATATCCCCGAGGGTAATAAATTAATCTCATTGTCTGCCAATTATAAAGTTCAGATTCTTTCTTCCTTCTTATTGCTCATTCAAGGTCCACGTTTTCTATGTAATATCATCTTGGAAATTTTCTTCCTCCTTTTTTTTCGCCATCTTGTTTCTTTTCATAAAAGTAATAAAAAAAAGGAAAAGAAATAAGATACGCTCTCTCAAATTATATATATATATATATATATATATATATATATACATATGAATGTATACAAATAAAGTATATATATATGTATATATAGATATATTTATAGACGAAGGAAGAGGAAGAGATAACAATGAAATTTTATAAGAATCGACAGAGGAACTTCTTTCCTGTCGTTTTTATTTGATGAACGAATTTAATTAACAAATTTTTTATCTTTTTAAATTTATTATTGTTATTATTATTATTATTATTATTTAAATTATTTAACGAAATAGGATTTGTTTGTTTGTTTCTTTTTTTTTTTTTTGTGACGGACTATATACATATATAATATCGTTTTGATTTACACACAACGGACATAGAACGAATATTTGCTGATCATTTGCAATACGAATTAAATTCTCATGTGACCTTGATGCATATATGTATATATTATATACACATATATACGTTTCTCGATAGTTTCTCGATATATACATGTGTGTCTATACAGGGTTGGCCAAAAGTTCCTAACTGATTCTACGAATCAGTTATTCCCTTTTGAGATTTTTTTTTCTTTTTTTTTTATCATTTTTATTAATTGTAAAATTGCAAGCCTAATTATAAGCTTAAAGAATCACGAAATAAAATGATAATTGAGTTTTAAGGTCATCTGGAAACTTTTGGTACACCCTGTATGTACGTATATATTTATATATAAAAGTACGAACACGTTCATTCCATTAAAAAAAAAAAAAAAAAAAAAAAGATTTATAGTAATCATGTTAAAAAAAAAAAAAAAAAAAAGATAAGGTAGGCATTTTTCCATTCTGACAAAGACATTTAGCTTAAACGAATCACTGCGAGAAATAGGAGTACTAGGTCTTAATTCGTGACTAATCCATCTTTACATGACGTATCGTGATCATGCAAGGATGTTAAAAAGAATGGAAGCTTATCATCGTCGTAAAGAAATTCCCGCGAACGATTAAAAACGTTTCTTTTTTTCTTTTCTTTTTTTTTTTTTTTCTTCGAACGTGTTTAACGCAGTGGTGAAAAATTCTTGATGCTTTGAAATTAAAACGATAACGAAAGAAGAAGAAAAAAAAAACAGAAGAAAAAAAAAACAAAGAAATATAGGTACAGTTTCTATACATTATAAAAAGAGATTCGAAGTGTTATAGTAATATTGAAATAATTTTATTTATTCTAACGAATAAAATTTATAGATATTATAATCCAATGATAATCTAATGTTTTTGTATTTTATATATTATAATAAGATAATATTTAGATTAGTTAGAGAGAAATCATAAAAAAAAGAGTATACTATTTACAAATTAAATCAATATATTTATCTATATATCTACAATAACAAACATATTTCTTTGGATAGAATATTGATTATAGATGAATTAGAATTGAAATTAACTATATCTTACAAAAATTAGTTTCTTTATTTTTTTTTTTTTTTCTTTTTTTTTTTCATACTCGTACGCATAAAAGAAAAAAGAACCCCATTAATCGATTCATTTTATTTCAATCGTTCATCATTATCAATCTATCAAATTCTATGATTACACACATACACACAGAGAGAAAGAGAGGGAGAGAGAGAGAGAGAGAGAGAGAGAGAGAGACATGTACACACAACGCACATATAAAATTGTAAGATCAATTTTTTTTCTCAATGTTTCCTTCGATAAGCGATAGAATTTATTTTCGTGCAACGACAAGAACGTAGACGAAGAAGAAATCAATGAGGTGCCGATAACCTCGGCACTTTGCTTCTTCTCCCCCGCAAAGCCTCCGGCTCTCTTTTTTTATCCGATTCATATGCACAGCCGTACGTGTGCAATCGTGTAGTCAATTCCGAGCACGGACTACCAAGTTCCGGTTCCTATTCAAGTGCTATTCTCTCGTATTTTCTACCTACTATCCCCACCCTCCCCCCACCTTTTGCCTTCTCCCCCCTCTGCCATCTTACTTACTACTCCTTCTCTTTCTCCTTCTTCTTCATCTTCATCTTTTTTTCTTCTTTCCATCTTTCTCTCTCTCTCTCTCTCTCTCTCTCTCTCTCTCTCTCTCTCGTTCTCTCTCTCTCTCTCTCTCGTTTTCTCTCTCTCTCTCTCTCGTTTTCTCTCTCTCTCTCTCTCGTTTTCTCTCTCTCTCTCTCTCTCTCTCTCGTTTTCTCTCTCTCTCTCTCTCTCTCTCTCTCTCTCTCTCGTTTTCTCTCTCTCTCTCTCTCTCTCTCGTTTTCTCTCTCTCTCTCTCTCTCGTTTTCTCTCTCTCGTTTTCTCTCTCTCTCTCTCTCGTTTTCTCTCTCTCTCTCTCTCTCTCTCGTTTTCTCTCTCTCTCTCTCTCTCTTTTCTCTTTCCTCTTTCCTTCTATCTTCCTTTTATCGGTATGCCTTTGTACAAAGCCGAGAATTTTTCACCATGGATTCGTATTTTCCATCATTCACATTCTCACTTCTCGATTCTATAATATCCATTGAATCTCAAATTTCAAGGAACTGGATGCCCTGTTTTGGAATTATTTCGGAATTGTTTTTTAATATCGCTTCTTTTAACTTCGTTCGATTTATTCTTCACTTTCTTTCTTTTTTCTTTCTTTTTCTTCTTTTTTTTTTTTTTTTTTCTTTTCCTTTCTTTCCTTTCGTTTTCTTTTATCATACTTTCAATGATCCTCTCTATCAATGAAATAGTAAAAAAAAAAAAAAGCGAATCTTTCAATATTAATAAAAATGCAGGGTTGGTTATAAAGCGTCTTGAAATGATTTTGAGAAAGAATTCGATCCTTTTTCGAAATTATTTTAGGCTACTTGTTTTTTTTTCTTTTTTTTTTTTTCTCTCTTCTCAAATTTTAAGACTGCATGCCTGAAAAATGTCTCGGAAAAAGAGTAATTGATTTTATGTATATATATATACATACATTCATTCAGAGACACTTTTGGCCCACCAACAAAACTTTTTGGTTCGCTGCTAGCATAGAATTTCTTTCCAAAAGATTTAATAAATTCGATTCGAATATAAGTATTGTATACAGTATAGAGAATTGCTTTTCAATTTTGATGAGAGTTTTCGGATTAAAAAAAAGAAAAAAAAAAAAAAAAGAAAAGAGAACAATTTCATTCAATAGATTAAACTTTTCGATGTATATATATATATATATATATATATATATATATATATATATGTTACTTGTTGTGTCCTCTGCGTGTGTTTGTGTGTTTGTTGGGTTTTTAATCGGAGAGATGATGAAAATATCGGCAAGAAATCGATGAAACAAGCACTCCGCGTAAAATAGTACGAAAGGTAGCCTTTTGTGCGAATGGAAGCCACAAAAAAATCGACTCCCATTGGACACATCGAAAGCGGAAGTTGTGAAAAAAGTGAGAAAGAGAGAGAGAGAGACTGGACGAAGACCTAGCTTGTGGTAGGATGTGGTCGAAAAAAAAAAAATAAAAAAGGGGGAAAAAAGTAAAGAAAATGCGCCAAACTAGGCCTACCCTCGTGGTATTAATTATCACTTTTACTTCTTCGTTAAGCTTTTTATTATACTTGTACAGTTTCTGTATATTTTTCGTATTACCATAAACTCCTAAAGCCTTTGCATGCATGATATTATTGCTGGTTCGTGTGTAAAAAAAAAGAAAAAAAATTTAATATAATAGGTTTTCATACTTTAAAAAAAAATTTAATATAATAGGTTTTCATATCAAGAAATTTGATCTGTTTTTAATTTATGAATAATTTTTACACTTTGACGAAGAATTGTTTAAAATTTGTTAGTTTGAGTTGATCTATAATATAATTCGATGAAAATAATGAAGATATGTAATTAGAAATCTTTAGATTTTTTTTAGCTTAATTATTTATTTATTTATTTATTTATTTATTTTTGTTGTTTGTTTATTTTATTTTATTGTTTGTTTTTTTTTTTTTCTCTCTCTCTCTGAATTATGTCCGTCATCTTTCGAGATAATCGAAAGGCTGTCGACCTCGACTCGATACGCTTTGTCGTTGCGTTCCTCCTTTTCAACGCTCGAGCTACCACCGTACTGTTGCACTGTTAAGATCGTCTAACGGGATCTAGTGTAAGCCGAGAAAAAGTACATCGAAATGGTTGCGCTCGCTAACACGAACACGTTTCTTTCCATTTTACCCGCGTACGTTCGTTCTTTACTTCGGAAAAATTATCGTCGATCGAACGAGATTGATATCGAGATCGATACCGATATCGAAAGTGTTTATCGTTTTATACAAACGATCGAACATTTTGTCGTCTAAAAATATATATATTTCTTGAGGGGGGAGGAAAAAAAAAAGAAACAAAACACATTCGTGATATTATTTTATTTATATGATTTATAATATGACGTTTATTATTTTACGAGCTAATATGTGTATGTATGTTTGAAAATGTTAAAAACATATGTTTCTAATATGAATTTATTCTGATTGGGGGAAAAAAAAAACAAACAAAAACAAGAACAAATAATATTTCTTATTATTTCTATTATACTTATATTATTTCTCGAAATAATATAGTCAGGAATTTTAATTGAATTGCGTTATTAGTTTTCAGGACATATAAAATGTATATTTATTTTAGACGTAAATACAATTACGAAGACATTTTACCCGAAGCAATTCGTTAAAATAATCTTTAACCGTTCGAAATAATATATAATTATAAAGAGAAGAAATTTAAGAGAAAATTGAACAAACGTTTCAATTTCTATGGATTTATGGGCCGATTTCAAATACTAATATTCCGCATTTCAGCGAGACTATTGAAAATAATTGCGTTTAATGAATCTCTTTCCGTAGAATCTCGTAAGATTATATTTTATAATATCTTGCTTTACTGATAACCATCGACAATACGACAAAATGATTCATTAAAATGATTCATTGATGTTCGGTCGAATCGACAAAAAAAAAGTAAAAATAAAAAAAAAAAAAAAAAAAAAAAATAAAAAAAAAAAACAAAAAGACGTGACTAATATTTTATTATCATTATCTTAAAGACTAGCGCTCGCATTATCGATTAGGGAAAATTTATCGAAGAATTCCTGGCGTTTCAACATAAATTACGTTTCTTATCGTGATACACTTTAATAATAATATCTTTTTTGTATTTATTTATTCCTAAAAAAGAAAAAAAAAGAAGCAAAAAAAGAAAAAAAAAGAAAGGAAAAGAAGAAGAGAAAAGAAATTTTCTCATAAAAATTCAGATGATTTCTCATCGAAAGCAATATATTACGCGTTGAGAATTAAGATCGTGGATTGAATAAAAAGAAGAAGAGGGATTAGAAAATACAAATGTTTCAAAATTAATTCGATATATCGCAAATATATAAGTTCTTTGAAAAGTTATGTAGTATTGCGTATGTAATGTGTGTGTGTGCGTGCGTGTGTGTGTGTGTGTGTGTGTTCATACGTGTATTTAATGAGAAACTGAATGTTTCATCAGTAGTCGTTCTTTCGATCGATATGTACAGAGAAAGGAAGAAAAAGAGAGAGAGAGAGAGGGAGAGAGAAAAAGAGAGAGAAAAAGATTAGATCGAAGAGAAAAGATATATGCATAACTACGAAGAAGGGTTCGAACTAAAACGTTCGTGAGAACCACCCGTTTAAGGCGCGAGAACTGGTTCCGAGTTAGTCGCGGGCCATCTTCTTTCCAAGGTCCTCTTTTCTCCTTCTTCTTCATCTTCATCTTCATCTTCATCTTCTTCTTCTTCCTCTTCTTCTCATTGTTAAATGTGCCAGAGATGTTGCGAACTCAGCATGGTCTTCTGCCTGAAATTAAACGTCCGGCGAGGACAAGAACGGACCTCTTCCTCTCTCTCTCTCTCTCTCTCTCTCTCTCTCTCTCTCTCTCTCTCTCTCTCTCTCTCTCTCTCTCTCTTTCTATAGATATATATATATCTATCTCTACCTCTATCTCTTTCAAACTCCTTCGAAAAACATATTTTTCCTTTGGACAGATCTTTTATTATCTCTTCTCTTCTCTCTCTTTCTCTCTCTCTCTCTCTCTTTCTCTCTCTCTCTCTCCCTCTCTCTCTCTCTCTCTGTATATGTGTATTTTGACACTCTCTCTGTTTCTTTCCCCCCTCCCACTTTTCCCTTTCACCGTTCCTTATCCTTCTTCTTTCTTAATCCTAGTTTTTTTTTTCGTAGTTGTCTTCTTTTTTATCTTCCCTCCCCGTCCCTCTCGACTCCACGCTCTTCTTTTTTACCTGGAGAGTATTACGAAACTATTAAAGTCGATCCTTCTAAACCCAGGAATGGAATTTCAAGGACGAAAAGGGATCAACGGGCACAAAAATTTTTTACAGATCATTGTCGGTAGATAATAGACCGATAATATTGGTCAAATGCATAGGGATGATGGTTTTGTTGATTTTTTCTTTCTATTTTCTTTTTTTTTTTTTTTTTTTTCCGATCGTAATTATTTCTTAGGGTTAGTATCATTGTATTATAGAGATAAATGCGCGAAGAAACGTTAGGAGAATGTTATGAATGTTTTCTGATCGGATTGGACATCATCATCACGTGCACCAAGAATGATTCTCTTTCAGGCGGTAACTTCGTTGTCAAGTGGACAATATCTTCTCGTGTTACAACGATGTTACCATTGAAGAACAAAACGAGCGATTCTCCGATGTTTTTTCCTTTTGCATATTTCTCTTGTTCGTTCATTCCTTCGTTCATTTTTTCATTCTTTCATTCCTTCGTTCATTCGTTCATTCCTTCGTTTATTCCTTCGTTCATTTGTTCATTCCTTCGTTCCTTCGTTCATTTGTTCATTCCTTCGTTCCTTCGTTCATTTGTTCATTCCTTCGTTCATTCGTTCATTCCTTCGTTTATTCCTTCGTTTATTTGTTCATTCCTTCGTTCATTCCTTCGTTCATTCCTTCGTTCATTCCTTCGTTCATTCCTTCGTTCATTCCTTCGTTCATTCCTTCGTTCATTCCTTCGTTCATTTCTTCGTTCATTCCTTTGTTCATTCGCTTATTCCTACGTTCATTTGTTCATTCGTACACGTATGTATGTATAATACTTTCACTTTGAATATATTCTCACGTATATACGTATACTTTTTTTTTATATGTAAATCTATAAATATTTGTATGTATATATATTTTTTATAACAACGTCTTGATTATATTAATTATAAGATTTATTAATGTTTAACATTAAAAAAAATTTGTATATACGCGCGCGCTCGCTCGTGTATGTTATATTAATATCGTTCAATCTCATAAATGATTATTTAGATTAAAGAAAGAAAACGTTATCTTTCAAACATTTATCTTTCTTTCGATTTATTCGTCTCAACGAGAATATCGTTTGATCGTAGATCATAATATAGATCAAGAGGAAACAATTTATCAAATATTATTATATTTGTTCTATTAATTTTTTTTTTTTTTTTTTTCCCAATTCATTCGCATCAACGAGAATATGGTTTGGTTGTAAATCATAATTGAGATAAAGAAATAATGATTTATTTAATTATTTTATTTCAATCGAACGAAATAAATCGTAATAGATAGATCGAGGAGAAAATGATTTGTCAAATATCATTATATTTATTATATTAATATCTTTCCATTTGCTTCTCTCAACGAATATCGTTTAATCATCAATCATAATGGAAATCAAGAAGAAACAGTTTGTCAAATTTCATTATATTAATTAGATATATATATATCTTTTTTCTAACCACCGTACTTTTAAATCAAATGAATGCACATGAATATTAATTATTTTAATAAACAATGCATACAATAATTTAGATTTTCATTAGGATTTCACAAAAAAAAAAAAAAAAAAAAAAAAAAGAGAAAAAAATTATTACAATTTTTAATTTATTAGCTTTGAATATGTTTGTTTGAAAATCTAAATCGTGCATCGAAGGAAATAAGTAATTATCTTATATACATAAATATATAAAATTGATTTGATAGATAATAATACTTTTTGAAAGTATCATAGATACTTCGAAACGATCAAGACGAATAGGACATCAACCCGATGTCCGGATGCGTTTGACGGGCAACGTTATTTCCGTTAGTAGTAGTAGTAGTAGTAGTAATAGATAGTAGTAACGTTACGTACAAAGCCAGAGTCGTTTAATCGATTAGTTCAGTACCATCGTTTCCGTCTCTCTATCGCTATTCGAAATGAACGTAATAAAGCTCGGAGAGGATATAAACATGTTTGTACCAAAGAATGAATAACTTGAAAGCTTAGTTCTATTTGACATGAACGAGTTAATTAAGTCGTGGCAGCCGAATTTACTTTTGGATTTTCCTGCAAATACAAAAGGTTGAGAATAGACAATGATTTTATGTGTATATATATATATATATATATATATATGTATGTATGTGTGTATGTATGTATGTATTTATTTCGTAAATAAATCCAGATCCATGATTTAAAAGATCTTGGATTAAAAACTATTTTTATATATTCCTTGAATTGATGAAATTGAAACTCTGTCTAATGACGATGAATTAATTTTGTTTATATTTCATCGTATATCTGTTATATAATTTTAAAAAAGAAAATTTGTTGATATTTATACGATGTAAAATAACTTTATTTAATTTATGAAAAATAAATTCGAATTTTATTAATATATTTAAGTTAATAATTGAATATATATATATATATATCGATTTTTCTTATCAAAGTGTTAATCCTCACAAGCACGTGATAAAAATTTTAATATAATATAATTTCAAAAATTACAGTAATGTAATCATTCCATTATATACACATGTATATCTATATATATGCTATAAAATTGATATAATATCGATCTGTAAAAAAAAAAAAAAATTCAAAGATTTCAAAGAACAATCTAACACTTGTGAAATAACGTCATTGATATCGTTTAAAAAACGTAAAGAATAAAAAAAGAAAGAAACGAAACAAAACCAAAAAAAAAAAAAAAGAAGAAGAAGAAGAAGAAGAAGAAAAGGAAAAAAGAAAAAAGAAAATTCTCCAAAAATTATCGTCCGACAGTTGAATTTAATAAAAATAAGAAAAGAAATTCTGGTGAGAGACGTTTAAACGATCACTGGAAAGATTTCATTTCCAAAGGGTATGAAAGCGTAGGGATCTTGTTGAAAACGCGACGGACACTCGTCACAATAGTAATACAGGCACGAACGAACCGTGACGACGTAGGATGTCCTCCTTGTAATCTCGAATCACAGGCTAACGTCGTCTCTCAGGGTCGACAGGCGTGCTAATTCCTTGGATCAAAAGCGGTCGAGCTCTATCCTCTTCCTTCACTCTTCTTTGAGTTCTTTCTATATATATATATATATATATATATATATATATATATATCTTTCTCTCTGTCTTTCTGTCTTTATTTCTCTTTCTTTTTCGCTGGCTTACTTTTTTTCTCGATACAGTCGATAGGATTCTTCCCTGGCCTTTTCCTTCTTTGCTCGGTCTATCTGGATCGACCTTCTTTGCGAGATCGTTCGATCGTTTTAAAAGATTACTTAGATTTATATAGGGTGTCGAAAATTTCTTCAACATATATATGTAGACAGATACATTATAATGACAGAATGTTATATCGTTCAATATGTACAAGTTTTTAGATGGTATGGTGTGATCTTGAAAAAATAAGAAACGAAAGAAAATCGACTTCGAAAAGGGGGGGGGGGCGGGAACAAAACAAAAACAAACTTACGATTAATATTTTTCGAAACTTTTCTTTTTTTCTTTTTTTTTTTTTTCTTTTTTTTTTAAATATTTTTCCAGACTTTTCGAGGCTAATTTTGTTTTCAGTTTATTATACTACAAGACTGTGGGAGAGTTTATGATTTAAGTTAAGAGGCCTCACTCTAAACGAGAGAACGAAAATAGTGCAATTTTACTTTGAATATAATCGTTCGATAATTAACATTCAAAGAGTATATCGCAGGCACTTTAATGTAAAAAAAAAATGCATCAATGGAACTGACTATACGCAACGTTATTGCCCATTGATTTTAGTAACGTGACACTGTATCCAATTTGCTGCCACGTTTCGGTACGCCGCCATATTATCGTCTTTACAAATGCAAACGTACAACGTGTAGAGAAGAAATTGTGTAATCGAGGAACCCGGAACCTCGAATCGAAGGCATTTTAGCCAATTGAAATTGTCACGATCATCGTGACAATTACAAAGAGACATTTACTCCTTTTATTCCCATATAAGATACAACTTGTTTAAGATTTACGTTTAGATGGTGATTACGAGGGTCGATTAAATTTTTCAATTAATTTTCAACAATAGATAAAAGACGAGGACGATATTTTAAATCGTTTGATTATGAGAGCAACAAGACTGTATTTTCATTTGGACGATATCGTCAAAATAAAGAAAATTGTATATTTTGAGGCATTTATAATCGAACATCTATTCACGACTATCAATTACATCCAATTAAGTGTACTGTTTGGTGCGTAATTAACATCGGACCATGTAATTAGATCTTTTCTTTTTTTGTTTGAAAATACAGAGGATGTTATTTAGCGGAATTAATGGGACTAACAAAAAAAAAAATGATAGAGAATTTTCTACGTCCTATGATAAAGGACAAAGCTGATATGTGGTTGTTCCAACCAGAGACGAAACCACTGCGTCGAATTAGAGGATCGAGTCGATGATAAAAATTTGAAGGGAAATCTTTTCGGGACGATTGATAACGAAAACAAAGGGAAATCGAATATTCCAAACGTTGGCTGGATTTAACGGCTATCGATTCCGTTTTATGGGATTATTTGAAGGAAAAGATTTATCGGAATAAACCGCGTAAGATTCGGCAGTTATGGAGTACAAAACATTAGAAACGAAATCGAAGATTTATCGCGGCAAACCACTCAAAACCGTTATGGGGAAATGTATTGCAACGTGCGGAGTTATGTCAGGCTGAAAATGGACGACATTTATGCGACGTCATTTTTCACGGCTGATCTTAATAATAATAATAATAAGAAGAAGAACAACAACAATAATAATAATAATAATAAATAAATTAAATAAATAAATAAATAAAAATATCTTCGTGCATTTCTAACATATAATGGTGTAAATTATAATATTATGTGGACCGGAAAGTAATGTCGCTTTTTTAAATTAAATTCAAACGAATAAATTTTTAACAAGTTTTTATCTTTAATCACAATCAAATATCGATATGCACAGAAACGATATTACTTTCCGGCCCACCTAATATTTCGATCGTAAAAAATATCATTGGTATGTAAGATAAAATAGTATTATTACTATAAAATAACATCTAGGAACTTTTGGTGCGTCCTGTACATTACATTGCTCGTGAAAGAGCGTCTTGTTTCCTCCATCTAACACTCTACATGATGCTCGAACGAACGAACGAACGAACGAACGAACGAACGAACGAACGAACGAACGAACGAATGGATGGATAGATAGACGTATGGATAGATGGATGGATGGATGGATGGATGGATGGATGGATGGATGGATGGATCGATCAACGGAGAACCGAACGAAGCGTTGTATAGGAGAGAAGGGCTCTGTGTGCTAGGGTGCCGGCGCTATGGGGGTTATGGGGGCACGTTCACACAAAACGGCCACCGTAGGCAACGGCAGCTGTTCACCATCCGTGCCCTACTCTCTACACTCGTTTCTCTCCCCCGCATTCTTTGCTCGGCTTAAGCCTCGCCCTTCAAACCGAAACTTCCTCTTTCTTCTTTACTTTTACCTTCTCCCTTTCTTTCTTTCTTTCTTTCTTTCTTTCTTTCTTTCTTTCTCTCGTTCGCTCTCTCGTCATTATTTTCGTCATAGAAAACGTGTACGTGACTTTCACAATCTTCATCTTTTTTTTTCTTTTTTTCTTTTCTTTTTTTTTCGTTTTTTCTTTCTATATAGTACTCTCAATTCGACTACGTAAAATCATCATCATCATCATCATCATCATCATCATCATCAAAAACGACGTTCCATTTTTGTTCTGTATGTGCGAGCGCGCATGTGTATTTGTGTGTGTATGCTGTGTGTGTTAGTGTGTGTGTGTGTGTGTGTGTCCTTTGAGAAATTCAAATTTTTTAAATCTCTTTGTATTTTAATAATCGTACGAACTGTAGTAGTAAGACGATTTTATTTTGTTTGTTTGTTCGTTTGTTTGCTTGCTTATATATTTATTTCTTTTCTTTTTTGTTTTTGTTTTTTTTCTTCGATTAAATTCACGTCGAGAGAAATTTCTTTTTTTCTTTTTTTTTCTCTTTCTCTCTTTCTACTCTACGCGGACACTATACGTACGTCGAGCGTACTTTGAAAAAATGTAAAAATAATCATACGAGAGCTGTTTCATCTTTTATATCTTTTAATGATCAGATCCAATAAAATTTTATTTATTTATTCTCATTGAGATAGATAGATAGATAGATAGATAGATAGATAGATAGATAAATCTTTTTGTGAAATTGGCAAAAGTGATACAAATAGGTCGGTAATTACGTTGTTAATTGTAAAAATTATAGTAATAAGAGGATTCCTATGTTTCTTCCGTTGAATTCATGTTGACAGAGACAAAGATAGAGAGTATGAGAGAGAGAGAGAGAGAGAGAGAAAATATGTCGGTCGTTCTAATTAAGTTTCGTTTGAACGAAAGACACTTCTCGTTGGTTTCGATCAACGAACAAACGAAGAAACTACTGACCGTTCTATGTAACGATAGTAATACTTTCTCTTTCTCTATCTCTGTCTCTCTCTCTCTCTCTCTCTTTCATTCTTCGTGGTAGAATCTACTTTGACTCTAATTAATTACAGTTAATTACGTTAATTGGCGTAACTAATACGATCGCGCCATTTTACGTCGTCGTCTCATTGCTTTGCTCTTCGAGTTACGACCTTTGGCATGCATCCCTATTAATGTGTTTATTTATTTATTTATTTATTTATTTTCTTTTTTTTTCTTTTTTTTTTTTTTAATTTAAAAAAAAATTTTTTTTTTATTTTTTTATTTTTTTATTTCTTTCATTTTTTTTAACGTTCACACTCTATCTTGCATGCTTTATACTTCCAATCACATTTTTTCAATTATTTCTTATGAAATTTATAATACTATATAAAAGTATATAGTACAGTGCAATATAGATTGACAATGTATTATCTTATATTTTTCCTTAAACTAATAATTATGATACAATTATTAGATGAGAATATTTAATAATAATGTGTTACTAATATTTCCTTACATTTTCTTTTTTTTTTTTTTTTTTTTTTTTCTTTTTTCTTTTTTTCTGTATTCAATGCAAAGACATTATTGTCTTTCATTAATCAATGAGACATATAATAAGACAAATATGTCCAAATAAATTACTAAATTAAAAAAAGTACATATATATACATACATATATATATATATATGTGTACTGTCAATTTTTCTAAATACAAATATATGTAAGTGAAGTTGCACGAAAGAATTCTCGATAAATCTAATAAATAAGATTCAATAATAAGAAAGATTTTTAACAGAGTATAAAACATTTTACGATCTTGCGTTTGTTCGCAGTTTATTTGATTGTAAAACAACTTGGCTGTTCTCTCCTTGTTCTCATGTGAAAAGTAGAGAGAGAGAGAGAGAGAGAGAGAGAGAGAGAGAGAGAGAGAACAAAAAGGAAATAATAAATAAATAAATGGGGTCGATGTTATGCGAGGCATCCCCCATGACGTGTCTCGCGGGACAATGAAGATACCGATGGAAGTTTTCCAATAATATTCTTCGTTGAAGAAGTGTGTGAGAGAGAGAGATAGAGTGCGACGACCGGACGAGAAGTGCTTTTGTTTTATCGTTTGTCTTTTTTAAAAGAGCCTGCCTCCTTCATTGCATAAGAAGAAACAACCGACCGATTGAATTATTCAGTGATAAAACGTTCGCTATTTCCAATCCGATAAGTATTATCATCGTTTGAAAGTTCCAATGTAAAAGAGAGAAAGAGAGAGAGAGAAAGAGACATTTATTAATCGTTGAAATTATTTCTGACTTCATTAATTAACTTTCGTACGATTCTTTTTTCTCTTTTTTTTTTTATATTTATATTATTTTGTGTTCAAAGTAATATTTTGTCGGTGCACGTATATAGATATAATTTTCTTTTTATAAAAAAAAAAAAAAAAAAAACATACGAATATTCGTACATATTTATAGCATATAAATAATATTCCGATATATTTAATAAATATATATATATATATATAAATTGATTGGATAAAAATTAAAAATTAGTGCTATTATAAATAATTGGAGAAAAAAAGAAATATAGAATTATAAGAAAGTATAAAAATATAATAGTATATTAATGATTGTAAAAAAAACTGTAATACAGTATGGATTATATATATATATGTGTGTGTGTGTATGTGTGTGTGTGTTAACATGTATAATCGATATGTAAGACATCCAAAAAGATGATTTTAATCTATAAGATTTTATCTACGAAATGAATGTTACTCTTCGAGATAGAATGGAATAAGTGAGAAAGAGACGTAACGACAGCATGTGAAAGATATATAGCTATAATTCGGTTTGGGTTTATCGCAAAAGGGGGTTGCATCAATGGGTACGTTGGAAAAGCCATGGCAAGCATTTCACAGACCCTTATTTGTTTTCCCTGATGCATTGGCTCGACACGTGTTACTATATTATTCTATTCCGGAACGAAAAAAAGAAAAAAAAAAAAAAAGAAAACAAAAAAGAAAATAAGAAGGAAAGAAAAAGTGAACAAAGATGGAAGGACGAGACATTGTTATACATACATACACACATACGCATACATATATCATATATACATACATATATATATATACTTGCTACTAACGTCATGCAATGGAAAGTAACCCTGAAGGGACCAATTGAAATCGTCTGACTGATTTCTATTTAACATCGAAAAAAAATTCAAAACCCTAGGCGTAAGGTTATTTCACCTAAATAAAGATCTTAAAGAGAGATCAAACTTGGATCATGCTCTCATTTTCTCTCTTTCTCTCTCTCTGTCTCTCTCTCTCCACAATTATTATCGTTATTACGAAAATAATTTTATTCGATTTTATTCAATTTTTTTTAAACAAATTTTTTAACAAATGCATACTCGGAAACTTCATTGAAAATTTCAATTTATTATGTTTTGTATAGGATATGTATACATACCTATATATCTACATATATAATATAATATATATATATAATATAATATAATACATATATAATATAATATATACATACATATATAATATATATATATATATGTATGTATGTATACGAACTTTCTGAACTGTAAACTTTGATAAATCTTACAATGCATTATATCTAGTAGCTTCTTGAAAAGAAGGTACACGTTCCAAGGCGATAGAAAGACACTCTCGGCTAACCAAAGGGAGTCTTTTATCCAAATACTTTATTACGTTCCATTTGGGTCGGCAAATATTTACTTAGAGATAAGAAAGGAGTATTCTTCTTATAAAGGGGCTACCGACTAAAAAGATTTCCTCCCGCCCCCGCCCCCCCTTCTCTCTCCCCATTTTTTTTCACATTTTTTTACAAGCATCACTAAAAAACCTATACTCACAGATTTGAATTGATATTCATTTAAATATAATATAGTTTATTTATCTTTAATTTGTTTTTTTGTCCTTTACTCACCACAAAATTAATTATTACTACTTCGTATTGTTGATTAATTAACGATCAAGCTAATTTTTAACGTTTTAATAATCGTTTGGATAAGAAAGAGGGCTTATATTTGAAAAGATATTTAATAGAAAAATAATAATTAAATAATTGAAAAAATAAAAATAAAAGGAAATATTTATCCTTCTTTTCGGAAAATATATCGAATACCATTTAGACATCGATTAAATCATTAGGGTAAAGTTAGATTCTCATTGTCAGGCAATATCTTATTAATCATTTACTCAAGTCCATTCAACCTATGTACGTAATACAATAATCAACCTACGCTAATCCAAGAATGAACGACTATTATTATTATTATTATTATTTCCTTTTGAAAGATCGTGGGACGTTATTCGCCAACGTACCGTCGCATTACGTACGCCATTTTTCCGATCTTCCTGTGAATGAATAAATTGACCGTACGGAGCAACTTGTTTAAAAAGATAAGATGAAACGAGACAAGATGAGACGAAACGAAACGAGACGAAACGAGACGAGACGAGACGAGATGAGACGTATACAATGAACGCGATTATGGCATCATACGTTTATACAAGTTTTGTGTATATAGTTTAATCGATTCTCTCTCTCTCTCTCTCTCTCTCTCTCTCTCTCTCTCTCTCTTGCTCTCCTTTTTTCTCTGTCTATACGCTTTCTATTTTATAAGGAACACGTTAATATTAGAATATATGTAGTTACATACATTAGCGTTAGACTATATATCCCGTATATAAGACTATACCCGTATTTTTAGGGTAGAACCCCAAAAATAGTTTTCTAGAGGGAACTTACTCTTTGAACTGTTCAAGGTTAAGGTTAAAGCTACGGGAACGGTATAACCAAGGGCAATACGACGACTACTACGAAGACAACGATGACGATGGACTAAAAGCAATTCCCATTCGAACTCGCCCTTCTCAACGTCAGAGATAGGATATAGATAAATGCCCTTAACAAGCGGAAGTATATATATTTCTGTCTTTATCTTTAGGCAGCCCCTTCGCAGCCCTGTCAAAACCCATAGCTGACCTTTACTTTTCACATTGTTGGAGACCATATCTAGTTTGATTGTTCAAATCTTCTATCCGTTTGATCGAAGATTAACTTAAATTATTTATTTTATTCGTAACGTATTGAAGTTCTCATTGTAATGTTCAAATTTAAATTTGACAGATTGATAATTGTTTGTTTTAATCAATTGTCATTTGGGGTCAATTTGTCGAGGGCCAGAAAGATATATGATTTTTTATTTTTTTTCTGTTTATTTTCTTTTATTTTTTTTTCTTTTATTTTTTTTTTTATTTTCGTAATTATTGCTCGTTGATAAAATTTATTTGTTTTGGTTTGTAAATTTGTCGTTTTGTTGTCTTGTTTTTTTTTTTTTTTTTTTGTTTACAAATTTTTTTACTTAAAAAATTGTATCAAGTTATCGTAGGTCAAAGTTCGCGTTAAGACGATAGAAGGAAAATATGCCTTACATTTTTATTCTCCTCGTTGCTATTATCGAATGTATTTATTTATTTACTTTTTTCTTTTTTTTTTTTTTTCATTTTTTTTTTCATTTTTTCTTTTTTTTTTTTTTTTTTTTTTTTTTTTTATTATTATTGTTCATTGTCAATTCAGGTATAATTTCGTTGTATAACGAAACGATCAAAGATAATTTCAATTCGTACGATTAGAATTTTATTGAAGCATTTAGGTGTCGACCGATAGTCTTCGGGTGTTCCATTGGTCGATCTTAAAATAGTTTTACTCTGGCGTGTCCACGACATTCGAGGTTAAGGTTAAGGCTACGTGAGCTCTCCTCTAATGCTTCGTGCGTTACAGATACATGAAGCAGCACGACATCGAGACGAAGAACAAGGGCTGTTCTTAACGCCCACGAACTTGTTCGTAGCCCTTCCCATTTAAATTACAAAAGGTTAATCATTCTGATAAAACATTCGATTAGATTATTTCAATTCTTTTTTTTTTGTTTTTGTTTTTGTTTTTTTTTGACGGTGTTTCCTCAAACTTAATTGTATCGTCACAAAATTATTATTATTATTATTATTATTATTATTATTATTATTATTAATTGTCAGACAATATTCTTCATGGATTATAAAGAAAAAAATATTTTATTAATCGTTCAAATATATTATTAATTAATAACATTATATTATTAATTAATAAATATATTATTATTTATTAATTTATTATATTTAATTATATTAATTATATTAATTATATTATATTAATATTATTATATTTAATTTTATTAATTTTATTATTTATTATTTATTATTATATTAATTTTATTATATTAATTATATTAATTTATTAATTTATTATTATATTATAAACATATATTATTAATTAATAAATAACAGTCGGAATAATCTATTGATTATCGAGATTTATTATTAATTATCCTAACGAATTACTAATTGTTCAGATATACTATTAATCGTCGATATATATATATATATATATATATATATATAAATAATTAATTATTAAAACATATTTATTATCTAAAATAGAAACATACTATTAATAACAACAACAACAAAAATACTAATAATAATAATAATAATAATAATAATAATAATAATAATAATAATAATAATAATAATAATAATAATAATAAGCAAATAGGAAAAAAAACAAATGGAAAGTAATTGTACGTAGTTGAAGAAGTTGAATTAATTGAAAAAGTTGAAGTAGTCGAAGAAGTTGAATAAAATTGATAATACGCGTGTAAAGCTACCTTCTGGGCAATATTGTTTTCACGAAACCGTTGAAAAACAATTGATCAAGATCAACTACCGGGACATGCTCTCCTTCATGCAGCCACAATCTAGATTTCCATTTCACGGCTGCTACGTTCGATCTACGGTAGGTAGGCTATCCACTCACAGACGCTGTGGAAACTAAATGGAATCGAGTTTGATATATATCTACGCGTTCCGGTTTCGACATGCTCGGTTGACTATGGAAGGAGATGGAGGTGGTGGTGTAGTGGTAGTGGTGGTGGTGGTGGTGGTGGTGGCAGTAGTGGTGATGGTGATGGTAGTGGCTTTGTAGAAGGGGTTGTGAGAGAGGGAGGTGGTAGTACAGAGAGGAGACACACCTCTAATGTTCACTTGGCGCTGGTTCGCCTTCGTGAAAGTTTTCCATGAGTTTTTATGTTTTCATCTTAACTTCTCTTTCTTCATACTTTTTCTCTCTCTCTGTCTCTCTGTCTGTCTCTGTCCATCTGTCTGTCTGTCTGTCTTTGTCTCTCTTTCAATTCTATTTTTTATCACTCCTCTTTCTTAATCGCTCAACTCAAACAACTATTATACATTCTTACCTACACTTTAATTCAAACTTAATATCGGATGATTTCTTTCTTTCTTTCTTTCTTTTTTTCTTACTTACTTACTTACTTACTTACTTACTTACTTCATTTTTCTGGTATAATAACTGTGAGAAAAATTCGGTAGAAGAAGATCCGAGTTAAAAAACAGTGATTTTTTTCCCTCGATTACGGTATTTCAGACTGGTCCAGAATACTACTTGGGATCCACTCTGCCTTTTAACGATCGTTAACCTTAGACCTGCGCGTTCATATCTTTTCATCTTTGCTTCCTTGTCTAAAGAGAAATTATGGCTTCTGGAAGGGCATCGGTTTCTTCTGTATTTTTCATTTTCTTCTTATGATTAAAAGAATGAAAAGAGAGAGATATATATATATATATATAGAGAGAGAGAGAGAGAGAGCGAGAGGGAGAAGAAAAAGAGAAAGAAAAATTGAACTTTCGAAAATTTGATAAGGAAAAAAAAAAAAAGGAAAAGTTTTGCTGCTTTATCTTCGATCAAATCAAATTGGAAGTGATCATTTTTATTTCTTCATTCCCTTTTTCTTTTCTTCATTCTTAATTTTTCCTTCGCCAACATTTTTCAAGAAAACATTACGAAGTTTTTAATCTCAGTTAAAATCCTTCGTTATCTTCGAACGTTAGAAAAATCCTCTTACACGTAAATAGAACTCTCGAAGCTTCACGTTTTCACATTCGAACGCGTTTATACCTGTTTCTTTTTCTTTCTCTTTTTTTTTTTCTTTTTTTTTTTCAGATAAAAAAAGCGTTCTTATCTGTGACCCAAACAAAAGTAGATGTATAAACAAAAGATATCTTTTAGTTCCTATGAAACTTTCCTCGTATTCCTTAGTGATCTTAACTAATGATAAGAAGTATATATGTGTGTTATATATATATATAGTATTATTGTGTTCGCGAAATAGTACGATCGTCGTGTTCATCTGTTGACGTTGAACAAGAGACCTCGTGTTTTTCTTTGTACCAAGTAATTCCTTCATAGAGATACGGAATAATAGACTGTTTCTTTGGCCTCCATGACCTACGTCGTTAAGATACGTCCGTTAGAAAGAAGGATAGAAAGAGAGAGGAAGGGAGAAAGAGAACATGAGAACACGAGAAGAAGAATCCGTTGTGGAATCGGCTGAGTCGATTCTCCAACTGGGTTCGATCATTTTTCTCTTTTCTTTCTATGTCCTTGAAGATATAGAGAAAATGGAGGATTAAAAAATGGAGAATGTAATCTTATTCGATTGGTCACTAAATCTGTACGTTTCTTTTTTTTTTTTTCTTTTTTTTTTTTTTTTTCTTTTTAATTTTTTCTTCTCTTTAAACGAAAATTTTCTGGTCAAATGAAAGAAAATAATTTTCGTCGATAAACGTTTGACTTAAGTTAATCACGATTATTTAATTACGAAAATTTAAATAGGAAGTTTAACACATAATAATAATAATAATAATAATAATAATAATAATAATAATAATAATAATAATAATAATAATAATAATAATAATAATAATAATAATAATATGAGTTCACGATTATTTATAAAATTATTTTATTATGACAATAGTATCGGTGTAATAATATTATTATTTAAAATAAAATGAACATTAGTAATGATCTAATACTAAATATATTAATAATCAGAGATATAATAAAAGTTTATTATACGATAAATAAAATATAGACAACTTTGTCTATTACTTTTTTCCCTCCTCTAATAATAAATTTATTAACTGAATTATATCAATAAAATTCATATATACACATTATTTAGTATAATAATATACATTACTATAATTTATTACAATGATCTTTTTTCCCCCCTTTCTCTTTCATAATACACACATACCATTGATATACGTATAAATAAGGAACAAAAAAAAGATAATAAAAAAAAAAATAAAAAAAAAAAATAAAAAAAGAAAAAAAAGGGGGATTGATATCGAACAACCTTAGTGAACGATTACGGTATTAGATTGAGCTAGAATCGAATGGATTAGAGTTTCCTTTCTCTGTTGAAACGTCGACCGATTCCATAACGTGGCGCACTATTGGACTGACTCACAACGGCCAATAATCTCCTCGTTTCTCAGTTATATAGTAAGCGTGAATAGAGAAAGGAAGATAGATAGACTTGCAAAGAGGGACGAGTTGCATGGAGGAAACAGAAATGGGAAGGAAGAAAGAAAGAAGGAAAGAAAGAATCAAAGAATGAAAGAAATAAAGAAGAGGGAAAAGTGGGAGAGGTAAAGATGTCGAGAGAGGGCGGAACCGTTTTCTACATGAACCATAGGAGAATCGATCGTGTGCGAGCAACCGAGACAGACGATTACTCTTTATGTATAAGATTAAAGAGAGAAAAAGAGAGACAGTGATAGACGATAAACGTGAAACGGTGAACCTTCACATACATTACATATATTACCTATATACATACATACATTACCTATATACATATATACATTATCTATATACATATATACATTACGTATATACATACATACATTACGTGTATACATACATACATTACGTGTATATATATGTATTGGATTTATACATACATACATAAATTACGTATATATATGCATACATACATACATACTTTATACTGTATTTAGTTTCCTTGATCATTGGTGGAGAATAAAATATATTACCTCAACGCTTTGAGGGTGTAACGACAAGGATCTAGTCGATCAAATACTCGTGTTCGTATAAGTCTAGACGATCGAACGGGATCGATCGATCGTTCGCGACCCCTTTCTTTCTCTTCTTTTCTCTATCTCTTTCTATTTCTATATCTATTTCTATTTCTCTTGTGTTCAATTGCGAAGACGTTCTCAAGCATTTACGATCATTTTCGAATCTCTTTCTTTTTATCGTAGAATTTTTTTTTTTTCTTTTTTTTTTTTATCGTACAATCTTAAATTATTTAGTTGGTTTTCAAGTGATTAAGAATGGATCGATCATATATTTTCTAGATAAAGCAATGATTCTTTTCACCTAAAAGATTCATCATTTGTCATTGATTATTCAAAAAGAGAATTATTTTCCTTTTTAATTAATTAATTAATTTATTTATTTATTTATTTTTCTTTCCTATACGTTTTTATAGGTGATTATTTATGTATAGTTAGGATAATTGTAGTTTTTATGGATTATTATATAATATCATCGGATTAATTTTATGATCATTTTAACGGTGATTATATAGGCGAATGATCCACGTTTTAAAAATGCGATCGACCAAATAGGATTTGAAATTAGTATGAAAAGGTAGCAGTATCGATGTTTCCATTGATTTTCTCTCTCTCTCTCTCTCTCTCTCTCTCTCTCTCTCTCTCTCTCTCTCTTTCTTTCTCTCTCACTCGTTTATTTGTACGAGATCGCAAACCCTCTCTTTGGTCGATTGCATTTACAAGATGAAACGCGATGCACCATGAAACTAATGAATTTTAGATAGAGTCAGAAGCAAACTGTAAACGCGCGCGTAGAGGTTTATATAGTATGTACAGAGAATTTCTAGTTGGGGGGTTAATTTTCCAAAAGAAGAATTTTTTTTATTTTCTTTTTTTTTTTTTTATTTTCTTCTCTTTTTTTTCGTTTTTATATCTTATTTCATTTCGACTCCATTTGGCTGCTCACAATGATCAGACATTAGAAGATTTTTTTATATTTTATTTTATTTTATTTTATTTTATTTTATTTTATTTTATTTTATTTCATTGCAATTATATTTTGTATTTATTTTAATGTCATTTGATTTTTTCTTCTTCTTAAAATTTTTGCGAAACGACATAATCGAAAGAAAACTTTTCATTCAATTCTTTCGTATAAAAATCGATTATAAAAAAGAAAAAAGAAAAAGAAAGAAAGAAAGAAATGAATGAATGAAACGTATGTTTTCTAAATCGTAATAAATTCGAACGATAATTCGAATTAATTTTTCTAATTAATTTCATTCAACGCGTTAATGCGAATTAAGTCGAACATGAAGTATATA
>NC_140820.1:4620000-4647500 GCF_050613455.1 Vespa mandarinia
GTACAAAGAAGACAATAATTATCTATGTATATTTCACGATCTTTAAATTACACAAATACACGCGCGCGCGCACACACACACATACACACATATCTATTATATGTATATTTCTATTGTACATTTGTTTCAAATTTTGTTATTACATAACTGAAGTTATTCTTAACGAGTGTAATAAGTACAGGGTGTGGAGTTTTATATTATCGTAAAGGTGAACAAGCAACGGAGAGAGAGAGAGAGAGAGGGAGGGAGAGAGAGAAGATGAATGGAAGCGGAAGCGATTTTCATTGTTAAATTAAACACGTAAGGTAATAATTGGGGGGGAGAAGAGGGTCGAGAGCACGTGGGTCTGCGGCTTTGTTTGCTTTTTCACATCGTCACGCTGTCCACCTTTCTGTAATGTTATACCGAAGCCAGAGATCGACGGAACTGGGATATCAAAACGAAACGAAGGATTTCGATCGATCGATCCAATCGATCACGTATTTATTTTCATTTTATTTTACTCTTGCTCTCTCTCTCTATTTTTCTTTACTTTATCTTCTTTTTTTCTTTCTTTCTTTCTTTTATCTATTTATTTATTTATCTTTTTCTTTCTTTTTCTCCAGAACGAAATTTAATATTTGATATTTTATCGTCAGTAACTTGATTGAGTTTTATTTACAATAAAACGTTTACCAGTTAAATAAATCGCGTTTTTCTTTTAGAAGTTAACTTTTAGAATAGAAAGAACGTCGAAAGAGTCAACGTTGAGTCAATCGTTAAGTCTCGAGTCGAACTCAAGAGTACTCGTACCAATTTTGTAATACTACCTAAATCAACGCGCGACTACCTTAATGAAATTAATTACGAAAGTTCTCTATTAAAAGGTAAAGGCGACGCGGGTGGGGGAGGAGGAGTAGCAGGGGCGAGGGAGGGAGGGAGTGAGGGTGGGGAAAAGGAGAAAACTCGTATAGACGAGTATTCTTTCACGTGAGCCTTTTATTATATCGTATCTATGTATTTTTTATTTCAACGATTATATTCATGCAATTTAATCTAATTATATAAGTCCATTAAAAGTCATTCAATTTAATTGAAAAGTAGTTTGATATTAATGGAATATGTGTAAGGGAAAAAAATCTTGTTTTTTCTCTCTCTCTCTCTCTCTCTCTCTTTTTCTTGTTCTTTTCTTTATTTTTATATCTCCCATTTATCTCTGACATTATTTATCGTGAAAAATTTGTATTAATCTTTTAGTTTAAGTCATATACGGTAAATATAAATTGATAAGGTACAATTTGAGGCTGGCATTTGACGACTAAGGTTTCGTTTTTTTTTTCTTTCTTTCTTTCTTTCTTTTTTCTTTTTCTTTTTCTTTTTCTTTCGCTCGTCGTTTTAAAATGCACAGCAACTTTTCAATATCATGGATAATCGGCGAAATATCATGCAATGAACGTTTTTAAAGGAACATAAATTCTTATGATCTCGTTAACTACGAAGAAGACTCTGTTTTCGAATAACTCGATAAATTATATCGATACGAGCCATAAATCTTTTCGACGGGATAGAATCTTTACGATAAATTTACCTATATAAACGTGTCCCTTATCACTAGTATATTCTTATTCTAAGTTGGCCGGAAAATTAAAGCCGAGCTTCTTCAATATGGCGAAGAGAGTGAAGGAAGACATTTAAAACGCGTGTTCATTAATATGTTCGATCATTTAGGAGGATATTAGGATATAATAAAAATAAATAAATAAGTAAATTAATTAATTAATAATAATAATAATAATAATAATAATAATAATAATAATAATAGTAATAAAAAACTTACGTTTCCATATAAATTTCGAGATAGCGTGCTTCATTAAAAATCCAACTTTTATTATTTTACAAGTATATGAGAGGAATGTACTCGAGTGAAATTTGCACGAGAAAAAATTGAGCAAGGGAAAAAAGAACAAGAAGAAATCAAAATATATTTTTTCAAAGTTCGTCGTAATAATAATCCAGTTTTATTTCGCGATACTTACGAACTTGCATTTATGTCAATTTAAGTTGCTCCTCGTATTACAAAAGTAATGTAAATATATTATATAGGATGTACCAAAGGGTGTATCAAAGGGATGGACCCCTAAGGCAGGATGATGAGGGGAAGGGAGAGAAAAGACAGAAGTTTTTAAGTGATTTTAAAAATCAATTGTTCTTTCTCGAGAATTTCTAAGCTTGTAGTTTTACAATTTAAAAAAAAAAAAAACTGCTACGTCACCCACCCATTACACAAAACTCTTATTGCTTAAAAAAATTAATGAATCTCGCAATGTAAAAAAATAAATGAATAGTATAAAAATATTGGATTTGGACAAAGCAAAAATTAATAGACTGTTATAGAGGCATATACACGTACATGTACATAAAAAAAAAAAAAAAAAAAAAAAAAAAAAAAAAAAAAAAAAAAAAAAAAGCAAGCAAGCAAGCAGGTAGACTTACTATGCCAACGATGGCACATCTGGTCGTACATTCAAGGCCGGACAATCAACTTCGTGTAAAAGAGACCTATCTTGGTAGATTTGCGCGTGCACACGAACACGATTCTCCTACATAGAATATACGGGCAAGGACACGAATAAGAGGATAGAGATAGAGTGAGAAAGAGAGAGGGAGAGGGAAAGGGAGTGTGTACATTACTCGATGGCGTTATTTATACCTTTGTATCGTGCAGGAGAACCCAAAGATATCTCGGGAGAACGCGGAGGGTGGAGTCGCAAAAATCGAAGCCAAGTTTCTATTCGATAGGCAAAACAAGTTTTACGCAAGATCTAATCGACTATTATACACCTATATAACTATTCTCTACTGATCTTTCAAATAATTTTTTTTTAAACATTTCCTTTGAAAAAAAAAAAAGGAAAAGAAAAGAAAAAAAAAAGGGAAAACAAACCCACATGTTCGAACGTAACAAATTTACGATAAAACATCTCTCTCTTTTGACGTTATAATAATTGACACGTAACGTTCTTACTCGGTAAAATATCATTCGAATTCGTAAACTATGTTGTGACGTCATATGTAACAAAAAAAAAAAAAAATAATGACAAAACTTAATCATACATATAATCTATCTTTTGAATACGTAATACGACGATGGGTGGAGCAGGGTGGGGAACGGGGCACGGAGGTATAAAAAGAAAAAAAGAAATGTAACGATATATATGAAATAAGAAAAAATAGTAATTGAATATAATATTCGTAAAATTTTTTTCTGAATCATACTATTACGTCATACATTGAAATATGTAAAATATTGAAGGTAATCTTACATTCATACATTTATAAAGATCTTTTTTAAATTGAAAAAAATTTACGATATGAATCGAAATGATCGAAAAAATTCACGATATTTGGATAAAAAGAAATAATAATAATAATAATAATAATAATAAATAATAATAATAATAATAATAATAATAATAATGATAATAATAATAATATTGGAAAAATATCTAACATATTGTCGAAAAATTCTTTGGTTATAATGGACATTCAGGGCCGAGTTAAAAATTCATGACACCCCAAGACCACACCTTTGTTCGCTATTTCTGATATACGCAGAGAAAAGTTGAGAAAGGAAAGAAAGAGACACAGAAAGAGAGTGAGAGGGCGCGGAGGAGGGAGGGAGGGAGGGAGGGAAGGAGGAGGAGGAGGAGGAGGAGAGAGATAGAGAAAGAAACACATCGAGGGGTTAACGTGCGAGTTAACGACTTCAACCTCACGCGGGATTGTAAAAATAGATTTTCCCGTCTTCTTCGCAAAGAAAGAATCCTACTACGATTCTTTCTCTTTATTGCCCATAAGAGGTTTTTTTTTTTTCCTATTTTTCATGGATTCAAAAGGAAATGGGAGAGAAATCTTACCTCGTAAGATTAATCGTACAATTTTTATATCTTTTGTTTCTTCAAAGATTTGCGCAAAATTACTTTTTTTCCCTTTCGACAGACTTTCTCCTTTTCGTTTTCTTTGTTGTTTTCTTCTTTTTATTTTTTTTATTTTTTTATTTTTTTATTTTTTTTTATTTTTTATTTTTTTTTTATTTTTTTTTTTACTCGTATAATTAAACCAAATTAATCGGAAAAAATAATATCGAATTTTATTGATTTTGATTTTAAAATTTTTACAGTGATCAATGTAAATTTACGTAATTTAATATTTTCTTAACAAAAAAAAAAAAAAAAAAAAAAAAAAAAACAGACAAAGAAATGAGAAAGCACGCGTTCATACGATTTATTTGTTCATTCATTCATTCACATTTCTTTATCAACGAATCAAATTGAATTATTTGTTTATTTGTCTGTTTGTTTAATGAATTGAAATTTCGTTGGTTATGAAAAAGGAAAAGGAAAAAAATTAAACGAAATTATTTCTACAAGATGAAATTACATTTTAATTTTGTATAACAGTTATTATCGAATATTAAAGAATAAGAGTAATTCAGGGGGGGGGTGGGGGTGGGAGTAGGGATAATTCCCAAAAGTCCACAAACGAATTTAATGAGTCAGCCATAGTCGATTATGATTATATGGATGGCACGATCGCCCCCATCGTCCTTGCTATTTCTCTCTATCTTGAACAGAACGTTGTCTCCCTTCTAGCAATGTCCCTTTCTTCATGCCACACAGGGATAAGCTTCGAGACATGGGGGTTGGTCGCGCACGCTTAGAATATTGTGGGGGTGGCCAACAAGGGTAGAGAGAGAGAGAGAGAGAGAGAGAGAGAAAGAGAGATAGATAGATAGATAGAGGACGAACCCCATGAATCATCCGACATGAAATCAATACGAAAGCGGTAACCGTCGGTAACACTTTGGACAACGTTGCAATTCACCACGAATCATGGCCTGGCTAAACCATGATGAAAATGGTTTCAATGGGGGAAACGAAGAAAGATTTTTGATTGAAACATTTCTCTTTTCTCTTTTATTTTTTTTTTCTTTATCTTTTATATTCTCTTTTTGTTTTCTTTTTTTTTTTCTCTTTTGTTTTTTTTTCTGTTTTGTTTTTTTTTTTCTTTTTTCCTTCTTATTATCCAACGAAAGATTTTAATTACATTGATAGATTAAGTATGTTCAATGTTCGTTTTATTTTTGTTTTGTTATTTTATTTAGAAAACCATATATATATATATATATATATATATATATATATATATATATATTATAAAGATAAGATGGTTTTCTCTTTAATTATAATAGGCACGATATTCGTAGAAATTAACAATACTTTAACTGTTTACTTTCTAGTTACAAAAGAAATATTTTTTTTTTTAGATATCTTATACAAGAAATACATAAGAAGAAATACTTGCTTACTAATTATTATTTAATGTCTATATATATATATATATATATATATATATATATATATATATATGTGGACTGGACTTAGTACAAGTGTATGATAGATTTATTTCCGAACATAGATAACCAAAAAAAAAAAACAAAAATAGATTACATTTGGAATCCAATGAAATTTGGACTTTCCAAAAATATTTTAATGCGATATGATAATTCCTAATTATATTAGAACCATAATCTTCTATTCGATTATATTTTGTTTCTACATCTTTTATATGTCGATATTAATTCCAAAGAATATGATTCATATCTTATTTTTCTATGAAAATTTTAGTATTATTACCGATATCATCATTTACACATACACATACACACACACACACACACACATATCTTTTCCCATGTGAAATACAATAGAATATCTAAAGCAAAATAAGTATATTTAAGAAAGAAAGCGAGAAAAATATCAAAGTATTTAAATAGTGAGTTCTCTCACGGAGTCATATCAATACAACACACACACATACACAACTATATATATATATACATAAAGCGGGGTTATTCCTTGAATGTTTTCGTATGGTCGTGTCGTTTATTGCTTTTTGAAAGGTCCCGAAGGATAAAGTAAACCCTTCGATGAGTCTTCTCGAGTATCTTCCTTTTTTATTACCTTCAGAACTCAAGAGAAAAGCATGAATCGAATACTCCTCATAGTAAATTCACGTCAGGATGAAACTTTCTCCTTCCTTCTTCTTCATCTTCTCCACCTTCCTCTTCCTGTTTCTTTTCTTCCTCTTCCTCTTTCTTTTCTCTCTTCTTCTTCTTCTTCATCTTCTTCTTCATCTTCTTCTTCTTCTTCTTCTTCATCTTCTTCTTCATCTTCTTCTTCTTCTTCTTCTTCTTTATCTTTTTCTTCCTTGGACAAGTCGATATATACACGAAGAGAGGATAATTAGTATCAAGCTCGATTATGATGTGGCGATTAAGAGATGATCATAAGATAGTCACGATTCGAGGAGCAGAGGGAAATCGTTCGAACACGAGTCGAGGAAACAACCATTTAAAAAGCTATTTTCGTGCTTCAACGAACAGATTTTTTTCTCTTCTCTTCTCTCTCTCTCTCTCTTTTTTTTTCTTTCTTTTTCTTCTTCTTTTTTAACCTTCTACTCCTCCACCCATCTCCCTTCTATCACACATTTCTCATCGTTCAATCATTAATCTTGAAAGCACTTTTTGTTGTTATCGATAGGGATATACTATTAGATTTATTCGAAAATTTCTCTCCCGTTCTCTTTAAAGTTTCTACTTTAGAATAATTTTATGCTCAATTGACAAACATGTTTTTCATCGTTATTTTTTATGTTTGTATAAAAAAATTCAATTGTATAAAAATAATAATAATAATAAATAATTAAATAAGTGAGAAAAATTTATATATATATATATATATAAATATGAAGTATTTTTTAATAAAAATTAACAAAAAGATGAAACTGTGTAAATAGAAATTAAATGATGAAATGAATTAATTGATGAAAGAAATGAAGAAGAAAAATAAAGTAAAATATCTGACAAAAAAAAAAAAGAAAAAAAAGAAAGAAAGAAAAAAAAGAAAAAGGAAAAGGAAAAATTTTAAACAGAACAAAAAAAGAAAGAAAAACAAAAAGAAAATGAAAGAAGTTATTATCAATGAAAGTAATAAGAAAAATTGTATGAAAACGTTTCGTTTGTAAAAGTAACAATGAAGAGATAAATAAATATAAATATAAATATAAAACATCAAATCAAATTAATAATACTGTCTGCTCTATTCCATTCTGATTGATATTCAAAGAATAAAAAAAAAAAAAAATTGTTTTTGTTTTCCTGTTAAGTAAAAGCGATAATCGTCACTTCCGTTTTTCTTTATTTTTTTTTTTCTTTTTCTTTTATTTGTTTTTTTTTTTTTTTTTTTTTTTTTTCTCCATACCGATGCGGTGTACTATTGTAAAGAGTTAGAAGACGACGCGCATCGAAATACGAATCAGACTATACGACATCTTTTCTATTGTTCCGACTGGCACGTAAGCTTCAAGCTGCCATTAATCGTATGCCCGTGTAATCTTGTACCAACTACGACGACGACAACGACGACGACAACGACGACGACAACGACGACGACGACGACGACGACGATGACGACGAAGACGACGCAAAGAGTAGGCTAAACGAGCTGACAAAACGTAATTTCTCGAAGCATTCAATGTCACTTGTAACTCCGACGAAGTGAATCATGCCGATTTCAAAGCATCATTTAGAAGCAAGACCGAATCGAAATTGGAGTCTCGTTTGATAATCGAGAATCAAATCGTTTGAATATTTAATAGAAATAAGACTCTCGATTCTTAAACATTCTTTTTTCTTTTCTTTTCTTCCTTTTTTTATTTATTTATTTATTTTTTTCTTTTTTCTTTCTTTCTTCTCATCAATAATACGACGAACAAGTTTAAATTTTTTATTCATTTATTTGTACATTTATTTATTCGTTTTATTTCCTCGGTAAAAAAAAAAAAAGAAAAAAAAAAAAGAAAAAAAAAATGACGAGGGAACACATTTTTGTATTTGAAACTACTTTTTATTTATTTATTTAGTTTTCTTCGTTGTTTTTTCCTTTTTTTTTCTTTTTTTTTTTTTTTCCAGAACATTGTCAAAGTAAATTTGAATTCGAGGTCAAAAAATGACATTGTACATTTGATCTCAATATTATATATTAATTATTTGCTTTTTATTCTTTCTCTTTATTTTATTTTAGTTTATTTTTTTTTTCTTTCTTTTCTTTCTTCTTATTATTTGTTAAGAAGATGGCAAGTAATTTTATATATATATTTTTTTTAAAAGACTTTTATATCGATTGATATGTCGAATAATTCAAAAAATAAAAAAGAAATATTTCTATACATCTTATTGACAGTGTGAGAGAGAGAGAGAGGGGGGGGGGAGGAGAAAGAGAAAGAGAGAGAGAGAAAAAGAGTCATCTAACAATCCGTTAGATGTCTAACGGCATGTGTACCTTCCACGAACGTATCTAGTTCGATGCGAAAGTAATTTCTTTCATCGATTTCCTCCTGCGTCCCTCCCTCCAACCCTTCCTTTCTCCCTCCTTCCCTTCCTTCCTTCCTCCCTCCCAACCTTCCGTTTACAACCATCTTCGTCACTCGCAACGAAGCAAATAAAAGTACGTGAGTCGACTTACAAACTCATCGTTTTTCATAGGGACACCCTGTCGCGACACTAGGGACTTCGACGATGATCACGTTCTTTCGTCTAGCACACGAGAGAACTTTTTCTTTCTTATGAATGAATTTAATGTTCTACGAGGCCATGAACATGATTTATTCCTTCCTCGATTTCATTCTTAGCTTCTAATTTAATTCATAAGCATTTTTTAATTATGTCGTTTAAATACATCCTACGATATATTTATTTATTTATTCATTTATTTAATCAGTTAATTAGCTCTTTTAATTTTTTTACTTTTTATTCTTTATTTAATTTATCTTTATGAATCATGCCTAATTATTCAAGTTGAAAGGTGCATGATTTATATGTGATTTTTTCCTTTCTCTCTTCTCTCTTCTCTCTCTCTCTCTCTCTCTCTCTCTCTCTCTTATTTATTCATACATTTTGTTATATATATATATATATATATATATATATATATATATATATATGATTTTCTGTTCGTTAAACACGTCGTACCATTTACGTTATTAATTTTTTTTAATTGAAATGATCTTCGCAGTATTGTTTAATTGTCTCACATTCCAGAGGAACATTATTTATAACTTCCCCAAGGCTATTCTCATTATCTAATAATCTAATTTATTTATTCATACAAAACAATGATTTTGTTGAATATTTCGAACGGATTTGTTTATTTAATTTTTTTCATTCGCAATCTATCGATGAAGTATGTCAAAGTAATAGATAATACGAGTACGAAGAAGCGACAAGATCGATCGGATCGATCGATCGATCCGACGAGTCTTCTTCGATAAATTTGATCCATCGATTCTAGTTAGTGATATTTTTAACCGATCAATGTCCATTTACAATAAATAACGATCGATATATATATATATATATATATATATTGTGTCGATCATTATCATTCTTAAGTTCAATAACATCGATCCACGTGTGATAGAAACGTAAAGGGAAAAAGAAGAAGGAGGAAAAAGGAAAAGAAATAAAAAAAAGGGGAGAATATATAAAAGAGAAAGAGAGAAAGAGAGAGAGAGAGAGAGAAAGAAAGGGAGATCAAAGAAATCGGTGCTAGATCATCGTACGTTTTATTCTTTTCCTTCTTCGTCGTATTCGTATTCTCTTCTTCTTCGTTTCTCACGTTCCATCGCGACTCACGCACGTGCCTCGCATGAAAGAGAAGCGCAAAGAATTTCGTTTGGATGCTCGTTGCACAAGACTAATCGTTTCTCCTTGCACTTTCGAATGAATCTCCCGTTAATAACTATACGTCACGTGGTTATTTCGAAATTATCGTAATTTTTAAAGAAAGAAGAAGAAGAAGAAGAAGAAGAAAAAAAAAGTAAGAAAAGAAAAGAAAAGTTCGTGTGAAAATTAATTAATAAAAATTAATTGCGAGTTGCATCAACGGCTAGATGAAGATTAATTGTTAATTATTAAATTAATTTTTAATCATTTTTCGTTCTTACGTGCACGTCATTATTTTTTAATTCTTTTTTTTTTTTCTTTTTTTTTTTTTTTTATTTATTTACTTATTTCTTCTTTTTTTAGTAAAATTAGCGAGTTATTTATTTTTTAATATTATTCTTTTTTTTTTATATTATTTTTTTTTATTGATAATGATTTAGCAATTAATTTTTTCGATTATGTTATATGATTCATACGATATATTTTATTTATTTAGATTATAATTTATTATTATTTAAATTTTTTTTCCAGAAATCAATAGAACAGTAGAACTTTTATGTTTATCTTATTTTGCCGTTAATCTGTTTTCTTATATAAAAATATAAGAATCGTCGTTCGTTCTAATGAACTATTAAAAGAAGGAAAAAAAATGAACAAGTTCACGAACAATTTTAATCTATATCGCGTAAGATCGTATATAATTCCGCACCGTAGAGAGACATCATTATTTGTTTCGTATTTTAGAAATCGTAAATATTATATAGTTAGAAAGTACCTTAAAATAAGGAAAGTTTTACGAACTCTTAGACGTTCGCTTTTAAAATAATAGTTTTCTTCTGTTCGTTTAAAGATTTTAAGATCGTATTGATCGACCTCATTGTTCGTTTCTTAAAAATTCTTTTTTTTTTCCTTTTCTTTTTTTTTTTTTCATTTCCTTTGATAAAAATATCAAGAGTTAGTTATATCTTAATCCTCTATTGTAAATAAAATACGATATGTCTTTCTCCTTTAAAAGTATTATCTCTTCTTCTTCTTTTTTCTTTTTTTTTTTTTCTTTTTTTTTTTTTTTTTTTTTTTATAAGATCTAATCTTACTCGAAAATTAATATTTGTTGAATATAAAAAAAAATTACAGTATTAATTATATATATGTAAAATAATGTAAATCCATATGTAAGTCATACAACTAACGTGCATATAGTATAAATTATATCAATATAATTATATTATATTAAATTATACGTGAAACGTGATATATTTTTAGAAGAAAAAAACAACAATAATAATAATAATGATAATAATAATAATAATTATAAATTAAACGAGAGCGTTAAGCTCTCTATTATCTCGTTCTAAAACTCTGTTATCTAGTATCGACCTACAACAACAAAAAACAAAAACCTTCTTTCTTCTTTCTTTTTTTTTTCTTTTTTCGAAAAAGTAAACAAATAAATATATAAATTAGCACATAGGTTAGCGAAAATTCACGGTAAAGTGGATTCGCAGTTTCCTATGCTCCGTAAGTCGGATGCATTGAGTGCAACGAGCGTGAATGTATGCGAACATTCAAAAAGTGTACTATCATATATTTGATGGAGAGAGAGAGAGAGAGAGAGAGAGAGAGAGAGAGAGAGAGAGAGAGAGAGAGAGAGAGAGAGAGAGAGAAGGAGAGAGAGAAAGAGAAAGAGAGAAAAAGAGAGAGAACCATAGAACATCCTTTTGCCCTCTCTCGTCAACGAAAATAATTTCGGGCGCCAGCCGTCCACAGTTCCGACGGATGCGAGAGGGTTTATAGTTGTATGTTTGTGCCTTCCTACTGATGAACTTTTATTCGGAAGTAGCAAGTTTAAACATATTAAAATGGCGGCTCTCGTACGTCGTTGCCGGTCTCTTTCTCTCTCTCTCTCTCTCTGTCAATATATATATATATATATATATATATATATATATATATATATATATATATATATCTTTCTTTTTCTCTCTTATATCTACCATATAATTCGTCGTCGTACATTTTATAAGCCTGACCGGAACCGGCGAACGGATAATACGATATTGGACGTTATTACTGCTTTGAAGTTCCGTGGGCTTTCGTTTCTCTCATAGGGTACACGACGGCCAAAATTTAAAGACCGGAAAAGAAAGATGGCCGACATCTTCCTGTTCGACATCTCTTATATACATATTACATCTAAGTAACATTACGAGTCGTTTATTTTTGTCGGGAAAAATCGAACGATTTTTTTTCTTTCTCTTTAAAAAAAAAATATGTTTTTATTTATTTCTTTTCTTTTTTTCTTAAAAAAAAAATATATATATATATATATATATATTTGTTGCTTGAACGATCTAATGGATTAATTGGAGAACAAAAGATCTAAAAATTTACGATGTTTTATATATATATATATATATATATATATATATATATATATACATATGTATGTATATATATGTGTATGTGTATATATACGATTATAGATTCCCAATATATACTACATCGGTGCACAAGCATACTTCGTTTCCAATGACTAAGGTGGAGCTTCCGTTTCCGGTAATGAACGTGCCGTATAAGAGAATCTGCCCTGTCTATTATAATACTAGTTATATTTTCTACATGTTCATTAACTCATTGTTACTCATTTTTCCATCTAATTCAAAAAGAAAAGAGAATCTTCGTTTTCTATTTGAAATTATAGACGATATATATGATCTGGATTAAAAGGTCGGTATTATTTTCTATTTTAATTATGTTGTTCGAAATGTGAAACGGGATGCCGATATGATTTCTTCCTAAGATTTATCGTAATTATGTTTTTTCTAACATTTTCTTTTTTTTTTTTCTCTTCTTTTTTATTCCATTTTATGTAATAATAATATGAGAGCAAACTGATACATAAATTATGTCACTAGAATTTTCATTTATTTTATCTAAATAAATATTAATATTTTCTCGTGAAAATTTTGAGATTATTCATTTACTCATACTATTACATGAGGCCAATCAAAATATTATAATATTGTCGTTTATATCAATGTCGTTTATTTAGATACACAATTGTTATTATATTTAAATATAGATAAACAAAAATTGAAATATTACTTATTGATCAATCCAATAACTATATATCATTGATTTTAATATCTTATATAATATATTATATAATATATTAAACATTGAAAATAATTCTTTACAAATCAATTCAATATTATATCACTTTTCTTTTATAATATTTAATTATTATTTGTTTAATTGATTACAAAATTATGACGTGTAATTAATCGACATAACAAATACGATATCGTTATCGATCATTTCTTATAAATGATCGATCTTCTCTTTTCTCATTCCTCACCTCTCTCTTTCTCCACCCCCCCCCTCCCACCCTTTTCCCAACCATATCTTCCCTATCGAAAGAAAATGAACTTAAAATGCACTCACGAGCACGGAGTGCACAAACAGATAGATTCATTTCCGGTACGTATGACAAATCTGCGAAAGTGATCCAATTCAAAACAAGATAATATTGTTCGCGATAGGGCTTATAAATTCCAAATGGATTACACATTCGAAATTCTTTTATTCGTGTATAACATCGTATGTGCGTATACATGAATATACATACATATAAATATACATATATATATATATATGTATATATATGTATATATATATATGTCAGTCAGATGAGAGAGTTGATATCTAGAGATATAAATATTCGTTGATTTCATTCTTTAATTCGATTACAAAGACTATCATTCAATGGAATCGATATGTTTGTTGCAATATGAATTTTCAAACGATGCGTTGGCTACCACGAATGCACTCTCTCTTTCTCTCTTTTTCTCTTTCTCTTTCTCTCTATCGAAAGATAAAGTTCTTACCGATATATACGATGCCTGTATTATAGTCTTCTTATAACTTCTACTTTGATGTCTATCGATATATAATACCGAGCATGGATTACGATCTATACATCGAGTACACCTGAACTTATTTTACTATAAATGGATATATATGAGAATAGAGTGGATTTGATTTGAGAATGCCAATGTTTTTCAATCTGTATACAGTTTTATTGTTCGTGGCTTTTCTATACTATGAATAAGAAAATATATATATATATATATAATCTTATAATGCGTATATATATATATATATATTTATTTTCTTTTTCTTTTTCTTTTCTTAAGGAAAATAAAAAGTAAGCTAAAATAATACAGTTAAAAAATAGTGTGACATTTTGACGAAATTTAAAAATTTGACGCATGTATAAAATTTAGAAGAGACGAAATAATAGTAACGATAATAAACACAATTTTTTTTTTCTTTTCTTTTTTTCTTTTTCTTTCTTTTTATCTGATCCCTCCTTCTCAGTTCGAACAATTTTATGAATAATATTTGTAAGATGAAGCGGACGAAACAAGTACAGAAATATTTATATATATATATATATAAAAAAAAAAAAAAAAAAAAAAAAAAAAAAAAAAAAAAAAAAAAAAATTGTATATGTACGTACACGTGCATTCTGTAAGATGTATTTGCAAAAAAAAGAAAAATTCAAGGGACATTATGAAAATTAGTAATGAAAATTATTATTTATTAGATTTAAAAGGAGAGAAAAAAAAAATATATATATATATACTAATATTTCGTATAGACACGTTGTAATGTATTTTTCACACCGGAAGTTATCGAAGGTTATATACTTCGAAGGATACGAACGAACCAAGACGAGGAGACAATCTCTCCTTTCGCCTTTGCCCGCTCCGATGTGTAGTGACTAATGCGAGAGAACCGACCGCGACCGCGAACGAGAGGAATGCACCGAAGTTAGGTAACACCTCGCACGCTTCGAATTTCTATACTATGGTGTCTCATCTCTCTTTCTCTATTCTTCGTCCCTTTTACTTTCTCTTTCTCTCTCTCTTTCTCTCTTTCTCTCTCTCTCTCTCTTTTCGCTTCTTTTTTTTGGACTTTTTAAGTAACCCTCCAACATTCCATCGACAATATTTCTTTTTGCAAATAAATAAGAGATTACGAAACAATGACAATTTAAATTTTTTGTTAACTCTAATTATGTTAAATAAAAAAAAGATCATTTTTGTTCATTAAAAAAAAAAAAAAAAAAAAAAAAAAATAATAATAATAATAATACTCATTAGTTAAAAAGATTGAATTCTCATCGTTTCCCTTCGTCCTGTTCGAAGAAAATATATTAAAGATTAAGCGTTGCTAGTTTCTTACGATGGAATATTAGTAAAAACATCATCGAAGAAATTGATAATAATAAAACGAAAAAAGGAAAATACGAAGGAAAATAATAATGAGGTTATTAGTGACACACCGTACTCGAAGTATACGGCCCTGAGAGGCGTCTCTCTTCCTCCCCGCGCTCTCTATCCCTCGCTCTCGCCCTCGCAGATACCTCATTCTTTCTCCATCCGTGGAGCGACGCATATGTGTCTCTCGACAACTTTTTTATCCTTCTTTTTCACTTATAACAAAGAGAGAGAGAGAGAGAGAGAGAGAGAAAAAGAGAAAGAGAAAATGAGAATGAGAGTATTAAACAAATCGATCTATGTAAAATAAAAAAATGATCTGAATATATTTCATCAATTAAAACGTGTGCAAGATTTATTGAGGAGACTAAAGTAAAGAAAGAAAAAAAAGAACAAATTAAAAGGAAAAAGACGAAACACTTCTCTTCGTAAAAAGTTTTGCAGAAAGTTAAAAAAAGAAAAGAAACGCGAGGAAAAATGAAAATGTAAAATAAAATGCGAGGAGAAACGAAAACAGAGATAAATAGATAAAAGGTAATAGTACGGTGACACGAAACGAAATACGAAAGTGCAGTAAGTGAACGAGCGACGTACATGCAACGCACCGCACAGCGCCGTACCGCACCGCACCGCACCGCACCATTCCACATCACACCGCACCGTCGAGTTCGCTAGACGAACAGACCTAGGGACGCCGGCCGCTCCTTCCCTTTCCCCTCTCTTTTTATCTCCAATATCCCCACTACTTTACTCCTCTCTATCCCCACTCCTTTACTCCTCTCTATCCCCACCAATCTTCAGCGGCCTTTTCACTAGTCCACCTCGGTAGTCGGTCGCGCGTTACCGAGCAGAGTGGATGAGTTCGCGAACGCGCTCCCGCTAAGAAGGCCAAGTTTTTTTCTCATACCGTGAGAATTCGCACACGTTTACGATTTCTTTTTTTAACTTTCTTTGTATATTAATAATTTACACGCATAAAGTTATACGTATATAAGAATATATATATATATACACATACTTGCATACATACATAATTGCATATATATATATATATGTATATATATATATGTATATAGATATATAATTATTGTGGGAAATAATATCGTCGAGTTTTAGTAACGAAAAGTCGACGCCCCGTGTCTTCTTCTACTTCATCATCATTATCATCATCGTCGTCGTCGTCGTCGTCGTTGTCGTCGTCGTTTCGATCATCGATACGTTACAATTTCATTTTTGCGACGTTCACGTCGTAGTGAAAACAAAACAAAAAAAATTAACCACAAAATAACTTTGGAGTTCGTGCTGATTCAGTGTACAGCGTTCGTTTTTTTGGAGGAGAGGAAAGGAAAGAAAAGAAAAGAAAAAATAAATCGTTCTCTTCCTTCGAAGATTCTTAAGTCTTTTTAAGGACCTTCAAATTTGGGAGAAGTCGTTTTAAGTACGATCAACGATTTTCGAGGTAAGTAAAAAAAAAAAAAAAAAGAAAAAAAAATAAGAAAGAAATTGAGTTTGGTTTGAGATGTTTCGTCAGAAAAATTGTTCGGCTTACATTCCTAGTTTTTTCTTTTTTACTTTTTAATTTTTTTCCTTGTTTCTTCCTTAGGAGTGATAATGTACTCGTCTTAGGAATGGGTTTTTGTGTGTGTGTGTGTTTTTTTTCTTTCTTACCTTTTTTTCGAATAAAAATTTTAAAGTTCAGCGATCTCGACGAGCAAGTCGGTGCACCTCGCGCCATTTTGAAAATGGGTAGCGCAGCGATCGATATAGCGGACTGCGCGCGGGACCGCGAGCTTTTTCATCGAGCTCCGGAGCTTACCCTTCTTTCTCTTCTCTTTTTCTAATCGTCTAAAAACGATTCACCTTCTCTCTCTTTCTCTCTCCGTCTTTCTCTCCTTTATCTCTTTTCTTTTTTCTTCCTCTTTTTTTTCTTTCCTTTCCTCTTCTCTTTCTTCTTTCCTTTCCTCTTCTCTTTTTTCATTTTTTATTTTTATTTATTTACTTATTTATTTATTTATTTATTTTTTTTTTTATAATTTTTTTTAACTCCTTCATCGAGATTGATTTTCTTTCGAACGAGATAAGTACGAACGTTTTCTCATTGGTCGAAATTTATCCTTCGAAATATGCTCGTTAGGGTGCAAGTCGGTTACGCCATCTTGATTTCTGCCTCTCTCTCTCTGTCTTTCTCTCTTTCTCTCTCTGTCTTTCTCTCTTTCTCTCTCTCTCTCTCTCTCTCTCTCTCTCTCTCTCTCTCTCTCTCTCTCTCTGTCTTTCTCTCTTTCTCTCTCTGTCTTTCTCTCTTTCTCTCTCTCTCTCTCTCTCTCTCTTTCTCTCTCTCTCTCTTTCTCTCTCTCTCTCTTTCTCTCTCTCTCTCTTTCTCTCTCTCTCTCTTTCTCTCTCTCTCTTTCTCTCTTTCTCTCTCGCTCTCTCTCTTTCCCTCTTTCTTTCTTTTTCCTTTTATGGTATATGGTTCAACCACCACGTTCCCTGGACCTCAACCGTCGTTCGGTCTCATGAAAAAGGAACCGAAACGGGATTCGTTCGATCACTTTTAAATCGATCAGTCTTTCTTTTATTTCTTTTTTCTTCTTTTTTTTTTTTTTCCTTTTTTTGTTCTTTTTAAACTGGTCGATAGGGAAAAGGAAAAGAGAATTAAAGTTTGCGGAATATTATCTCGCATTGTGATCATGAGAAATGAAAAACGATATAAATAAAATAAATTAAATAATATTTCCCTTTCGATCGTAAATATTAAAAAAAAATTCCATCGATAAAATTACAATCGATTATTTCATTAGAAAAAAAGAAAAGAGAAAACAAAATAGCAAAAAAGGAAAGAAAGAAAAAATCTATTTGTTTTTCTTTCTCTTCTTTGTTCCCTTTTCTTTTGCGTTATTCTTGCGTATTCTTTGCGTAATTCTTTCTTTTACGTTAAAAAAAAAAAAAAAAAAAAAAAAAAAAAAAAAAAAATACGACGCTATACTCAATTTGTCCTACGAATATTATAATACGATTCATTAAAAAGTGAAAATAATTATAAAAGATTAATTAGATGCTCGATACGAAGATGATGTATTAATTCAATCCAAAGAGATGAATGAAAACGTATAACGAAAAATAACACAAACCATTTTTTATAGTTTGATATGATGGAGGGTTGTTACCAAGGTAAAGATTATAAATCCAGGGTTTGAAATATGCAAACTATCTTTGTGCTTTCGTTCTGTACCATTCTAAAGAGGGGCAAAAAAATTAAAAAAAAGAAAAAGAAGAAGAAGAAGAAGCGGTAGAAGGTTCGGTTAGTTGAACGAGAGCTCATAGCATGGCTACAGCAAGCTTGCTAACCTTCTGCTTGACTACCTACCTACCTACCCACCCTACTCAGCCTTCTACCTACCAACCTACCAACCTATCTACCAACCTACCTACCTACCTACCTATCTTACCGTTTCTCTCTCTCTCTCTCTCTCTTTCTCTTTCTCTCTCTCTCTCTCTCTCTCTCTCTCTCTCTCTCTCTCTCTCTCTCTCTCTCTCTCTCTCTCTCTTTCTCTCTCTTTCCTTTTATTTCTTATTTGTTCCGATTTTGCATAGCAGTCTTCTCTACCTGCCGTGCATTTAAAAACGTTTGGTCAAGACTTCTACGGAAGCAATTGTTGTGTTCAAGCGAGGAGAAAGCCTTCTCTGCTCGATGAAAATTCCTTTGCTTGGTCAGAACAACTAACCAACCAACCAACCAAACGATCGACCAACGTTCACAATTTTTTTTCTTCTCTAATAATTCGAAAATATTTTTATCCTCTTTTTTTCTATACTTTTTTTTTTGCTTTATATATATATATATATATATATATATATATATATATATATATATATATATATATATACTTTTTGTCCTTTTTTTCTCCTAACTTTTCAATTGAGAATTGACATTTACGTTGAAAAAATTTTTTCCTTCAGCTTTAAATCGTTTTGAAACAACACTTGAATACGTATACATACCTCCCCTCTTTCTCTCTCTTCCCCCCTCTCTCTCTCTCTCTCTCTCTCTATATATATATATATATATATATATATATATATATCTTTTCCATTCTGAAAGATTTCTATCTACTTCGTTTAGAGAAAACTTTCCATTGTCTTACAATAGGAGAGTGGGATTTCTAGAAATATTCTAGGAAAAAAAACATTTTTTCTTTTTTTTTTTACGCTTTCGTCGATACGATTTAAACGTTGAACACATATATTTCAGTGTGTATGCAGTAAAACAATCTACGATTAGATTACCTCCATAAACTTCCCTACGACGCGGTAATCACCGTTCTTTGAAAATGGTCTATGCTTTGAATCGTTAGGATAGAGATAATCGACATTCTCGATCTGTTTTTTTATTTCCTCGCAATTGTGACGGAAAGAAATTGTTAAGAAAAAATAAAAAAGACAGAGAGAGAGAGAGAGATACGAAAGAAAGGGAGGAAATTCTGAAATCACATCATACAATTCTATTTTGTTAAAAAAAATAAAATAAATCATTTCAAATTTCCTGTTACATTGAGATTTCCTCTCTCTCTCTCTCTCTCTCTCTCTCTCTCTCTCTTTCTCTTTCTCTTTCTCTCTTTCTCTCTTTCTCTCTTTCTCTCTCGACAATCCAAGAAAACAAAAACAAAAAATAAAAAGAAGATAATAAATCGATAAGATTATCGTTAATCTTCTGTGACGTCATTTATTTTCGTGTTAAAATAAATAAAAAGAAAAGTAAATATATACATATATATATATATATATATATATATATATATATATATAATATAATACGTATATAATACGAAAGCTATGATAAGGAAAACTATGGTTATATCGTGCATTGAAAAGAAATTTTTTGACGAATAAGAAATAAGATAAAGTAGGCCCCAATACCAGTCCAATCTCTTCTTTTAAGAGAAAAAAAAAACAAAAAGAAAGATACAAATATCTGTATATACATATCTTATGTCTTCGAAGTTAAGTGACATTATATGGAGGATTAAAAAAAAAAAAAAAAAGTTTTCGCCAAACTCGTTCCACCTTCCCATTCTTTCTTTCTTTCTTTCTTTCTTTCTTTCTTTTTTCTTTTCTTTTTTTTTTTTTTTTTTTTTTTTTTTCTTTTATTCTTTCTTGATACCGCATGAGCAGGTGAAAAATCGTATCGCCATAGTGGCTAATTTAAACGCATAAATTCGGGCATCGGCGTGGTCCAGGTAAACGCGTAAGCGCGCAGCCTCCGCGCCAGCCGTTCGATTTTGCTTGCACCTGCGGGAGAACGTCGAGAGAGAGGGGGGGGAAGGGGGAGAGGGAGGGAGAGAGAGAGGAGTGCCGAGTGTCTCGCGCTCGGTCGATCGGGCCTCTCCTCTCAACGATTCGCGATTCGTCTCCCCTCGGCCCTCTTCGTCTCGCTTAAAGTGCGTGGTGCCTTTTCTCCTCCCTCTCCTCTCTTTCCTCTCATCTTTTCTCCTCTCTTTTCCTCTCCTCTCTTCTTCTCTCTTTTTCTCTTCTTTTGCACTCTCTCTCCTCTCTCTCTCTCTCCTCTCTCTTTCGGTTTCTGTCTCCGTCTCTCTTGTATGGTCGCGATCGCAAGCAACCAGTTTCAGCCTCGACGCAGCCTCGGCGCTCGCGCGATAACGGGTCGTTAACTTACCCACATCTGCCTTTCTCTCGACGTTTACCAACGCTTTGAGAACCTTCCTTTCTTTCGACGAACGAAGACGCACGAGAGATATAGATGCTACTACTCCTCTTTTTGACGTCATAATCTCCATACCTTATAGGTCCATTCTTGGACGATTTCGCAGATTCAACGATCGTTTTTCTCGAAATAGTTTCTAACGAGTATGACTGATCTTGGAACTTTATTGAATCATATCATGAAAGAAAGGAAGGAAGGAAGGAGAATAAAGAAGAAAAGAATTGTAAGAAAAGACGTCGACGTTCGTCATTTATTTAATTTATTACCTTATTAAATATATGAGGAGGGGACAAAAATTTGATAATGATGATAATAAAAATGAAAGATTGATAAATGTTTAACAGTGTTATTATAGTTATTATGGATTCAATATTATTCCATTTATTATCCTAATTTAATGATATATATATATATATATATTATATTTAACTAAACCGGTGGTGTTATTTTAAATTGAAAATAATGATGTCATAAGTGCAAAGGGTTAACATCTGAATATTGTTATTATTTGATTCATCCCCCTCTCTGTTATATAAATACATTATTTCTCTTTCTATTATATATACTCATTCACTTTTTCATCTCTCTTCTTTTCCCTTATATTATTTTTCTCTCTCATTCATTCTTACTCTTTCTCTTTTTCTCTTATTATCGTCTCGAAAGAAGCTTTCCTTTTTCGTTCATCGTTTACTCGAGTCTTTAATTCAAACTTCTTCTCTCCTTTCCCTTTTCCTCACTTCACCATTCCTTTCCTTTTCTCTCCTCTTGTTTCCTTTCCTCTCCTCTCCTCTCCTTTCCTCTACTCTACTCTCCTCTCTTCTCCTCTCTTCGTCTTCTTTTCCTCTTTCAACGGCAAGCTTCGTGTTTACACGAGCTTGAAGGGTGCATGCGCCACTACATAGCCAGGAATAATCCCTTATAGCGTTCCATACGTTGTACGTTATATGTTTTGTTCATCCCCCGCTCTCTCTCTTTCTCTCTGCATCTCTCTCTCTCTCTCTGCTTCGTTTCCCGTACGACGATTTTCCCGTCTCGACTTCGTCGAAGCGCGAGCGCACGTGCGCTTCAATCCGCATCTGCTCGCGCATGCGAGACACGCGTCGTTCGTATACAGGCCATCGAACGCACTCAGGGTTGGGGTGTTTCTATTCCGTTAACCCCTCATTTTCCTGACATTTTGAAATTCTAACTGATACTTCATTTAAAAAGAGAATATATATCTATGTATGTATGTATGTATGTATGTATGTATGTATGTATGTATATATGTATATATGTTGACGTTAAAACGATTATTATCTTATGAAGAATTTAGGATAAATGGAACAAAGGACAATTCTATTTATTTCATCAATCAATATTTTAATTAATTGACAATAATTATTTTATAAAGTAATATATTAATCAATATATATATATATATATATATATATATATATATATATATATTCTTTTTGTTTTCTTCTTTGGTTGGTGTAATGAAATTAGAGATGCCTGGATTATTATTTGTATTGATCAATTGCTTTTATTGATCGTTTATATTACGTATTCATATTTCATTATAAATAACGATCGCATTCATTATATAATATTTGACTAAATATTTAAAAGTACTTATCGAATAAATAGCATCTCGAAAAAGAGAAAACTTTTTATTGTCGTCACTTGATAAAACTCATCAATTATTATATATATTTGTCTTTAGTTTTACTTTTATATTATTATTTTGCTCTTCCTTTTTTTTTTCTTTTTTTTTCTTTTTTATAGGTGATTGATATCCGATTAAATTTTGTTTGACTTAATTTTTTTATTTCTTCGCATAGTTCTTTTTTTCATTTCCTTTTATTTCTATTATTATTATTATAATTACAATTTCATTAAAAATTTGTTGAAAATATTTGCACTGATTAAAAAACATATATGTATATATATATTGTGTGTATATATATTTTATATAAATTAATGAAAGGAGGAAATCTATTCGAATCTTTATGTCTGTGTATGTGTATGCGTATGTATATGTGTTGTATCACGTCCACCTACTACCTCCGGTGTTTCTATATTAAGCATCAGGAAGGGTTTCGACAAATGTTTATGTTATTCCATCGTGTTCCTCTTGGAGCACGCATATGGTCTGTTCAAGCCCAGTCCCTTCTCCTTTTTCTTCATCTTCTACTTCTTCTTCTTCTACTTCTTCTACTTCTTCTTCTTTTTCGCTGCAATGTGTTGAGCGATAAAAAATAACTCCTTCCGTAGGCCTAAGCACGAGGAAGCTCGTTTAGATGTCCAAGTAAAAAAAAAAAAAAAAAGTCATTTTAAGCTCGTGGGAAGAAAAGAAATAGTCATTAATCGTTTCGTAAAGAAGCATGTATCTATCCACGTGTGTGTATGTGTGTGTTATTGCTTTGAAATCTTATTAAATTTATACGAAACCTGACGAGTTTTATTACGAGTCTTGAAATGTATATATATATATATGTTTACTTTTTTGATTGATGTAATACAGAAGTGAAAAATTGATTAATAATTGTTTTAATTATTACAAAAAAATAATAACAATTAAAAAAAAGTATGTTACAATAAATATTTTTAATTATCGATGAGATCGAAATTATAATACTCCATTGAGTTCATAATCATTAATAGAACGGTACGTCAAATTGGAATTATAATCAAGATTTTTAATTATTGCGGAAATAATTAAAAAAAAAGAAGACAAAAAAGAGCGAGTGAGAGAGAAAGAGAAAAGAGAAGAAAAAAAGAAGAGATAATAAAAAGGAATAAAAAGAAAAAAGAAAGATACTTATTTATATTTATCAACGACACAATCAAAGTTGATCTAATGTTCTTATTAGAGCTAACGTAAAAAAGAGAGAGAGAGAGAGAGAGAAAGATAGAGAAAAGAGAAGAAAAGCGAGAGAGAAAAGAAAAAGAAACTAGATAATAAAGAAAATAATTCCATTCATATAAGCGGCAAATAGAAACGATAATAATTCTACTTCCCAGCTGACTAATCACTTACCTAAACATTTTATACTCCGTCATTGACAAAGAACTGTTGACTGTGTCTCTATGAACGAAGCTAAAAGAGACCAGAGGAAAGATTTCTTTTTGTTAGATCCTCTGAATGGATTAATAAGTACATTCAGAGTTCACCGGAACGTTCTTTTCGTCGACGTCGACGTCGTCGTCATCGTCGTCATCGTCGTCATCGTCGTCATCGTCGTCGTCGAACGTTTATTAAAAGCTTTATAACAGTGTTGAGACTGGTGTCAGAGTCACGCAAAGAGAGTTCTTCTTCTTTTTCTTCTTCTTTCTTATGTCGTGAGAACCAGTAATACATCCCTGTGTTAGTTTGTACGCGTGTGTATGCATATGCATAACGATAATGCAAGTACCGGCTGATACTAACGAGGAAACGTCGCTGACAATTACCGTGTATAACTCCGTTATATTCGGTAATGTGTGTGTGTGTGTGTGTGTGTGTGTGTGTGTGTGTGTGTACACTATAAAGTTGTAGTTCCAAGTCTTTATAGAGGGATTAATATATAATATTTCAAAGATCTCTATAATATTTCATTCTGTTTCTATCATAGATCCAATGTTATTCTATCTATCGTACATCGTAGAAAATTTATTCCAATTAATATGTAAAAATAATTTGAATCGTCTATATTTCAACGTGAATTGTAGTATATGTGTATCTGTATTTTTTTTTCTTTTTTTTTCTCTTTTTTTTTTTTTTTCTTTTTTTTTTATAAAATTAATTAACGTTTCATATAATTAAAAAAAAAAAGATTGAATTTATTTATATATACATGTTGTATAATTGTATGTAGTATAAAGTTTTTTTTTTTCCTCTAATACGAAAACAAATTTGAATTTTATAGAATTGAATATTTTGCTAACAATCGTTACATAGAAAAAAAGTCTATGCTGATTATTGTTGTTGTTGTTGTTGTTGTTGTTGTTGTTGTTGTTGTTATTAATTATTATTATTTTGATTATTATAAAAAAAAAAAAGATTTCGTCAAACTGAGAAATAAGTACGATACATTTTATTAAAAATAGATGACATAAGAAATTACATTGTTTACAGAGATAAATTCTTTCATTGAATCGTCTTGGATTTATCAATGAAGCATTTATTGTAGGATTATTGTAGGATTGCGTGTATTTACATACATGTATGCTATGTTAATGACGTGTCGAATAAAAACGTGATCGAGAGAACACACGTGTCGACAGCCAACATTATATACACATGTATATATGTATATGTATATGTATATGTACGTAGTGACTAATATCTTCCTCTCGGAAATACGATTAAGTTCTCAGCACGTTAAAAAAAAAAAAAAAAAAAAAAAAAAAAAAAAAAAAAAAAGAAAGATGTAAGAATTTTTATCCCGAAAAACTCATCATGATTGATAGTTTATTTTTTCGTTACATTTTCTTAATAATTCATACTCGTAAAAGTCTTTTTTTTTCTTTTTCTTTTTCTTTTTTTAATTTTACTTCAATAATATATATTTAATCGTAAACATTTGAACGTTTAATTGTAAAAATATGCAGTTACATGCTTCGATATCATATGTTCAAATTGAAAAAATTGTTGTGAATTAATTAGTTAAAAAAAGAAAAAAAAGAAAAAAGAGAAAAGAAAAAGGAAAAAAATGTATATATTGACTTTCAAATTCAATCTCAAATATAAATATACTCATACGCTCGTTTCGTTATATGAATTATCTCATAAACTATTTCATGAGTTACAAAAGAGGGGAAATGGGGTGATGGACAAGTGGGGGAGGGAAAGAAAGAATAGAAAATCAAGAATAATCGTTCACTTCACAAAAGTCACTCTGTGTAACAGTAGTTCGAATCGATATTTCACTCACTCTATTACAATGAGAGAATGTGTGTTCTCTTTGTATGTTTCTCTTTGAAAAGAGAATGTCGGTCTAGGAACACATTAGTCATGGAGTAGTTCTAACATTGTCGACTAGTTAAACGTACGTGAGAGAGAGAGAGAGACGCGTGGTTTAAAAAACGCGCCAAAAACGAAACGTCAATTTTTTACCGTTTATCTTTCTCGAACAATGAATCTTCTTCTTCTTCTTCTTCTTCTTCTTCTTCTTCTTCTTCTTCTTCTTCTTCTTCTTCATGTATGAGAGAGAAATAAGTAAATATTCTGAAGCAATTTTCTAAGAAAATATATCTATACCGTTAACTAACCCATACGTCATTTTAACGGAATCACATTGCGATCCTACGTAAAATGTACACATATGTCGGTTAATTAACAATGCGGTTTGTTGAATGTAGAAATCCTATTTTCATATTTTATCTTTCCTATTGTTATTTTCATTCTCATATAAGACTTATAATATTTTCGTTATAAGATTTTCTTAATTGATATAAGTTATTAGATTCGCCTAAATATTTTGTCTGTATTGAAAAGAATATATAATAATAATAATAATATTTATATATATGTTGTATTACAACGTTGTACATATATAATGTTATTATATTATCTCTATTTATTTCTAAATTCAAGAAGTTCGCGAAGAGTTCTACTGTAGCATGTTATAAATATATATATATATATATATATATATATATATATCGGTGAATCAAAAATTACCAAGTGATTTTTAAAAATTAATTAATTAGACTTATCCCAGACATTTTAAGCTAATTTATTTTGTAGATTTTTTATCTACAAGAGTTTTGTTTTTTTTTTCTTTTTAAATATGATTATATCATGAGTGTATATATATATATATATATATATATATATACAATTCGATACGCTTGTACCTGTGCCGTGTATTTATAATTCGTAACATCTGCGCAAGATAAATCATGCGAAAAATCGGTGTATCCGAAATTATCCGATAAAATAATCGATTCGCATAATTCTTTTCGAAGCGTGATTTCAATGAGAGTAGATTACGTGATCTCACCTGCTGTCTTACCTCGACTTTACGATCTTGATTAATGCAAAATTCTTATCGAGATATTATGTAAAAATATGAAAAGAGAAAGAGAGAATTGTCGTTCCAAAAAAAAAAAAAAGAGAAAAACGACTGTGAATGCAAATGAGAGAGAGAGAGAGAAAGAGAGAGAGAATGTCGCTCGAAAAATCGATTGTGAATGCAAATGAAAGAGAGAGAAGGAGGGGAGAGAGAGAGAGAGAGAGAGAGAGAGAGAGAGAGAGAGAGATAAACCGTAAGAAAGCTATGCGTTCTCTTTGAAATTCACTCGACGAAAAGGATTTGCACGTGGGGAACGTTTACGAGCGGTTGTAACTTCTTCTGGCGCACCTGCAGCTAAATCCGGAGGAGGATCGAAAGTCTCTCTCTTTCTCTCCCTCTCTCTCTCTCTCTCCCCTCTCTCTTTTTCTTTCTCTCTCTCTCTCTCTCTCTCTCTCTCTCTCGTGAAGAGAAACTTTCGAGAACCGGTGCGTAGAGTATGTAATACGACAGATGGTACTATCGGATTTCAGCTGGTGGTGGTAGTGATGGTGATGGTAATGGTAATGGTAATGGTGATGGTCTGATGGTGATGGTCTGATGATGGTGGTATGTTCGCGAAAGCTATGCCTTCGATATAATACAAAGGAATATTTTACTATTAATCTTTTATATAATATTTCATTTTTACTTTTATATATATATATATATATATATATATATATATATATATATGCTCCAAATATTTGTGTACT
>NC_140820.1:4657500-4662500 GCF_050613455.1 Vespa mandarinia
TGAAGAAAAAAAAAAAAAGAAACTAGATTGCTATTAGTCCTCTAACAGGATAACAAAATCATTTTATTCTGAAAATGGCGGAAATTAAATGCCCTATGCGAGAGAATTGATCCTTCTACCTCTCTCTTTCTCTTTCTCTCTCTCTCTCTCTCTCTCTCTTTTTTCTCCCTTTCTCTAACGGACAAGTGTACATTGCAATTAAGTTGTCTTCATAACAACTAGAATAAATTTACTAGAAAACAATACGTAAAAAAAGATACGTGAATGTAATAGTAATAATAGTAATAGTAGATCGATCAATAGGATCAGTTGGAAATTTAAATTTCAAAATATCAACATTTCAACTATAATCTCATTTCGTGCAATTTTAACATATTTATATATCTTACTTTGATTTCTTTATCCTGTTTTCTTATTCCGGGCTGTTTTCTTTTCTTTTTTCTTCTTTTCTTTTTTTTTTCCTTAACTCTCTATGGGCCGAATTTTTGTTTTAAATCCAAAAAAAATTAAATTAAGATTTATGCGCCATCTCATGGAAAAAAAGCTATAATTATTTGATAAAATCTCGATAAATTAAAATGTGACCTGAAAGTTATACGGGCCGACAGAAGGTTAATTTTATTCTGACAAATTAAATATGTCAAATCTCAAGTTATCTGTCAAAAGAAAAAAAAAAAGTGTGTCAGATGCAGAAATACGTTAAAATTGAATAGAATGAAAAAATGATAGACAGAGAAAGAGAGAAAGAGAGAGAGAGAGAGACAGACAGACAGACAGACAGACAGAGAGAGAGAGAGAGACAACAATGTCGTAACTTACATCAAAATGAAGAAGTAGGATTTGCTTTAAGCTATAATGAATCTTCTGACTTTCTAGAACGACAATGCTAAGAGAAACACTCAGTATAAATCGCACTAGCCAACAGACGTATAATAAGTAAGACTAGGCTTCTCTCACCTCCTCTTCTTCATTTTCTTTTTATTCTCTCTCTCTCACTCTCTGTCTCTCTCTCTCTCTCTATCTCTTTCTCCGTTCTTCTTCCTTCTGGATACAGAAAGAACATTGCGTAGGCGCTTTACCTCAAGATCGCCAGGACTAATGTCCTTGCTTCTTCTTCTTTACCATCGTCCTTCCTCCTCATCGTCCTCCTCATCTTCCTTCTTTTCTACTTGTACTTCTTCCTCCTTACCAACGTCCTTCCTTCTCATCTTCTTCTTCTTCTTCTTCTTCTTCTTCATTGCAATCATGATTGGAGGGGGAGAATCATGAGTCATCCTTCTGGTTCATCGTACCTAGTAAAAGTTTCGTTATAAGTTGCTATGGAAAACCGGCTGCGAGTCGTTGAATTATCCCTTTTATTCTTCTTCTTCTTCTTCTTCTTCTTCTTGTTTTTGTTTTTCTTCTTCTTCTTCGTCTTCCTTTTCTTCCTTTTCTTCTTGATGGCACCTCCTGCGTTGCCATTTCTTTCTTCATCATTTTCTACTCTTCTGTCCTTGAAAATGATAATGATAAGCCTTTTGTCTATACTTCTCTTAGAACTATCCTTTAATGGGGGAAAAAAAAAAAAAAGAAAACGAAAAAGGATGGAATGATTTGTAACACAGTAATTTCAGAATGATTTGTAACATAATAATTTCTCTCTAATCCGATTGTCATTGATTTTTTTTCTTTTTTTTTTTTTTTTAATTCGTTGATCGAACTTGGCCGATTAAAAACATTTTCTGTGGCATATTAAATTATCTTATAGCAGATTATGAACTGTTCCATCTGTTGCAATTTATTAATTTTTCAAATTGAATTTTATAATTAATAAATATTTAATAATCCGATTAGCGAATTGATCTTGAAACGAATATTTCTTATAATACGATAAATCATGATTTTCCTCGTTTCAATTCAATTTTTTCTTTTTTCTTTTTTTTTCCATTTCAATTTATTAATTGTCCAAATTATTGATTCAACTGATTGCAGTAATTCCATCGAAAAATATATATTCATATATATGATGTATAAATAAATTATAACAGTACATTAATTTCTTTTATTTTTTTTGTTTTTTTTTTTTTTTTTTTCATTTCTTTTAATTTGCTGATTAACAAGAGACGGATCAATTTGTTTTTCGTTTGCTTTTTCCTTTTTTTTTTCTTTTTTCTATTTGTTCTTTTTCTTTTCTGTTTTTTTTTTTCTTTTTTTCCTGAAAGGAAACTGAATCATCAGGATATATATATTCATCTTCTTGGGATTAACAGTTCAATATTGTACATACGATTAGATTTGCAAGAACGTTTCGCAATTCGTAAAGGCTTTGAAATATCGCGCAACCTTCGCGCCATCGTTACTATCACGAAGCTCACATTCAACAGTTAGACTTTCACTCCCTTCGAATAGTTCGCATAGCGAATCGTTAAATCAATACATGTACAATCACTGTGTGTATGTGAATATATATAATATATATATATATATATATATATATATATATATATACATGTATACATAAACAGATATATGAGTATTACAATGATATCATTTTTTCCGAATGACTTACTCTCTCTTTTTCTAATCGAATTAATTATCACTAACTTGTCTGCCTAATATTTATATTAAATTAAATGGATATTACTTTTATTGATTTGATGATTAACTTGATAAATTTTTCTTGATAGATTCTTTTTTTTTTATAATGACAATTAAATTTTCTCCAAAAGGAAGATATTTTATTTATTTAACGATATATTAGTTTGTATCAATTTTTATCGATTATAATATATTTATATTGATATATTATCAATTTATAATTTTTTTTTTTCCTATTCATTTATTTATTCATTTAATGGATGATACGTTGATTTTAGAGTGTGGAAAAAAATTCTTCTTTTTCGAATAAAAAAATTTCTTTTTCGAACGACAAAAATTGTGGGAGAATCTAATTGCAATTATTTTTTTTCTATTAATAATTATTACTAATAATAGTATTGATTTTCTAAATATAATATATATATATAATATATATAATATATATATATATAATATATGTATATAATATATATATTATATATATATATATATATATATATATATAATATATATATATAGAGAGAGAGAGAGAGAAAAATAAGCAGTGTTATTAAGACTAAGAAAGAAAATCGATAATCGAGGCAAACGAACCGGTCTCGTTACTTGCAAACTTCTATCACTCATTGTGTTCATCAGTAACATGGTTCAATGGCCCAAACTTCCCGGATATGCTTACCTGACGTGCAACGTTGTTCGTCACCGCGAAAAAGAGCAACTTCTAGTCTTCTGTTTTGTCACGTCCATGCGTGACGAAAAAAGAAAAGTAGAAAGTTTGAACGTTCTTTGTTGCATTCGATTAACGAACAATTAAATAGGAAAGGTAATAACAAAAGTAAACATATGTTTGTGTGTGTGTGTGAGAATTTCATTATTTGTAATTTTTATGAATTTACATTAATTTACAATAAAATAATTTTGTTATTTTCTTTTGAAAAAAATAATTATTATTATATTATATAGATATTGTTTAATATATTTTTTAATTTAATATTCTTTGTAAAATCACTTTTAATTTCATTTCTTTCTATTCTTTTTTTTTTTTTTTTTTTTTTTTTATATACATTTTAATAATTACTTCGAAGATTACAATTAACCTCAATAACGTTAATTATAATCTTCTAATATTCTTTATAAGATCGTACACATATTAAAAATTTTTATTAATTTATTTTAACGTTCATTTAAAACCCGTCTGAAATGTTTATATCAAAACGCGATATACGTTAGATATAATTTATATTATTAATGAAATACTCGTAAATACTTGTAAAGTAAAATAAATTTTTATTTTGTTAACTCATTGTTACCTTTAGCTTATAGTTATTTTATTTAGTTTCTAACACTCGTTGCTTCCAAAGATTTTAGTCTCTATTGCTTAGCTAAGAAGTGTTCATTCGTTAACCCTCGTCATTCATAGCACATATGGCACGTTCACGATCAATGCCAACGTAATAGAGAATTTCTAAGTACACTCCCGTCGTTGCACTCTCCCTTCAGAAAAAAAAAAGAATTCTGTTGAGTACTCCGAACCCAATACTAACCCTCCACATCCTTATGGCTTGTAAAGTCGGCAAACTTAAAAAAAAAAAAAAGAAAGAAAGAAAGAAAGAACCTGCCCTTTAATCTGACTCGCACATCTGCTCACACTATTTATTTTTATTAATTTAAATTATTTAATTTTTTTTTTTTTTTTTTTAAGAAATATAAAATATCTAAGAAAAAATTAAACTATTCTTTTTCTTTTTTTCTCTCTCTCTCTTTTCCTTTTTTTTTTTTTTTTCATGAATAAGTTGATTTAATTTAATTTAATTTTTAAAAGTCTTGACTTTTAAAAGTAATTTAATTTTTAAAAATATCAACGTTCATGATAGAAAACAGCTGATGGTATAAAAAGATAGAGATTCCTTTATAGAACAAAAACATTGACCGGATCAAACGCAAATGTATCTTTTTAAATGGATAAACAAAAATTTCATATTTCGACATTTGAAAACGATAAATGTTGTATAAAAAGGGGGAGGAGAAAAAAAAAGAAATTATTATTCATTTTTCTATAAATAAAATGTTCGATTTTGAAAGTCCATATACGCTGATTTAAATACGTTATCTTCTGTTTGTCGCAATATCTCTGAGATAAAGATGAACTCGACACTCCAAAAATAAGAGCACATTATTTATTATCCAAGATGCGTCGTGTTATTCATGGTACGATATAAATTCGTTTAATCGGCTATACTCTCTCTCTCTCTCTCTTTCTCTCTCAGTTACATTACACGTGTCTCGTTACTATATCTCTATCCCCCCTCTTACGTTACTACTTCTACACGCACTTTTCTTTTCCTTTTTCCTTTCTTTTTTTTTTCTTTTTTTTTTTTTTTTTTTTTTTTACGATCTTCTCAGATCTTCTAAAGAATTTTATGCGA
>NC_140820.1:4667500-4670000 GCF_050613455.1 Vespa mandarinia
ATACGATTAACAGCGGTTAAATTTTATGAGAACTGAGAATAATTTCTTCTCGTCGTTATTATAATCTACGTTTAATTTCATTTAGAACGAGGAAAAAAGAAAAAAGGAAAAGAAAAAAAAGAAAAAGTAAAAAGAAAAATTCAATGAAGTCGATAAAATTGATAGATTTATTTTTCAATATTCTTCTTTTTCTTCTTTTTATTTATAATAAATCACGAATTTTAATGTCGTGTCTCTTTTATGGTACTATAATGCTTAACGTCATGTCTTAGAAATGCATTTGTTTCCCTGCCAAGGGGTAGTAAAGCCGACTATCGAATATACCCCATCCCCATGCATTATTTCGAGACTTTGGCATTCTCTTTCGCCTTCAAATATATCTTATTCTATGTATTTTTGAAAGTCTTACACCTATGAGAAAGAGAAAAAAAGAAATACAACTCTTAATCCTATCAAAGGATATCGAGATAAAATAGATCTCTATCTCCATTGTCTGTGAATAGCTTAAAACATAAAAATAAGATGAAATAAAATAGAAGTATTATATAGCACTCGAGAAAAAGATTGAAAATTTCTATATAAATAATAAAGATTATATTTTTTATTTTTTTTTTTTTTCGAGTATCCCAAATTCTTCTTATTAAAATGGCTTCTTATTATTTTTAATTTTCTTCTTTTTTTTTTTTTTTTTTTAATTTGTTATATCTTCTATCGGGGAAACAATACCTAGTAATATCGTTTGTTATTTGAAATTATCAAACGATACAATCGAAATTTTTAATATTTCATTTTTCTTTATTCTCATTGCCAATTATCATTTTATTATTAAATTCATTCGAATATTTATAAAAATTGTATAGAAATTAAAGGGGAAAAAGAAAAACTAGAATTAGTAAAGCCCTTTCTAATCTCGAGAGAAAAATTCATTAATTTCTATTTTTTAAAAATTATTAATAAAATCTATACGTCAATAATATAAAAAAATGTCTTTAGCTTTTTTATTAAAAGTTTATCAAACGATTCAATCGATTTCTTTTTAATCATTGATCCATCGATCATTCTTTCGATTGTCACTCATTAATTATATTCATATTACATCGAATGTTTACAACTAGAAATAAACAAACAAACGAACGAACGAACGAACTAAAAGCAGATAAGAAAGAAGAAAAAAAGAAAAGGAAATGGCGAAGCCCTTTTCTCTAATACCATAGACAATCTCTCCCCTTCATAAGTTTCACTTAAAGCCATTTAGAATAGCATGAACACAAATTTGTGTATTCGTGTGTTACATGATTTACATGTGACAAGTCAATGTCGCGTGTAGATCGTTTTTAGTCCTCTTTGGATTTGGGCGTCGTCGTCGTCGTAGTCGTCGTAGTCGTAGTCATAGTCGTCGTCGTTGTAGTCGTCGTAGTCATAGTCGTCGTCGTCGTAGTCGTCGACTTAGTCATCGTCGTCGACGTCGTCGTCGTCTAGTATCGAGCGTCCCGACGCCGGGACGCGCGAAGCTGTTGCCATGCCGACAGACGAAGCTACCAGGGCTTTCCCTATTCGTTCGCAGTGTCTCGGTTCACCTACTGATAGCTTCGAGTTGTGATCGAACACAAATTTGTTTTTTTTTTTTTTTCAACATTTTATTGTTCGAAAAAAAGTATCTATCGAAAGAAAGAAAATCATCGTTTATTTTGTTCTTTGTACTTTTATTTAGCTTTTTTCTTTTTTTCTTTTCTTTTTTTTTTCTGTTTGAATTATTTTATTCTTTGTAATTGTACGAAGTTGTCTTTTTTCATGTTATTTTTTTTTCCTTTTTTTTTTTTTTTTTTTTTTTTTTTTTTTTTTTTTTTTTTTTTGTCAATCAAACATTCCAATCATCTTTGTTCAAGATTAATTACGAAATTGATTTTTCGAAAAGAAATTTCTGTGTGGATTTTTCAAGGATCTATTATCGAAATGAAGTTTTATCTTGTAAGATTAAAATAGAATATTAAAAAAGAGAATTTGATTTAACAGAGAAATAATCTATTTATCTGATATAAAATTTCTTTTTTTTTTTCTTTTTTCTTTTGGAAGATATTTTCGAAATAGGATAAATCGAATGATCCTGAAGATCATTTTATTGAGAAGAGCAATAACTTTTTTCTTTTTTTTTTCTTTTTCTCTTAATAACTCTTAAATTTTCATTCATCATTAATCTTAAATCGATTCATTCATTCATTTATTTTTTTATAACAATCTTCTTGCATTGTATATTTCACAAAAATATTCTAATCATTAGATTAAATTAATATACTGTGTAATTGTATTAATAATTTGTAATGGTATTCAAATATAGTTGCAGACAGTTAGTTGATTTATGCAAATAGACGGGAAACTTCTTACTAGATATTAGATACAACGGCACCATCTGTTTAATCATCTCTCTAATACAATTCTAAACTTCTCTCCGTTGGTAAAGTAAAATCTAACATTCTAGTCTTCGCCTCGATCGGGGTAAGAA
>NC_140820.1:4675000-4832500 GCF_050613455.1 Vespa mandarinia
TCAACACAGGCGCCATGTTCTTTTAACTCGTACAATTAATAGTCTAAAAAATGTTGGCACGCACTAACAATATATATCGCCTCGAGGAATCATTGTCAAACGCGAGATTAAATTTAGAACGTGATTCTATTATACGCCATTTTAGAATCTAATTCATTTAAACGAGAATCTAATTTAAATTAATTAGATATTTTTTTTTTTTTATTTTTTTATTTTTTTTATTTTTTTTTTTAATATTTATTTTATGATATTTAATAGGACATAAGGATTATAATAATCCGATTTTATTCGTGTTTGTCGAAATTATTAAAAAAAAAAAAAAATAAGAAAAAAAGCTTATTATGTTTGAACATTATTATTAATATATAAAATAACAATGGCAAAAAGCACACACGCACACTCCTCGAGAGTACAGAAATAGTAAGTAAGAAGAACAATACCAAGGTGTAACTTAGCACGAGTAAGCTACACGGTGAAAGTATAAAAGCTCGAGGCAAGGCAAAGCTCAACGCAAAAGCCAGCCGGTTGTAATATAGTGGTAGTGGTAGAGAGAGTATGCGTTGAACACCCCAAAAATAGAACGGGAAAGACGTCGGACTCGAAAGTTCACATTTCATCGTTCTTCTCTCTTTTTTCTTCTTCCTTCTCTTGTTTTTCTTTTCTTTTCTTTTCTTGTTTTTATGTTCCTGTTTTTCTTCTTGCATTTTTTTTTTTAAGCAGATACTAATGAGAGAACAGTTTAATCGATTAATATTGTTTATAATCTTCCAACAATTCAATTTTGTTTTACCTTTTATTCCTTCGATACTCATTCTTTTGTTTCGTTCTATCAAAGATATAAATTTATTCACCATTATCGTGCAATTAAATTACCCGCTTAAAAGCCACGGCAAAATTTTATGACAGCCATTATGGCCGCCTTTGTAACCAAATAATATATAATGACTTTTATAACGAGTATGATAGCACTCGATATAATAAAATTTTTTCAAACAAATTAGACAATGAAAAAAAATAGGGAAAATAATATATAAGAAATTATTGCGTCTTATTGGTTAAAAAAACCAACCTTCTTATCCATTAAAAAAAAAAAAAAAACATTTAATGACTCGAATGCGATTATTATTTAACGCTATAGACGAATAATTGACAAGAAATTTGAATAATTTTCTATAAATCCGACGTTTCCTATCTGCATATTTTTTTAAAACTTCTTTTTCTTCTTTTTTTCTTTAGAGCATTCAACGTAATCATCATTACAGTCGTACATATATATTATATATCTCAAATCGATGATAAGCATGATTGTATACATCATATATATTTACAAACAAATAAAAAAAATAACAAAAAAGAAAAACACATAGCTTTTCTACCGTTCTCTTCGTTTACGCGTTGCAATATTATCGTCGGACACGCTCCGACGAACCGGATAAATGTCCTTTCGCAATTTCGATCTGTAAAACATTGAAATAACAAAAAAAAAAAAAAAAAAAAAAATAGACGTTAATAAAAATTGTCGACTATTTTCGACAGTTATAAAATCTATATGAGTGAATGGAAGAAAAATAATAATAATAATAATAATAAAAAAAATAGAAATACTATTGACATGAAATCACTTTCTAACGTTAACAATTTGTTCTTGAAATCTTCTTAGTTTCCAAAAGTTTAAATCAATTGTAATAACACCCAAGTTACGAAACAATACATCTTTTAGCTGAACTTCGTAACAAAAAGGTGATAGGTTAACCGGAAGTTTATTTTTCTACTTGTTACGGACAATGGTCTCTCTCTTTCTCTCTCTCTCTCTCTCTCTCCCTCTCTATCTCTCTATCTCTATCACTATCTCTATCTCTATCTCTATCTCTATCTCTCTCTATATATCTCTCTCTATCTATCTATCTATCAATCAATCTATCTTTTTTTAGCACACACGAATGATTCCCTGGCCACATTCCAACTTTCAATAGAGTTCCTTTTTCCTTTTGGTGACGAGCCAAAGTCTTCACCGACGAACAAGCGTGTTAGAAAAGATATATCCCGAATCGCCTTGGGCATTGATCTGCTTGCAATCGATTTTCTATTCCCTTGAAAGCTAATGCAATTTCTATCGGTTTATCATTGGCGACGTTTAAACACGAATAAACACAAATTATTTTAATCAAATTTATTATTTTAATCTTCTTAGGATTATCATAATGAGTTATGAAACCTCGGTGATATAGATAAATACGATTTTTCGATTAAAAATATTTAATCATTCTTATTGATAATTACAATTAAAAAAATGTTTATACAATATGAATATATCTAAAAAAAGAACAATCAAATTGTTTTAGGGCGGTGAAGATGGAGAGCATGCAGCTAGCAGTTCAGCGGAAGACAAATCTGCCGTAAGCAGTCCTTCGGAGAACGAAACTAGCAGTACACCATTGACATCCGCAGTAGAGGCTACAGAAGAATCAGGAGCAGCATCAGCAACGACAACGACGACAACGACGACGACAACGGCGTCGACAGCGGCGGCAGCGACGACACCAGAAACAGCAGCACCAACAACAGCAACGACGACACCACCAGCAACCAGCCCGGTAGCCGAGGAAAAGAAAGAGGAACCTACTCCCTCTGCCCCTACTCCCGTCCCTCTAGAGGATAAGAAAGAGGAGGTCGAAAAAGTCGAGGCAGAGAAAAAAGTAGTCGAGGTCAGTCCAGACGGTGGTCAGTCCTTAGCGGACTCAATAAAAGTCTCCGTCTTCCGAGTCCAGCCAGTCGATACGCCGTCTATCATTGAGAGGAAAACCAGTGAGGATCTCCCATCCCAACTCCCATCGAGCCCTCCACCAACTCCGATCGAACCGTCGCCCTTACAACAAGCTCAGCAGGCAGCGGCGACGGCTGTCACTGTTACGGCTTTAGCTAAGGCTTTAGAATTGCCTGTTGAACCTGTTGTAGATAAGGACGTTACGACTGAAGTTAATTCCACATTACCAACAATTTTACACCAAGACCCTCTAGAAGACGTTCCTGAATTGTCATTGTCCGCTCGCGTTTCTAACAATGATCCACTCGAACAATCATCTCCAATTCTCTCGAACCTTGAATCAACAACCATTGAAAAGATAATAATTCCTGTTGACGTAGATTCCGCTCTATTGCTTACAAAAGACGAACCTGTAGGTATCGTAAACAAGACTGATGAGACTGTTCCTATACTGACGGAACCCGATAAGACTAATTTTCACTCCAAACTCGAAACTGTTAAGACTGATTCAAAAATGTTGGAAAATGAAGCGACTAATGTCGAAGATATTTCTAAATGCACTTCCGATAATATTATTGAGGACATCAAAACGACTGAGAAATTAGAGACTAACGTAACAAAGGTAGAAACGACACAGGAAAATGTTGAAATTGTTAGCAAACCTGAAAAAGTACCAGATGAACAAGCGCCGGATGAACAAGCCAATAAATTCATCGAAGATGCCAAGGAGGTTATTATCGAGACACCATCGTGCAAGGAGGATATCATCAAGGAGGACAACAAGATAATCATTTTGGAAGATGTCGAGGATGATTCAAATCCGTCCAATGTGATTTCAAATCCTGAAGGAACATGTAACGAACACATTATTGTCGAAGCAAAACCAGCAGTAGTCATACCTTGTGAAGAAGTAGAAGAAGAAGTCGCTGAGATAATCGAAGAAATGGTAGCTGAGGTAAAAACTACAGACTCCGTTGAAGTAATCGAACCAAACGAAGAGAAAATCGAAGCAGAACCGATATTATCAGATACAACCTTGCCAGTCAAAGATCTTCTTGTAGAAGAAATGAACAAATTAAATGTCTCTTCTATCCCTGAAGATGTTGATGTGGAACTCGTTGATCAGTCTATAACGGAAAAGATAACTGTAGTCGAAAAACTTGCGGATGAAGAAAAAAATATAATCGAAATAGCTGAAGTCAATAGTTGTTCAGTCTCTTTACCGATATCAGAAACAAAAGAATTCTTAGATGAACTAATACCTGAACAACCACATCTGTTACCACCACCACCGCCACCGCCATCATCATTAACATCAACTACCATTACCGAAGTCGCTTCCAACGAGCAATTAAGTGAAGTACAAGCAAATGAATCTTTAAAGGACCTAACAAATGCCAATGAACTCTTCTTGAGTTCACAAAAAGACACAATAGTAACGACAAACGTTCCCACGGAAAGACAGAGTCCGTCCCATACTACTATTACGAGAATTACCACACCACCACCATCACCACCATCTTCCTCACCTACTCCTCCTCCTCCTCCTTCTTCCTCCATTTCTACCAAAGAGGAAGATACTTCTTGTCGACTTCAAAGTGAATCTTCTGAGTTCCCATTACCACCACCAAATGAACTTACAACAAAATCTCCTCCTTCCTCGCCTCGATGTAACGTTAGTCAAACGTCCAGTAACATAACAGAAATCGTCCAATCGTCAATCACAAGTCCAAGTCCAAGTCCAAGTAATCGATCCAGTACAAGTATCGTGTCTAGCACTACAACAGCCACAAACGATTGCTCGCAAACATTGTTGCACGACGACCAGACCGATCGAGATTTGAAGACGGAGTCGGTGTCTCAGAGCCTCAATTCGTACAATGATTCAGAAGTTGAGTTGAAGGAGAGGTTAGCCCAATCCCTGGCGGAGACGGAAAACCAGAAGGAAACCTTATCGTGTCGATCGTTGAACGACGATGTCTCAACTGCCTTCCAGGAGAACCACCAGGTGACTAACATGCGACACAACCTCCTGGCATGAATTCGGGCCAGCCAAATTACATTTTGGCAGTGCTCGCTCGTTACCAAGTATATCTCTCGTCGTTACGGTTCGCACCACCACAATCTCTTCTTGTCTCTTGTCGTATAGATATTCGATAAATATGTATATAAATATATATATTATTATATATATATATGCACATATATATCGATGACCATCATTACAGTTATTCCTTCAAATTTCTCCTTATCTTAATAAGTATAACTGTTATATCCAAAAATCTTTCTTACTCATTCCAAACCTTTTTCTACATATATATATATATATATATATATATATATATATATATATATATATATATAGATATATATATATATCTTTGTCTGTCTCCCCGCTCTTTCTCTCTTTCTCTCTTGTGGTCGAAATTGATATATCCCGCTGTGTTATAAAATCTTCCTTGACGATATATCTCTCATATCCAATATCTCAATCACATTTTCTCGACGAAGAGGACAAAATTATGATACCTGACGACTGCATCTCCAAAAAAAAGAGGGTTTTTCTTTGCACGTTTACGTATTTCGTCATCTCCAGAAAATTCTTACTTTCTTCATACTTACTCACTCACTCACTCACTTACTTAATTACTTACTCTGGTAATCTTTTGTTTCTAATAAAAAAGGTTTATCCATTTTGCTTTAGCCATAAATCCTTTCTTCTTGCGATGGATCGATCATATCCCAAAAACAATCCCTCTTATCCTTAAGTGTCTATGTCGAGGGTCTCGTCAAATGTTTATCCTTTATCCTACCAAAAACACAATCAATAAAATGAGAAATTACTTCTTTTATTCCCTTTGATAATCCCTGATTATCCACCCTGTTTTATATGGTCAAATCTCCAACAATAGCATCCTTCCCCCCTACACCATATTACCAAATTATTACCTAAAAAGAAACCCTTGCGTTGTTTGCCTCTTGGTTTTCTTGACACGGTATATTATTATTAACCTGGCTTTACATTTAAAATTCAAAATACGCTAAAAATAGTAGAGCCAATATTGTAGAGCTCGGTATTATTATCATGTGTATGTAAATACATTATATATATATATATATATATATATATATATATATAAATAGATCTATAGATAGACATATATATATATAGAAATCTTAAGCATAACAGCAAATCAGTTTCTTGTTAGAAACTTCATCATTTTTGCTAAATTTGTTATTATCACTAATATGTTATGACATATAGTTCGCTCGAATATTAGATAAGTTTTTTAAAATAGAGTGGAACTCATTGATAGACGTGATCTTATTTTATTCATTAATTCATTTAGATCAGTAGAAAACTGGCGCTTCGAAGGAGCGGCCTTCGTTAATGATAAAATGTATTTTTTTATTTTTATTTTTTTATTCTTTTTTTTTTTTTATTTTGTCTATTCTTTCTATCTCCCTTTTTTTGTTTATTTTTTTTTTTGTTCTTTTTTATTTATCATTTTTATTCGATAGATACGATCGTACATCCATCGGATTATATTATTCTTTTCGCGTAATTGCATCCATTGCGTTTCATTAGAAGCATCTTGTATATGCCGCATGCAGAGTTATTTTTTTCTCTCTCTCTCTCTCTCTCTCTCTCTTTTTTCTTATTATTATTCTCGGGATTTCTCAAACGAGGTTCACACATGTTCTTTGAGCTGCTCGAAGCATGGTGAACGATTCTGTCCTGTCATTTATATCTGCTTTATCAATTTCTTTGCGTTGAAACATTCAACAGGGAAAAGAAAATATCTAATCAAAATTATAGGATATTTATTATTGTTAATTTTACATTTATTTTTTCTTACTTCTTTTATCTTTTGTTTTCCTTTTTTCTTTTTTTTTTCTTTTTTCTTATTTTTTTTTCTTCTTTTTTTTTTTATTTTTTTAATTCGAAATGGTTCGACAGAATCGATTCACGTTCTTACGTTGATCGTATTAAAATAAATAAAATAAAAAAAAAAAAATAAATAAATAAAAAGCATGTTTGGTTTTTTGGGTCATAGACAGGAAACGCGCCTTTTTTCAAATCAGGAAAAGAATATTTTAATTGTGTCTGTCGGACATGATGTTTTACAGAGCACTCCGGAAATCGAGAACCCAGTAGTGGAAAAGACCACCGTGACTAATGAAGTTGGTACGACAGAAAGTAACGTTGAGGAAGCTCCAAAGGTGGCACCACCAGCCATCCCGATTGAAGTTCCAGCTTCGCCGCCATCTGCACCGGCCATTACCGAAGATGTTGCTTCGGTCACTAAGGTAAAACAATGATTTAGGGGGAACCATATGTTATGCTCTGTCGTCGTATTTCGACAGAAAGATAGAGAGAGAGAGAGTCTACTTGCTGTCTACATCGATGATAATCATGAGAGTATGATTATGGGAATAGGATGACTCATTACTTAAGTGGGTGTCACCATAGATATATAGATGGACTATCCACTGTCTGCTGACTCTAAAGAAGAAAATTCCTCCACTTCTGGATATGATTCTTCAGAACCTGTTTGTTTCTCATGTCCTGTTGAGTAAACACGATACTTGACTCTTCTTTATGATTTCGTAATCATAATTAAAAATGATGATCGCCTAATAATCCCGAATACTTGCATCTTAAAAATCTTATGACGATTATTGAGCGAGGGGCCATCTGATCATTATTAAGCTAATACATTGTTGCTTTCTTGTTCTTTTTTTTTTTTTTTCTTTTATATTTATTATTATTTTTTTTATTATTATTACTGTTATTATTATTATTATTATTATTATTATTATTATTATTATTATTATTATTATTATTAATACAAATTCATTGGTTCTATTACACATTGTAGGCCATCGAGGAAATCGACATTAGTGACAAAGCAGTTGCAGCAGCGGTTAACGAAGCCATTGAATGCAACACGAACGTAAGCTTTATCAACATGAATATGTAATAGTAATTGTCGAACGAATACTAATCGAATTTCTTTTTTTTTTCTTCTTTTTTCTTTCATTTCAGGAAATAATTGCCGACGCGCATCACCAAAACAACATGAACGAATAAACGCCATTAACCGAATTCTATCTTGGGAAGAAGAAAATTCTTTTCTCTCGTTAAAACCAAAAAAATATATTATATAGATATGTATATTTGGACCATTCCTGCAAACTAAACCAGAAAATAACGTTCTTTCGTTACGAGCAACAACACAAAAAAAAAAAGATAAAGCAAGAAATAAATAAATAAATAAACAAGATAAAGAAAATAAAAAAAGGGAAAGATGAAAGAAAGAAGGGAAGAAAGAAAGAAAGGAAGGAAGGACAGATAGGCAGAAAGAAAGAAAGGGAATGGCGATGTTACCGCGATATCGCGAAAATAAGAAGGAGAAGAAGAAAAGAGATGAGCATTATAGACTTTAAATAGTAGGCCTATTAATTATTATGATGAAAACAAAAGCCGGCAGGGTGATGAATAAAAAAAAAAAGAAAAAAAAAATATAAGATACAAAAGGAAGAATTCATCGCAAAAGAAGGGACTAAAATGATTGCATTATTTAAAGGAAGAAAGCGAGGGTCGCTAAAAAGGGTATATAATAAGGGAAAGAGTAAGTGAACGAAAACGATGATTTTGAAAAATAAATTAAAAGAAAACAAAAAAAAGAACACAACAACCACTACCACCACCACCACCACCACCACCCACCACCCCAAAAACCCATGTATACGCGTTTGTGCGCAGATTATGAGATTCTTCTTAAAAATAAGAGATTCCAAATAAAAATAAGAGGAAGACGAAATAGTAGTAACAACAAGAATAACAACAACAAGGAAAATATTAATAATTAAAATTAAAATCGCATCTATCTCGTTCAGCGCGTATCTCAGTCGCTCGTAACCGAAGGATCATTGAATTCATTTTTACCACGGGCCGAGCCCAGCCGCAGGTGGTTAATAATGATTGGCCTTCCTGTGTAGGAATTTAAACAAAAATAGTAACAACAACAACAACAATAAAAGAAATGGTTATTATCATTAAAGAATTATCGAGAAATAACAAAAAATAAAAAAAGAATAATGCGCATGTGAGCGAACGAAAATCAATCTTTCAAAGATCACCGTCAACTGTCATCGTCATCTATCAAGGTCTTCATTATCATCATATTCATATTCATCATCATAATCATCGTCGTCGTCGTCGCCGTCGTCGTCGTCGTCGTCGTCGTCGTTATCATTGTCATTGTCATTATTATCATTATCATTATCATTATCATTTACCATTATCGTCACTGTCGTCGTTATCGATAGACAAATATCTTTATCGTTTAGCGTATTTGTATCCGGTTGGTAATACTCAAAAATGGCTGGTGCCCTCCCGTGTAAACATTAACATTAACATTATTATATTTCTATGAGAGAAAACGAGTATGAGATCATGAATGGAAGGATGAATAGACGAGAAAAAGTAAGGAGACTGATAGAAAAAGAGAAAGACGAGAGGAGAGAGGCCCTAGGGGGTGTGCGTGTAAGATTAGAAAAAAAAAAGGGTCGAAAGTAAGAATTGTTTAGTAGTGTGTGCGTGTGTCGCGGAACGAAAGAATGCGCGAAAGAGATCGATGCTCTAATAATTAAAAAAAAAAAAAAATAAAAAATAAAAAAAAATAAAAAAAGAAAGGAAGAATTACAAATACAAGGAAGAAACGTGGAAAAAAAAATATAATAATAATAATAATAATAATAATAATAATAATAATGGTGTACGATTTTACTTTCATTATTAATTATACGACGACGAAGGAAAACAAAAAGACCGCTACAGGCTCTAATAAAACACTTGGCAAAAGAAATGAATAATAATAATAATAATAATAATATTAATAATAACAATAATAATAATAATAATAATAATAATAACTAAGAAGAGAAAAGATAGCAATGAGACAGAAAGAAAGGAGAAAAATGGTTTGGATGAGCCAAAAGTTGTCGAAGCGCAAATACGCAAAAACAAACCGCACGAGTGATTTAAACGAAAATAAAAATATATGAAAAGAAAAAAAAGGGGGGAAAAAAAGGAGGAAAAAAGAAAAAAGAAAAAAGCTCGTATCGCGAGAGAAAATAATTTCTCTTAAGAGGGAGGACAGTCGATGATATACATATATATATAAAAAGATCTTTTTTTATTTTATTATTATTTTATTTTATTTTGCTCGTGTTTCCTTTCACGGACCTCTTGATTTTTCTTTTCTTTTTTTTTCTTTTCTTTTCTTTTCTTTTCTTTTTAAATTTCGGTCTTTGGTTTTTCCTTTAAATATATTTGTACGATCAAGAATTGTTTTTTTTTGTTTGTTTTTTTTTTTTTGTTTTTTGTTTTTTTCTTCTTTTTTATGTTATATAACGAGGAACTATACACTTCTATTATATACATTTTTATGATGTTTGGATAAGCGCAGAATGAAAAACACACGACTACTCTTGTATTTTACGCATATATAAATGGAAGAAAAAAAAACAATGAAATATACAAAACTAAACACATTTATCAAGAGAACATTTTTACACGCACATAAGTACGATGATACTTTCGTACTTTACCATCCATCACCCTACAACCATTCACCATTCACCGCCGCCACCGCCACCGCCACCACAGCCACTACCGCCACCGCCACCGCCACCGCCACCGCCACTACCACCACCACTACCACCACCACTACCACTACCACTACCACTACCACTACCACTACCACTACCACTACCACATCACTACCACTACCATCACCACCACCATCATCATCACCATACCACTACGAATACACAAACTTTTAAGTAAGAAAAAAAAAACAAGAAACGTTATACAATAAAGTCGAAACACAGTGTAAGTGATATTTAATCTAGACGTATAGGAAAAAATACGTTCGTGTAATAAATACAAAAAAAAAAAAAAAAAACGAAAAAAAAAAGAAGAAAACGGAAGGGAAAAAAAAATTCGGTGTTTGTTCGATAAATGATATTTCTCTTTTTAAATGAGAAAAAGAATTTACGACATGAAGCCTATCTCTCGTAATTTTTATGATAATCATTAAAAGTATCGTCATCGCCTAATTACAATAAACAAGACACAAGCGTGCACAATTTTACCGCCCCGAGATATATTAGGATGGGAAAAAAAAACAAAAGAAGAAATAAAAAAGAAATGTGAAAAGGACAAGAAAAAAGAAAAGAAAAGAAAAGAATAAGAAGGAACGGTACCTTTTTCAAGTTTTTCATACAATATTTCTACGTTTATACGGATCTCCCAGAAGTAAAAGAAAAGAAAAGAAAGAAAGAAAAAAAAAAAAAAGAGTAATTTACATGCGAAAGCTTTTTTTATTAAGACAGTAGCGTGTAGACCATTTAAAGCTAATCGAACAAAAATAAAAGAAAAGATAAAAAGAAAGAAAAAGTGCATATACCATGTATATTATGCCTCTCGATCAGAATATTTCCAAGTGTTAGAAAAGTTGGTATTGATTTTTGAACAGTATAATTAATGAATAAGAAATAAAGAACGAGAGAAGTTTAGGGGAGGGGGGAAGGGGAAGGGGGGGGGTTGTAGGGAGAGAAAGACTAGGGGTAGTAGATGGAAGAAGCAAGAATAATATTAGAGATTGAAGAAGAGGTGGAATAGGAGCAGAAAAAGGAGGAAAACGAGGAGGAGAAGGAGAAAGAGTAGGAGAAGGAGGTGGCAAGAAGTTAAAATTAAAAGTTGTATAGTAAACCTTATTCGTATGGAATTTCATCAAAATAGTATTGTCCATAATGATATTTACAACGAAATTGAGCCGGTTTTCTCAACGGAACAAATTTCGGCAACGAGAGAGAGTATTAGCATTTTCATTTGAAATTCTTTAAACGTGACTAATAATCTGTGTCTCAGCGTAACAACAAAATGGATTGTTAAAATAGATTTGGGGCGTCTTCCGGCACATCGAGTCGACTCGTTAATGTAAGAGAGGAGAAAGATCTTTGCGTTTTTGAATACTATTAAAATAAAATTATATTAATATAACACTTTTTACACCGGAGACGCTTCAAAAACCACAAAACCTACAGTCTTCAGTATCTTCGATCAACAGTTATGATAGTAACTAAACTATTCTACATTTATCTATAATCTAATAAACTGTGAAACAAGTGTACGATTATGTATATTTAATCATAAATCCCTTTGAACGTCCTTTTTTTTATTTTTATTTTTTTTTTCTTTCTTTTGCGCTTTCTTTTTCTTTTTCCTTACATTTGTGAGCCACATAAAAACCTTCAAAAGAATTCTCTAAAATATATATGTATGTATATATATATTTTTTTTTTTCAAACGTAATAATTTTATTGTACAAAACGCGAGAGAATACATTATTGTATTATTGTTTCTATTGTAGTTATCAACGTATCTAATTCGTCCTTGTTCATTTCAACGTCAATGATACGTCGTGTTCCCTTTTCTTCAACAATAAAATCTAATTGAAGTAGAGGTTCTCGTAGCGATGCCATTTTACTCGTACCCATGACTAGCTGTAATTTATAACATTTCAATATACAATCTCTTTAATAATTAATTATATAAGAGATATAATAAAAGATTTTATTACTTTTAATCTCCAATCAAAGTCAACTAAAGTTTGTAATTTTTGTTTGGAGTGTTCCATTAATAAGGCATGCGTTAATTGTTCTTGTCTAACTTTTAGACAATTCAAAATATCTTTTTGAATTGATTCGGGAAGATCGTGATACTCTGGAGGCATCTAAAAAAAATGAATTAACTTCAATAAAATGAAGAAAAAAAGGCAAATAAAAACTTAAAATAATTATTTAACGTAAAACAAATGCCACAAGGGTATAATGATAATTCGATCTATAATAATTGCCAGTGATGATTTTATACCTTTTCTTCCATCAAATATAAACATGCTGGATTACGTAAAAGCATTATCATTAATTTATAAATATCTTCATATGCTTCTTTACTCCAATTCATACGATTCATGAACTTGTGATAAGACGGTCCTGGATGTCCACAAATTTCATCTATGCACGCATGTAATAACTGCAAGCAAAATATTTATATGAGAAATCAGTTCTACACATATTACATTTAATAAAATATATATTAAATTAATAAAAACTACTAACTTCTTTCAACACATCACCCTTATCTTCATCGATTAAGTTGGAATATAAAGACTGAATCATGTCCATCCTTAATCAATACTTTAGCATTTTGTAATATATTTGTGTCGTTTCATCTAAATCAATAAAAAAAAAAAAAAAAAGAAAAAAAAACAATAAGACAAGTATAATAATATACAATAATATTAAAAATACATTTGTTTTACAATATAATATAAATTATCAATGGATAATAATTAATATTACCTTATGTTACAGATGAATCGTATTATGTGATAAATGATATTTTTTATAAATGCGTTTAAATAAATGAATACAATCACTTTGTTTTAACATTTGTTTATCACATTTAACAGATTGTCAATTGTAATTAATTCCGTTCGAAGGTTATACATTCAGATATCGCAGGGAAGTCATTGAAACAAAAAATAATTTTATTAATGCCAGTTTGTAGCAGGCGCACCAACATATCTACCTGCGTGCCCACTGGCGGTAAAACTTTTATATTATATTGAACTATCTGAATTATCCAAGGAATAATTGTTAAATAAAATAAATTTCTTTTTCAAAATTGTATTTCAAATATCACGAGATATTACGAATATTGATTAACATAAACGATCGTACATTCTTTTTACGTAACAATTATAAAATATAATAAGAAAAACTTACGAAGTATAGGTTAAAAAGTAAAAAAGGAAAAAAAAAAGAAAAAAAAAGGACAAGAAAACTACATCGTTAATATAACGTATATATATATATTTTTTTTTTTACTTATGATAGTAATACACGTTAATTAATTTTCAAATTAATTACTGAAAAAATAAGAAAAAAGGAAATGAAATTTTTAACAAGCATAGATGGCGCAGGTATCTCATTCATCCTCCTTTTCTTATGATAGAAAGAGAACTCGATATGTTTCCCTTTTATTCGTTGTCTCCACTACATTGTCCGTTTAGTAAATCCATGCACTACTGTGTATAGTCATGCGACGTGAAAATGTTTATCATAGAATAAACAACGTTTTATGGCTATTTATCCGAGTTCCTCGAATTTATCACGAATTTTCTTTTACGGTAAGTTTTCAATGTAATATATCTCACATGGCTTTCTCCGGAAGAATTTTTTTATTCATTTAATTACACTTATAATACTTTGATGGATCATCGAAATAATATTTCTACTTTATGGCTTCGAATCGATTTATTTGTATATATATCGTTTCTCCAATTATACAGAAATTTATTGTAATAGTATATAATGAACTTTTGTCACTCGTTATATTCAATATTTATATATTTTATTATGCAAGTATTTTTTGCACATTAAATAGCGTTAAGATTATATAATTCTTCTATTATATTTGTCATTTGACCTCCTTTTTTATTATATCACTATCAAGTTTGTTGAAATATATAGTCAAAATGTAGGTCAACTGTTGTTTTTTTTCTTTTTTTTTTTTTTTTTTTTTTTTTACTCTGTTTCATTTCAAACATTTATTAATTACAACGTGAATTGAATACGAATTCAACATTCATTTTGTCATAAGCATATGTATGTTTATGACGAAAACAAATTTTTAAAATTTATTTTGACTATTTTATTATTTCAATTTTTTTTGCTATTCATAAATTTTGATTCAATTAATATTTTTTGTTGAACAAAAACATTGAAAATGTATTTAATTAAGAATATTTTCAATCCAATTATTATCTTTTATCATTTATCGATATTTCTAAACAATTTTTTTTAAAGAAATACTTACGAACCTTTATCAGGAGTTTTCATTAGTTCGATCTTTTTCTTTCGTATTAGTGCCAACGAAGAAATTGAAACCGTCGTACGTGACTTAGATCATGTAGTTTTTTCGAAAACGTTTTTCGTAATGTATTTCATAAAATCAATATCATAGTATGTGAGTATATCGATAATGAAATTGTTATGTGTACGATATTCGTAATATAAACATTTTTATAAATATATGAATATATATTTTTTATAAATATTACTATATTTTGATTAAATTATTTATATATTCTTATATTTATTTGTGTATGTGTATTTAAATATATATATATATATATATATATATATACATATATATATTATGTTGCATTTTTTTTTTCAGATAATAAAGAACCATCCAGTTATTTAATAAAAACGTGAAAGAGCATCAAACATTTATTAATAAAATATTTCAAGAAAACTTAGAAAGACAGTTGATCATAGTATAGTTCATTTGGTTTCATTTGTCATTATAATGGTTAAGTATTTTGAAGACAATACAACCTTTTACTTTAATTGGAAACAAGTTGTACAAGGATTTTGGGTCAAATATCCTAATCCCCATAGGTATTAAATATATTAAAAATAATTTTTGTTTTAACATGTAGCTATTTATTTATGGACTTTGTAGACAATATCACTTTTTTTTTTATTATGTTAACAGCTCGCATGTCTTGTCGGAAGATACTATATCTAGAGAAGTTAAGGATGGCAAGCTTTATTCTAAACGTCTCTTGACAAAAACAAACGGAGTACCAAAATGGGGTGAAATGTTAATTAAAAAGAAATCTGTTAAAATTGTAGAGGAAAGCATATTGGATCCTGAGGCAAGGACATTGACCACGTATTCAAGAAACTTCACCTATAACAAAGCAATGGTAGTAATTGCAAACAGGATACACTATATTACAGAGAAATCTTCGTCGCTCTTCAAATATCATATAACATAATCTTAACGTATTACTACTTAGAGCGTTATCGAGAAAGTTGTTTATCGAGTTTCCGATGAAAATCCTTCATGGACTACAGTACACAGATCAGCATGGATATGGAGTTGTGTGCTTGGATTTAGTAAAGCAATTGAAGCATTTGGCCAAGATAGATTAAGAAAGAACTATATTAAAATGTCATTAGGTTTCAATCATGTTCTTGGACGTATGTTTCCACAAACAGCACAATTAGCAACTTCTCATAGCAGTTGTCAGGTAAACGTATCAAATAGGAACACTGTCTGTAAATTTTCATACTTTTTAATTTTTAATATCAATTTATAGCCCGACGATTTAACAGCTAGTAAATCAATTCTGGCAGAAGGTTTACAACATTCTTTAAAAGACAAAGCAGAACAAGTAAAAGATGCTGCTAAAAAGGCCACAGATTTAGCGAAGCAAAAGACTGGTCAATTTATGTAATATATTGAGAAGAATCAGATTAATTAAATGTTACTAAACCATTAACTAATCAAATACTATGCCAAGTGGAGAAATTAAATGAAACTCAAAACAATAGTAAAGAAAAAAGAATAAGATCATTTAAACTTTGTTCTAATCCAATTAAAAAATTTAAGATATATTGAATCTAACATTTAATATTACGATTTCGCATATATATTTTTTCTTTAATATATAATATTTCTCTTTCGATATTATACATAAAAAAAAATTGATTAATTGTATATAATGGATACTTTTGTTTTATAAAACATAGTTAATTGTATTTCAAAAAACTACCATTCCTCTAACTGCCAGAGTCCAGAATCTACATACAGAATAGGAATATCCTGTTGTTACTCAATATTGAATCATTTAAAATTTACTACATATGTAATTTTAGTATAAAAAACACTCTTTTTAGGTACGATCAACGTACGTACATGACTTATACATTACCACTTGTCTAAAATAGAATGTGCGAGTTTAAGCATTATAAAAAATAAGTCATGTTTATCTTGGTGATCCTACTGAATTATATAAAATTATCAAGACTTTTATGGGTGCGAAGTAAAACTCGGTTTGATTTGTTGTTCATCTGACAAAAATCTAAATCTAAAAATAGCATAAAATATTAATCGAAATATTTTCTAGGATTATTTAAACGAAATTATTTTATTTAATGGCACTCTATGACTTAATAATATAATACATACATATACGCATATATTTATGTGAAATGCATTTTTATGTTCACTAATATATTTTATAATGTCGACTATAATTCTTTTCCTTTATGGAATTACAATTTTTCCTCAATTCTGAAAATAAGAAATACAATCATACTGTTGAAATATGAAGTTATAAAAACTGTATATATAAAAGATTTATATAAGTTGTGACTTGATACATTGTAAGCAGAATGCCGATAGAAAATAGATACTTGTATAAAATTAGTTATCAAAATATTACATAATAGAATTTGCGTCCTTATTGCTTTAAAGGGCATATATAATATATAATATATATATATTATATATATTATATATATTATATAATATATTATATATATTATATATATTATATAATATATATATATTATATATATATTATATAATATATATATATTATATATTATATATGTATATATATATATATCACAACTGTATTATATTACAAGAATATATTTACTGTTTGTAGGCTTAGTAATGTATCATATAAAATATTATAACATATAGGTAGTTATTAAAATATATGTTAAATACATGCAAGTTTTTTATTATTTTTATTACTTTCATACCAAAAGATAGAAGGATAGTAAATCACGTTAATTTACATTATTTCCTCAATAGTAAAATTCCAAAAATCCATGATACATAATGTGTTGTAATAAAAAATATAATTATTATTTCATTTAAATCAGAAAATATAACAAGTACATCCATATGTGTATATATACATATATAGTATATAGTTTTATAATGGAACATAATAAGAAAAAGAAATAAAAAAGAAATTGTTTCAATTTAATTTCAAATTATATACATATACATATATGCATGCATATATAGATAAACGAATATCAATCAAGTTCTTTGAGGTTATTAATCAACAATTTCTGATTAGAAAACAATATATTTAAAGAATTTTCTTAGAAGAAAGGTAGTAAATCTATCGAATTAATATTAGGAAAATGAAATATTCATTGATTCATTAAAAGGAAAATCAATGAATAATATTAACATGATTCATTGTCATTACGCTTATCAAAGACAGATATTTGTGAAATGAATATCGTATTGGAAATAACGACGAATGTTTTTTTATCAATCTTTCTTTTCTCTCTTTTTCTTTTTTTTTTTTTTTTTTTTGACTAATTTATTTCTTTTTTCATTTTTATCATTCCGCAAGCACTGAACCTGATTTTCTGGTTGACCTTGTCCTCACCAAATATGAATTCCCGATTAATGAAATAACATCCTTGAATCATTATATAGCGACTTATTTCGTTTCCTGACGAAGAAGAAATCAGTTTGATAAATGATGAATTTTCCCATGATATCAATTATAAAAAATGTGGTTTATTCTTTCCTTTCATTTTTTTACAATCTATTCTCAAATTCCAAGTGGAGTAGTGGGGAGAGAATGAATAATACATTTTATTTAATAAAAAAAAACAAAGAAAAGAAAAAAGATATTATATACATGGCATTGTTGTTGTTATTATTGTATGCGTTGACGCACAAAAAGAAATTCATCTCGCGAAATATGTGAAAGAGGGAAAATCCAACTCTTATTTATTAAAATGTGTGTTAGTATGAGAATTTCTTGGATAGGCATAATTATTTCCGAGTTGTCGTCGATCAGTCAGATCACAGTATAAAAGTGAAGACTTCAGATCGACTTCTTAACAGTCGATCGTCGACATTACTTGAGAAACATACGATCGTATAACCAAATTTTCGTATAAATTTATAATATATTTAAATTAACAGAATGTATCGTGTCATTATTTCTACAATTTTGAGTGAGTCAATAAAGAAAAAAAAAAAATAATATCTTTTATATTAAAAATATATAATAAAATATAAAAAATTTGAATAATCCGAATTTATCTCTGTCGAGTTTTAAATCAATCGATTTTATTGATATGCTATATTTTTTTTATTCGTCTTTTTCTCTATTTATCTTATATTTAATAATATAGAGTATTAATACAAAATTTTTTTGCTTTCTTTTTTTTTTTTTTATCACAGTTGCATTCGCAATAATATCAAACTCCATAGCCTTTCCTCAGGTAAGTTTACGAGTTTTATTTTAAATATTAGTCTATATAATATTTGTCTTTCGATTATTTCGACGAATCAGAGAGCACGAATGTTTCTTTCGCTGTATATATATATATATATATATATATATATATATATATATATATATATATATATATATATATATGTGTATATATACATATATACATATAACGTGTGAAATTTTAAGACGAGCAATCTGATTGGTCAAAGAAAAGTTTTTTGAAAGTTCATACTTGTATATATGCGTATATATGTATATGTATAATATTTTATAATATCATTTATTCTTTACCTTTATTATATACATTTTATTTTAGAATGACTTGAATCTCGACGATGTTTCTCGAGTAGATGGTTTTGTTTTCGATGGTCCTGCCGACAGACCATTGCCCTCGACTCAACGTTCAATGATTGATAACATGGCAGATCGTGTACCAACAACGCGAGCGACACCTGCACCTATTACTCCAGGATCCGAAGCTTATGAAAATTGCATTGCTAGATGTTTGGTAAATAAATTTAATTTAAATAATCTAATCTTTTTATCTTTTAGTTTTTTTATAAATATATATATATATATGTGTGTGTGTGTGTGTGTGTGTTAAAAAACAGATTTTTCTTGTTACTGATATGTTAATATGTATATATTAATATGCTAATGTATATGTTAATATGTAGTTTTTTATTTAGCATGTTCGGTAAAACCAAACTACGTAACATGATTAATCACTATTGATCTTTGCTAATGTATTAGAATATATGATTAGTAATAAGGATATATGTTTACTTACGTGCGTCATCAATATACCTAATTATATATTTATATATATATACATACATATATACATACATAATATATATTATGTGTATATGTATGTACATAATTCGTATTAAATACAGACATACACATATATACATATATGTATATACGTTTATGTTTCTTATATCATTAATGTTTCTCTAATTAAAAACAAAAATAATAAAAAAGAAATACTATTTACTATTTACTATTTACTATTTAGAAATATTATTAAAGAAATATATATATATATTTTTTTTTTTGGTGCAGGTTACTCCAGAATATAATCCTGTATGTGGAACAGACAACATTAGTTATGATAATCCAGGAAAATTAAACTGTGCAGTTAACTGTGGCAAAAGTAAATTCATACAACATCAGAGATTGAAGTTAATTAAAAAATAAAAAATATTATTTGATATAATATTAATTTTATTTTTTATGTTATTACAGAGATAACCCTGAATGCTTATGGACGTTGTAGTGCCGACGGGATCAGAGGTTAATGGGCTATTTCTGGAGATTGATAACACTGATTTATTACAAGATTGAAATGATCTATTGCGGAAGACTGTTTAGCAATATATATTTTATAATATTTTCTACTCTTTTCTTTTTATTAACACATCTTTAATAGGTTAATAATTATAAAAAAATTTAGCTGAATGTTTTCTCATATTTTTACTATACAAGATCATTTATAATAAGACTTCATCTTCGTCATATCGTAACTTAATTGTTATATTATATATGTATTGTATACTATCGTTATATCATTTTATAGAAATAAATTGCAAAATAACAAAGTACAAACTTTCGGTTGAATATCTTACAATATTTATTATTATTATTATTATTATTATTATTATTATTATTATTATTATTATTATTATTATTATTATTATTATTATTATTATTAATATTATTATTATTATTGTCAGTAAGGTTAATATAAAAAAACGAAAAATAGATAAAGAAATAATAAAAGAAAAGGTGCAGCAGTGATTTAAGATATTAGCCCATTATAATAAATCAATCGATCGAAGAATTGTTTCTATCAGCCCATCTGACCCTTCGAGCAATTTCAAAGTTTCCTCCATGAATACCATAAAGATGTCTAGCCAATATATCAGCCCTGTCTTCTTCCGCTCTTATAGCCATTCTTCTATATCTTCCAATTGCCAAGAGGCAAGAGGCTATCAAAACTATTTGAATGATCAACCAAAAGATGAGTAAACCTAAAACTAAACCGGCGTCTACGCAGAGTAGTCCATCAATGGAGTCTACAAAAAAAAAAATTTAAGCAATAAAAGGAATAATTAAAAAATGGATTAGAAAAAAAGATATAAATCGTTAAACGACGATTAAACTTACGTCCACCAGCAATTAGAATCGTATCGGGAGTAGTATTATCCCTGGACAGTAGAGGATCCGCAAAAATCACAGGACTCTGAACTATGATAGACAGTTGTAATGGTAGTTCATCTGGTGTTTTGTTCCTGAAAATTTCAGTTACCTCAGCAGCAATATAAGGCTCCGATGTTGACGCAACGACTGTCGACGTTCGTTTCCTTCTTCCATAAGAGACACGATTTCCTTCACAATGTGTCTTAAAAATGAAAGAAATAAAAATTATATATTCTTTTATTTAATACAATAATGATAAACGTCAACTTACCGGCTCGCATTTATCTAAACAAAATTTAACAATAACGTTGAACCTGACCAATTGACTTTCAGGAAATTTGAACGCAGTAAAAGTTGCAATGAGTGAACGATTATCAATTGGATCTTTGGATAACGCTGGAAAGGTTGTTGGATCCGTAGGGCATCCAATTTCGTTAAGTAGAAGATAAGACCAATGTCCTGTTGCACTACTAGCTACTAGATGTCCAGCCATGATATCATATGGACCTAAAATACTTGAAATTCTATTTAATTCCGTGCTTTAATTTTATTTCTATCATTTATCAAATTCGATCATACTTAATTGCTCTTTTGAAGAAAGAGACTGGGGGAAAAAAAATATCCGATACAAATGACTGATCAAATTTACGAAGATAAGATACTTAACCAACGACATACCATCAGCTGGTTTAATTTCAATTCTGAGAGTCAGCCTTTCTCCCAACTTCGTGACGACTGCATCCTGATGATTCTCGTTTAAAATTCTCATAGTTATCATTGGTACTTCCGATGATGCGTTCATTACGATTGTTGAAATTGGCGGTACTCCTGCGCTAAAGACGTTATTACGGATATGGAAAAAGTTAAATAGATAATATATTTTATAAGTCTCAAAACAGTGCTCACTTGGGATCAGCAAAATTTAAACTTGATTCCACTGATACATTTCTAGGCTGTGGAATATCATGTTCACCTATAGTACATCCAACTTTAACAGCTTGATCACCCAGTCTTTGAATAATAGGATTGAACTGTACGACTATGGTAGCCCATATCATCGTTCTTGTTCTATAAATTATTAAATATATCAATGGAATAATTGATGAAATGATTTTTAGACAACTCACCGATTTTCATTATCGATTGAAAATGCTGGCGTAAAGCCACATGGAATTTTAGACATATCCAATTCCTCGGTTTTTGGTAAAGGCAGTGTTAGTATTGTTACATTTCGACCAGTGCCTTGAATACCACAATCATTTCCATAACCATTGGCGTAGAGTCTACCTTCGAAGGGTTCCATCGTAATCAAAGTGACTGTTAACGTCGTGTCACTGCATCGTACCTTAACTGAATGACAATACCTTTTAATCTTGCAATTGAAACAAACGCTAAAGTATTTATTTAAAAGAAACTCACCGTCTAAACAAGGTTCTCTTTCTTTATAAATACTGTTAGGTGTGTTAACAAGTGAACTGGTACCAAGACTCAATGTATCTTCTGAATGTAATCGACAAATTGGTTTCTTGTTTGAAGTATATACAACTGTGTAACTTCTACAGATGAAACCATCTTCACCGAGATCGCATCTTCTCTCGCACTATTTAATATATTACTTTCGTTATAAACTAGTATTAATATATATAAATTTTAATTAAATATATACCGATACCTCTCGTTTGTCAACACCAGGTAATTCAAGATCTGAATATGGCAGAGTTACATTCGAAAATTCAGCATAGGAACAATAATCCATTTTCACTGAAACATAATATATGATTTAGATCATCGATATACAATATATTTACGATAATCTTTTTCTCCTTTTGTTAGATGATTAATATAGATGGTATAAATATATTATTATATATTTTTTAATAAAGTTTCTTACAGATTTTACTCACGTATATCATGACACTGATGTTGCAGGTACTCGTCTCTATACATGGAAGCCCTATAAGCCTGTGGCCTGATACTTCTTTCGACCATCGATAAGGCACATCTTCCCAATGTATTATTGATCGATAATGCCTTTGATGTACGAAATTGTGCTGATTTACAGGCACCACCTGAAAATGAAAATTCAAGTAATTTCATATTCCGATGAATTTAATTTTTTAAATGACAATGACAGAGAAGCGAATTTTTTTATTTGTTCTTATTTTTTTTTTTGCAGACTGACCTGATATCAAGGATATTGATCATGTAAATTTTAGTATACCTGCATCAATACACGTTTCATAGCATCGATTTCTCCGCATAGCTTGTGGCAACCAAACGGACGCAACATCGAGTAAAACAGCGCCCAATGTTCTTTCTACTTGCCAGAGTTTCTTTTTTTTACAAGTTTTAGGTACTGAAATATATATCAAATGAATATTCAACGAATATTTGTATATAAGAAAAATATTATTAATACCTTTTATACAAATTTCTTGATAAAATATAGAGTTTGACTCTGGAACAAACTCATCACCTTCAACTTCGACAGTATAACAGAGACTTCTATCGATGTCGATCACGAAGGCAGTGCAATTAATTCGTTTACATCTGAATCAGATTACAATTAAATATTAAATTATGTGAAAATTGATGAAAAACTGATATATTATACCTTTCGAAGCAAGGGATGACAATACCATGAGGATCTTCGCCACTAAACAAAGCAACTTTAGAAATAGTATACTCAGGTCTAGCTCCGTTAACTTTCTCCCAAGCAGTGTCTTGACAATTTTGGCATGATCCTAAAAAAAAAAAAGAAAAAAAAAGAAAAAAAAAAGAAAAAAAAGAAAAAAAAATTAAAAACGAAAAGAAAAGAACAAAGAAATTAAAATTGAAACAAGAGAAAAAAGAACACCCTCCGATTCTTTCAAATATAACAAACATTGCATCGAGAATATTTCAATGACGTAATATAAATGTGTTTGGAAAAATAAGAAAAGAGAAAAAAAGGAAAAAAAAAAAAAAGAAACCGTGATAAAACATAATGCAACAACACCTGTACAAATGATCGATGAGATGATGACGACGACGACAACGAGAAGAAAAAATACCAGCGAACGCGAACGTCCAGGCATCCTTTCAACAAAACTTTTTATCATAAACAATTGGAAAATCTATAAATTAATATTTATCAAACGATCTAACGCGTCCTTCCTTCCTTCTTAGGCACTATAACTTCGTCGTTACATAATTTCTTCTTCGCCGTAGTGTTAGTACGGCTGCTTTATCTATCTCGTAATACTTGTAATTAATTTTCTTCGATACCAAACATTTACACCGTCTTCTTCGATCGGCCGATTTTTTTTCATCCTCATGCCCGTCAATCGAAAATTCTCTTCTTCTTCTTTTACTTCTTTTCTTTTCTTTTTTTTCTTTTTTTTCTTTTTTTTTCTTTTATTTATTTATTATTTTTTTTATTTTTTTTTTATTTTTTTTTTATTTCTTTTATTTCTTTTTTGTTTTTTTTTAATATATACAAAAATAAAAAGAAAGAAAACACGTTCGTCGTCTGGCAACAAACGAATGACAATTCCGTTCTCGCGTTCGTACCACGACTGACTCTACTCACGGGATGTGGGCAAAACTATATATCGAGGTGCATTGTCGTAGAAAAAAAAAGAGGTGTTCCTGCGAAGACGAACAGGACGCGCTCGGTGGTCCACGAATGATCGCGATAGGCTTCTCCCTCTTTACCCCTCCTCTTCCTTCATCACCAGCAATCGCAATTAGTCACCCCTCTTTAATAATACGTATTACGTTTTTTTTTTTATACTGTGTCGTTGTATATATTATATATTATATATATTATATATTATATATATTATATATTATTTATATTATATATTATATATTATATATATTATATATATTATATATATTATATATTATATATATTATATATAAATGATATTTTATATACATATAATATATTTCTTTAAAATTGCATAACATTTGATCATAATTATAATCTAAATTAATCATTTATTAATTAATAATTTTATTTATTAATTATATTCATTACTTCTTTTTAAAATAAAAGAGACAGAATAATTCTTTGCCATATTCTCGATAAATGAAATTTTAATTTTATCAAAAAAAGATAATTTAAGTATTTTAAAATCAAATGACCTTCATTCGACTAAACATAGATAAATCTATTTTAATATGATATTTTAAAAATATTAGAGAAATATAAATAAACTATAATGGTCTTTTCGATTTAATTATAAATAAAATAATATAATATAATAACTATAAAGTAAGGATGAGTTTCTTTTAGGAATATCATTGGCATTCGAAATATGAATATTTATTATTTCTTTATTGTCATTGGTAAGTGAAAACTACCACTATATTATTACTTTTTATCAGCTGCAATTTTGGTTATCCATTAAGCTAATCATTTAAAAATAGTGTCAAACAAAAGAGACAAGATAGATCCCACGGGTACCATACTAACGTAATATTTCCATCTGTAGAAAGGCTCGCCGAATCGAGGCCGTAGGTTCATTTACGTGCTCGAGTGGTCGTCTATCGTTATCACTGCTTACGCAATTGCCTTTGAAAATGTAGGTATATGCATAGGAATGTGAACGGTTTGTCAAACAAAAAAAAAAAAGAAAAAAGAAGAAAAAATGAAAAAGAAAAAAAAGAAAGAAATATGGAAAGTCAATAGTGATGACTAATAAAATGAATTGATCTATATTTCGATGAAGATTTTTTATTATTGAAAAAAGAAGGTCAAATAATTAATCACTATCTTAATTATAATGCTTATTCTTTTGTTATTTCCATTTTTTTTGCGTTCAAATCGCATAGTAAATTCCATAATGCGAAACTTTTTTTCTCATTTATTTAAAGAAATAAAAATCATCTCTAATCCTAATTTTTTTTATTATTTTCCAAATATGAACAAATTGATATGTTCAGCACTTATATCTGTGATAATATTATTTTGAAATGAACACATCGATAATATGATTGACGTCAACCAAAAAAAATAAATGCTAATATTTGTCATAAGGATTCTTATCCTTATATCTTTACACCTAGAACTTATTACGTGTAATTGTATATTTGTATATGTCTGTAAATTTGATATGTCTACTATACAATATATTGTGTATGTATAAATAGATATATTCGTCATCGATGTTGTTTTTAAAGATCTCTCATCGTTGCATACTTAATTATCTATCATAGCATTATCATGACTTAATACCAATCTAATCTCTCAGATTTAGTTATAAATTAAATTATAATTTTTTTTGTAAACTTAATATTTTTTCTTTTCTTTTTTTTTTTTCTTTTTTTTTGGAATAATGAATTTCTAAATATTTTAATTAATTGATATCCATATATCATAGTAATTAATTATAAGCCTATTAGATTCGACTAATTCGTTATTTACTTAATAGGTAAAGTTAATAGCATAGTAATTATACAATTATATCCTATGCATTATATGCCCAAAGTTTATACATTTATATACGTATTTAAAAATACATTATTCCTATATTTCTTATTTTGATGTAGATATTCGAAAGAGGGAAAATGGAATTGAGAAAACGTGATCATGGCACGTGTAAGATCGATATTATCGTTTGTAAAGGAAGATAACGTGTATAGGATTATTGCAAAATCGTTGTTTCTGTAAAGTACGCATACGAGCTCGTCTATGAGCACGCATCCGGCGTGATGTCCTTCGTCTTATGCAACAGCAACAGTAACGTTATTATATAGAATGAATATATATGTATGTGTGTATGTTTATTATCGTCTGCATGTACGTTGAAGCCACGTAAAACGTAAAATTAGTTCTCAAGATAAGGACTATTACGTGATTTAACTACAAATTTTAACAAAATATTATTTTTTTCCAAGAAATATAGACTATTTTTTTATAGGAATTGTAATATTAGAAAAATTATATGATACTTTTATTTATTATAAATTATTAAATATATAATATAATAAATCATTTGTACAATATAATAATTAAAAAAGAAATTTAGAGTATATATGTATATATATTCTATTATATTATATTAATATAGTACAATTTATTCTTTTATAATATATTTTATATAATTATAATATATTATAATTATTTATAATAAATAAAAATAATTTTGATAATATATAAAAAGAAAGTTTACAATCTCATCTTCTTTGATTTTCATTTTCATTTCTTTTTATTTTTCTTAAATGATTAAAGTCGTCATATAGGAGACTCAAATTTTGACGTGATCCCTTTACTCTCGACAGGCTAGCCGAATCGATTCAGATGCAATTTCCTGTCGGGCCCGTTCGCGTCTACCTGTCAGTCTGCATATCGTCTCTACCCCTTTTATACGGATCAATGATATCGTATAAACGATAATTGGATCGAAACGTAATTTATATGAAGTCGATCGATTACAAGAACATTCATCGTCATATCTCCTGATATGACAAAAACCGTGAGAATAATAATGAGTAATGAGTAATCCTAATTCCATAATATTATTCTCTTTTTCCTTTTTGTTAACATTAAAGAAAAAAATATAAATATAAATTCTATGCTATTTTTTTTTTGTTTAATATTAAATGAAAAGGAAACAAAAAAAAAGGAATATATATATATATATATACATATATGTCGTGATAAAAAAATGTTGTTAAACATCATCTTATCTCATCTTTTTGCAATAATTTATTTTTCTTTAAATTATAGATATTGCGACATATTTTAAATTAACCTAATGAGTTTATTGAAAGAGATGTCTTACATAATTCCTTAATATAAGTCATAGTAACAACCATTCCGTAAACTCGCATTGAATAGAAACTCGTTTAGAAAGTTTTATTAATAAATTGCATAGAAGAAGTATCCGATCCAAAAAAAACAAAGTCTATGATAATAGATCATTCGAAAATCTTAATAGAATTATAATAACTAGTTTTTAAATCATTGATGTCTTCCTGTATAGTTTAATACGCTATTTTTAATATGTACTATATGTATATATTTTATAAGGTTTCTTTATATTGTACCAATGTTTAGAATACTTTCAACCCGCATTTATTTATCAGTAACCATTAAAAATATTTTTTGCGTTGAAACCTTTTCGTAATATTGCTCGATTACGTTAAACTTTCGCCGACAGAAAAAGAAATCTCTGGCCGAAGATAAATGTGTTAATATTAAAATAGTAATAAATTATAATTAATAATATGATTAAATTCTATATAATATGTACGTATATATATATTTATGTGTATTAAATTTTGCTAAATATTTATTAAGAAAGCAAAAGGAAAAAAGATATACATAAAACAATAATCGTGTTTAATCTCTCTCAATGTAAAATTTCTACGTATAATAATCTTTCGTAAATAATTTTGCAGAAAGATATATATATACATGTACGTATTTATGTATTTATATATATATATATATATATATATATATATATATATATATATATAGAGAGAGAGAGAGAGAGAGAGAGATAGAGAGAGAGAGAGAGAGAAAGAGAGAGAGAAAATTATTTAAAATTCTTATATAGTGTTGCTTAATGAACTCAACAAAATGCCCATATTGTATAACTGTAAGAGAGTATGAATCAAAGAAGAAAATGTTGGTGAAAGAATATGACTGTTAAGCACATTCTGCAAGAGCTCCTTCAATGACGGTACAATATTTTCAAATATTACACTCATGGGCTGCGTTAACTTATTATTCGTTATCTTCTCTGTAGTATCAATAATTTTTTCAAAGAAAAAACAAAGGACTGCTTTCAAACTTCCTAGAGGATTTGTTGAAATTTCGATAGAAGAAGGTATTTTATCCGATCCCAATAGGTTACATTCTAGAAGATTGCCGATGTTTGAAAGTAAGTCAAAGCCATTGCTTCCAATTTCTGTGGACATATTTAAGACATTTGGCAATAATAAGGTGGATCATATTATATGGGATTTTCATTAACACGATAAATATTCGGTAAAGAAAAAAAAGGTGGTGGTGGTAATGATGATTGTAATGACTGTTTTGATGTTGATAGAGATTGTGACGATGATGATTGTGGTGATAATAGTGGTGGTAATAATGATGATGATAATAATGATGTATTAGAGGAAATGGATTCCGAATTGTTCGAAGTGCCTTCAAGATAATCAAGCAGTTGCTTCAGAAAACGGTAAACGGAATTGAAAATTTGATTGAACGATGGTGTCAAAATATTCATAATCTCGGACAATAATTCTTCCAATAGTTTTAGGCTCCTTTCTAAGACATTTAAAATTGGTGAGAGAAGTCCACCAAGTAGATTTTTAATTGCTTGGCCGATCGAATGAATCGTATCGATTATCATTTGTACAAGAATGTTGATAATATTGGTTCCATTATTATTCATCATTGGGATGACATATTTGTTGGTTGACGTCACATTGCCTGAAATAATCTTTTGTTAAAGCTAATTTAGATCCTTAGATCTTTTTATTATTCTAATATCAAACCTTTTTAAAAAGCACTCGTGCTAAACTCAAATTCCATTCTGTCCATCTCCTTTTCTTTTTCTTTTTTTTTTCTGTTTTGCTTTCAAATTTAATCTGGGGTTGATTAGAATGTTAAGAGAGTAATAAAACGTGAAAGAAAAAGTGATAAGACAATGAGATAACGAATGATTTCTTTGAAACAAATATTAGGAAAGAGAGTAGCCGTATGCGAGAAGATAGAAATAGAGCAATGATTTGTGAAAAATAAAAAAAAAATAGATCTACCTGTAGTATCCTTAGTTTTTTCTGTTGGGATACTGGCTGCATCAGATAGACCATGGAGTCCACAGATGAACACCATGCACAAGAATATTAACGTTGGACTTTTCATCGTTAGAAGAAATAATATTATCTTTCAATTCTTATGCTCTTCGATTATCCGTTCACAGATAAATTATAACATAAATTTAATTAAAGTAAAATTTGGCCTGGTGAAAAATCACAAAATTGAAAAATTAAAAAATTCAAATTAAATTTGAAAAATTAAAGAAATAAAAATGTTATGTTTGAGTGCACAAATTATATTTCGGAAAATTTACTTTTTACTTACTGTTCGTTATTGAAAAAGTTCAACGAAAACGTAGCAACGCTTTTGTTCAACGCGAGTTCGAAGGAATTTGCGAATATTTTCATGTGCGCTTAATACTTATATAAAAAAACGCTACCATTTCTTATCCACTTCTTATCGTTAAAAATGTTAAAAAAATTATTCTTGAAAGTATGGTTAAAGAACTAATTAATACACATATACTATGAAAAATCGTCGAAGTATGTAGGAAAAAAGAAAAATGTAGTAACTATTTGAATATTCATTGAATTCATTCGTCATCTAACACTTGCATTATGTTACCTTATCGTATATCTATTTCTTTCCCTCCATTTTTTTCTTTCTTTTTTTTTCACCATAAAATAAATAATTAATCGCGGCGTATCAACGACAGTTTAAGAGTTTATATATTTATATATATTTTAAATCTATTTTATATTAAAATATATAAAATATAAAATATACATGTATATATATATATATATATACATGTGTTTTTATATGTAAACATATATATGTATTTGTATATATTCCTATGTAAACTTGTATACAATTAAAATTAACGACTAAACGTACTTCAACATCATTAGAAAGTGTCAAAGTCAAAAAGTTCGTAAGTATTAGTCATCTGACTCATTACTTTTGATAATAAAAAGGAACAAATATATAGGATGATACTTAAGTAAGACAACATAAATGTCTCTTCGGCTTATTATAATCAAAATGTAAAAAATATTTTTTTTAAATAATGTGCATGGTACCAAAGAACAATTTTCGAATTCAAACCTTCGGCAATCTTCGGGTACCTTCGAAAATTTTCAATTATCTTCGGCAATCTTCACCCCAGATATTAGTTCTTTGACCCCATGCAAATCACCTAAAAAATATTTTGCATCACAATAAGCCGAAGATATTTATGTGGCCTTATATAAATGTACCACCCTATATATTATGTATATGTGAATAGAATTTATGTAAATATTTAAATATCATTAGACTAAAAAACTCGATGATTAAACTCATTGTAGACAAATTATATATTACGAAATATAGTAAGTAGTCTTTTATCTATCCTTTTATCAGTTAATGTATCATGACTATTACAATATTTTATCAAAATGTATTGACATTCTATTTTTTTTGCAATGAATATTGCTCGAAGCTATTAGTCATTTTACTATATTAACTATAAATAATTAACATCGAAACGACAAACGACTTTTACATCTCATGGACGTCGATTATTAGAAAAAATATGTGTTCTTCACTTTTTTTTTTATAATTATAATATATATAATGAATTCGTAATAATATCTATTAAAAAAGGTTAATTATATCTAACAAAGTTTTTACCTGAATCAGTAATTATGATTCTAAATATTTATTTAATAATTATTTCAGACTTTTCTTTAGAACATTTTAACTTTGTCATTTGATTTGTTTTCTTTAATAACATTGTGATTATAACTATGGCCAACTATAACGAAATAGGAAAAGATTCGAAAGAACGTATTACTTATAAATGACAAACAATCGTATTCGAAAAAGATTTTGATGTCTCTGTTATTTAATCTTCATGATGTGTTACTCAGTGCTACATGTCATTAATATTCTGGAATTAAAACAAACACTATCAATTCGGTTATTATTACATCAATTAGTAACAGCGTAAATATAAGATGAATATCAAGTAATAAGCTAATGTTGGTTTTTTCTGATTGGTTCACAGTGCAAGACACTGATTGGTCCTTAATACAGATCATTGATTGGTCGATATTGTAAGACACTGATTGGTTCTTATTGTGAGATACTGATTGGTTCTTATTTCATTACATCCATTGGTCCAATAGATTTAACCAATAAAAATATAGAATTTCATTCTAGCTTCTAAAGAACAAGAGAATAATTTGATAAAATTAATATTATTGTTGATTCATTATATATTTCATATTTTTAGATTTTCCAAAAGAATGTAACAGATTGTAAATTGCCAAAATTATGGATGATACCCCCACTCTTTGATACTTTATAACAAAAAGGTTAAGTTAGGCTTGAGTAGCAGATACAAGCAGAGACATCACGAAATTTTAAGACACTGACACTAAAGGTATTAGATTGTATTAAATACTATACTGAAAACGGTGGTACTATACACCATATCAAACGATAACGAATGAAAAGTTTATCTATAAGACAAAAATATTTTTTGCGAGGAACTACTGCGTCTCAAATAACGGTTCGAAGTTATAGATCGGTGTACGTGTCTCTGTCTGTCTTCTCCCCTCCTTTTTTTTTCTCATTTCTCTTCGTTTTCCATATTAATTTTATGCACTTATTTACAAATCTTCGTAATATTGTTAAATATTGTTATATAAAAGAAAAAAAATTACGATTTTCATTTGCGAGTTGATGAGAAAGATTTTTCGGATGTTGAAGAAATCTTTGATATACCGATTTAGTTATAACAACACATTCACATAGATACACTAACCGGATTTTTATTTAATTAAAATTCCTTCATTATTTCTTCTATGCATTACGTCTTCTACACGACGATGAATTGACATAAAACGCAAAACTTCTCAATGGTCGATATTTTATTGAATTAATTCTATTCTATTTAATAATTATTATACGTTTATATCTTAAATATTCATTTTATATTAATCGTTAAATTTGTTAACTTCTTTTTCAGATCAACATATTTCTTTGACAAGTAATGGCTGTCAAAGGATTAGTTGCTGCGATAGTTCAATTTCTGACCCATCAGTTGGAGGATGGGGATATTACAGCAGATTCGCGTGAAAGTCTTGAAGTAGCGATTCAATGTTTAGAAACAGCGTATAGCGTACAAGCTAGTGATACTCCTGCAAAATTTAATTTGTATGAAGTTTACAAGGCTGCTGTAGAAAATGCTAAGCCAGACCTTGGTCCAGAAGCTACGCCAGAGGCAAAAGCTGAAGCTGAAAGATATAAGAATGAGGGTAATGCTCTGGTAAAAGCAGAAAAACTTGAAGAAGCCATTAACAATTATACCAAGTATGTTATATTAATTAATACAATTGATTATTCCATTATTATATCATATATATTAAATTATACAATTTAATATTATCTTTAGGGCAATTGAATTGAACGCACATAATGCAGTTTATTATTGCAATCGAGCTGCAGTCTACAGCAAACTTGGAAATCACCATCAAGCTATTAAAGATTGTCATACTGCATTATCGATCGATCCTATGTATAGTAAAGCATACGGACGTTTAGGCTTGGCGTACTCGAGTTTAGAGAGGCACAAAGAAGCCAAGGAAAGTTATCAAAAGGCTTTGGAGATGGAACCGGATAATGAAAGTCATAGAAACAATTTGCAACTAGCAGAAGAGAAATTGGCTCGGCAATGTGTTTGTAATATGGGATTGGGAGGAACAACAGGATCAGATTTAAGTGCTATGTATAATAATCCTCCTCTAATGAATATGATAGAGCAAATATTATCAAATCCAGCTATGCAGGATGTAATAAACAATCTCATCTCCAGGACGAACGTTGAACATAGAGAACGGCGTATGGAAGCATTAATTGAAGCGTAAATTTAACTTAGACCTATCTGTTCTTAACAAGAAGAAATTATTAATTAATTTTATTATTTTTACCTTTATAGGGGATTACAATTAGTACAGGAAATGCAGAGTGAAAATCTAGATTTATTGATGGATACTATAAGAAGACAAATGGGAGGAAACCCTAATGATCCTGATCCACCGCAACATAATTAAAATAAGCCTATGTTTTAGAAACAACAACCTAAGATTGAAATAAGCAAGGTTGATTTTAATGTGAAAAAATTTTAAGACAGTGGAGTCATTTTTTTTTTTTTTATTAAACTGCAAAGTACATATCAATACTTTGCTTAATTCAGTTAAAACTGTCTTATTTAAAATGAATATTTATACGCATACAAATAATCATGTCTATGGTCATATATAATACTTAAGAATTCTTCTCTTTAACTTAGAAGTTGAATAAATGTAAGATATTGTCTTCTGAAACTCTGTATATTCCATTTTTAATGTTTTATCGAAATTAAAAACGTTCAATAACATAAAACAGATGTAAAATACTATACATACTTACAAAGGCTGAGGTTAATATAAGAAAAAATTTTCTTATAATTCTCTAATCATCAAAAAATGATTCATTCTTTGCATAATGGAAAAGTTATGTTTTCTTTCTGATTTGTGTCAATAATCGTATTTATCATTAACACGTTTATATATCGTTTCAAATTATATACATATATACTATTAACTATTATATTTCATTATTATTACTATTACTGTATTGTAATTGCTATTCCAATATAATGATCAAAGATTTAATTAATTGAAAAATTTGAGTAATTACGTACGTACTTGTGAATTCTTTCTTAGCATATCAAACCATAAATACTTGATAAAATTCTTCATTGTCCCTAAATAGTTAATTCATATATTAGAATAATGAGAAACCTAAATAACATGAGTATATAATGACAAGTGGATTCCAAATTTCTCATAATCTTCTTGAAAATCATAATTATCTTGAAGACATCTATAAAGACGTCTTAAGTTCTAAGCTATTAGATATCAAAATAGTGTAATTTTTCAATTATGTTTAACTCTAGTATGGTATATTAGTCCAAAGTATTACTTCGTGTCACGTTATTTGCTATTATGTAATATTATTCATTCTAAAAATATTTATTAACTAAATGAAAAAAATTAAAATTTTCTATCGTGTGTGAAGTATTTTAATATATTTTTTCAATTATTTTTATAAATACATGAGTGTTATTTGGTAAGGAATCATTTAGTTCTCATAATACTCGATAGGAGGTACTAAAGATCAATATAGTATGACATGATTAAATTCAGTTTACTAAAAAAAAAAAAATCATAATTAATTTGTTAAAATAAATAATCTGATATCTTAAAAAAAAAATTATTTAATTTCAAATGTTAAAATGAAAATATAAATTTCTATATTATCGACATAGCATTTACAACGGTCTTTTTCATTTTAAATATTTTGTTAAAGTTTTTGAACATTTTAAATAGTATATATTTCGAACATCGTAATCACTGAATTAGTAAAATAAAACAAAATTATTAAACAATTTAATTCATTAGGAAATATTAGACACGATCGAGATAGAAATTTAAGAAGGCATGATAGTTAAACATTATTTTAACTTATCAAGCAATTTCGTTTATTTTGGTACTCGATAAAGTTGAATAATTTTATGTTACAGTATTGAGCCAGTTTGTGTAAAACTGTAATAGTAGTAGTAATAATAATGATAATATAATAGTAATAATTATAATATAACTTTTCTTTTTTTTTCCCTAAGTAATCTAACACAATATACTATCAGTAGATGATATACTATTTAGTACCTAACAAACGTAAACAAATTAAACAAAGTAGCATTAGGACCATGCATTTAGGATCATCTTATTGTAACTATAGGATCACGTATTATTTCAATCATACATTGAATAATACAATGCACGAATGATCCTTAGAAAGAGTAATAACGCGCGTGACTCGGTGTTATAGAGAAATGGCTCGATCTAACCACCACATATGCACAGTAATTTAATGCCATTTTAAGTGCTCGATTGGACTGACTGACTCTTTCTCTCTCTCTCTCTCTCTCTCTCTCTCTCTCTCTCTCTCTCTCTCTCTCTCTCTCTCTCTCTCTCTCCCTCTCTCTCTCTCTCTCTGTTTCTGTCTCTCTCTCTCTCTCTCTCTCTCTCTCTTTCTCTCTCTCTCTCTCTCTCTCTCTCTCTCTCTCTCTCTCTCTCTCTCTCTCTCCCTCTTTCTCTTCGGATTATATGAAATAGTTATATTACTGATGTTTCTGTAAATATTTAAATTAATCATTCGTATGTAATATTATAATTGGCTGATATGATTTTTCTAATTAAATAAAACATATTTGAAAGAATAAACGAAAGTGACGTTAAAATAGTGCTTATATATCCTACTTACAAATTATTGCGATTAAAGATAGAAACAATTTGTAAATGTCTTCTGAAAATACAAATTGGCTTTTGAAGTTGTTTCTTTGAATTGAAATATACATAATAAAAAGTCACGCTATAACGAGTGTCTTTCGTTTTGCAAGATTTCTATTTTCAACGAAGTCTTGACGATATATTGCTTTTGAAACAGTTACTCTCAGCGCGTATATTGTTTATACTTACGTAGGAAATTTCATTCTTCCGTCATACAAAACTTCTCTATATGCCAATAGTAAAAGTATAATCATACGCGTACACATCATGGAGTAGTAACTCTGATAATAACGATTAAAATGATGCGAATATAATTTTTTTTTCTTTTTCTTTTTTTTTTTTTTTTTTTTTTTTTTTCCATTATCCAAGAAGTATTTAGTCTCTCTACCGGCGACAACATTCTAGCTGAAATACCATCCCATTTTCAATAAAATCTTACAACATTTCTTTTTTATAAATCGATCGTTCTCGTGTTATTGACATGATCGAATGTATACTGGTCTCACACTGACTTATCAGCAAGATACAATTATTGTCAACTACAGTCGAGTCCTGAGTACTCCCAATTTTCTTTCTCGATACAATTTATTAATAATAAACATATTAAATTTCATATAAAAAAAGAAAGAAAAAAAAGAAAGAAAGAAAGAGAGAAAAGAAGAAAAGAAACAAAAGATCGAACGATTTGACTGTTTGTGCATTCGCCTTGAAACTAACGTAACAATAGCAAAGTGCAAATACATCAATCGTGATGTGTTATCTCGATCTTATATAAAAAGTGTAAAAAAACATAGATAATCATTTAAATCCGCGAGCTACGTAACAATATCCAATATGTCATCTCGTTATTTATAAAAAACGTATTTTAGAAATAACGAGTTAACTCGTTTGCAAAACTTAATAGATACATATGTACATGACACTTCAAATTAACAATCAATCAGGGCTCCAACACCTACAGTAATAAATCAGTGTGATATATCCAACGAGGCTCGTTATACTTATTTAACCAAAAGTACTAATATTATAGGATGAATTTGAATAATAATAATAATAATTAATAATAATAATAAAAAGAATAATAATAATAATAAATTCAAGCAACAACTGGTTCGGGACTACACGGTTGAAGTTCCGGTTCGTTTTGCGATTCAGCCGTATTGGAGTTGCTCGAAGCAGATGCTGTTGTAGCACTTGCATCATGATTTGAAATAGGATCGGGTGTCATAGCAGCCCACTGTGGAGCATGCGGTGCTGCACGTGCTTCCCGTCTAGCTTTTCTTTTAGTACGACGTTGTTCCATGACTAAACGCAGACGCCGCATTTTTCCCTTAGTAGCTTCGTTTTCTTTCGATAATTCTTCTACACAATGAAATATAAAATCACACAGGTGTATATATGTACAGCATATATATATATATATATATATATATATATATATATATATATATATATATATATATACATATATATATATATATATATATATACCTGTGCATAAATTGACAAATATTTTCTTTTCTTTAAATATTTCATTTCACATACCCAAAGAATGTCCTGATGTGTTTGAATCATGACAGCCTACACCAACAGAAGTTCCAGTTCCTGAAGTTGGTGCTCCATTAGATGAAGAAGGGCATTGTTGACGGCTATTTGAATGCCTATGATGATGCCTATAATGTCCTGCTGTAGCGGCAGGTGTAGCGCATAACAAATCATTTAAAATATGAATAATAGTACTAATATCTCGTTTGGGACGACCATGTCGATCCTGAAGCGCTGGATTGATGGTCCCACTGAAGGTTCCAGAATATACTCCCTTCCCATGATGATGCATACTCTCTATCATCGCTCCTTGCCTGTGTCTCGCATTTTCCTACATATAACACAAGTTAAAGTAATGATTAATCTCATTGTTTTCTTGTCTTTTAAATTAAAAAATTAAAATATTGAAGTTAAATATAAGATATTAAAAATATTATACTCTAGAGCATGCCTTTTCAAAATAAGATCCAAGATAAAGTTTGAAAAAGCTATAATAAAAACTATAATTGATTGATAAATTGAAGCTCTTTTAATAATTCATATATAATACCATATAAATATAAATATTATAAGTATACACAGGGAGAACTGGCATCGGTAATAATGTATACCTCTGCGAGGTCGACCCGCGAGGTGAATACCTCAGAGGAGAGCTGCTTCAGTTTCTGCGTCAAATTACGGGATGCCTCGGCTAACGCTCGGGTGTCTAGGGCGAGCTTGGCACTTTTGTCCATGAGGGAGGGTAGAGGAGAAGTCTGCGTCGTGATATCCGTGCCATCCTCTCCGTTTCTCTTCGATGTTTCGAGCGTCGATTGATGCACGTGATGAGCGGTGCAAAGCTTTTTGCTCGCTGGCGTCGTAGAGTCGTACGACGAGGAGGTTGACTCAGAGCAAGTGTAATTGATGGAGGTAGATTGTTGCAAATGGTCGATGGAAATGGTCGAGGATGAGGTAGTAGTAGTAGTAGTGGTAGCAACAGCGGCAGCAGTAGCAGCAGCAGCAGCAGCGGCGGCAGCTGCAGCGGTGGCGGCGGCAGTGGCAGCGTTAGTGGCAGCGGCAGCAGCAGCGGCTGCGGCTGCGGCTGCGGCGGCGGCGGCGGCGGCAGTAGTAGTGGAGCAGGTGGTTGAAGAAGAGGAGATGGTGCCGGAGGGTGAGGAGAGAGATGAGGGTGAGGCGAGAGATGAGGGTAGAGAGGAGGAGGAGGAAGAAGAAGAAGAGGAAAAAGAAAAAGAAGAGGGAGAGGACGTTGAAGGGGAGGGAGAAGTACAGGACGAGGTACAAGTTGGCTTATACCTCGAATGATGGCGGTGATGGTGGTGGTGATGATGATGATGATGATTGTGGTAACGATGATGATGATAGAGAAGTCGAGACTGGCACATACTCGAACAGTTGGTAGCCGAAAACGCAGTGGTAGCGCGACTAGAACAGACTGAACTTGTCGTTTTGGTCGCTGTCGATAAACTTGTGCTGCAGCTCGCCGCAGCATGTAAAGCCGATGCCAAACGGCTTACGAGGGAGGACGTACGGGCTGCTGCGCTTCCTCGTTGAAGTTTCGCCGTAGAACTCGCTGTAGAACGTGCCGCCAACACCGTTGATCGCCTACTTTGAAGTGAGGGCGAAACGTGATTCGTCGAAAGATTCGGTCCGTTTCCACCGCCGTTGTTTCCGCCGACGGTCAAGCTAGTAGTACCGCTGCCGTTCGTTTGATTGCTACCTGGTAAAGGCACTCTCACCGTCGATAACTGCAGTTGAATCAGCATCATGTGATCGCCCAACCGCATCGTCAGATTTAGAGGTGCCTTTCCAGACAAGAAGTCGTTCACCTGCGAGTCATTTAAACTCTCCAATGCTTGCATTACGCTTTGCTCTGGGCGCTGTGCCTAAAAAACAAATATGTTTTTTAAATGTTACCAAACGTTTCACATATGTCCTTTCTCCGCAATATTCACATATATCCATTTTATCCATTTACAATTTTTCGTAGGGTCCATAGGAAAAATAAAAAAAAAAAAAGAAGATAATATAACTCGATATAGAAGGGAAAGGATGAGGATCGAATAAAAGAAAGATGATCGAACAAATCGATGAAACAAAGCAACGGCAGAAGATGAAAACAAGAAGACCTGCAGAAGGAAGGAAACCTCGTCGCATCGAAGCTCAGAGACCCTCGATGGTTCGTCTAGTCATCCCTCGGCACACCTAACGGACTTCTTTCTCACATTGACGGCTATCGCGTATTTGGTATAACTTGATTTGTATATACGCTTTAAGAATCTATATTAAACACTTTAACCCGAATGTTTTTATTCTCTGTTTCTTTATCAGTTTGAAGTAACATAAATAAATAATTAATACTCTTATAATTAATACTCTTCGGAGATGATATTTCTTTTTATTGATAAAAAACGGTTTAAAATTGCAAGAAAATATAATAATTAACATTTTTACATCATCGTTTTTAATTCACATCATCATCTATCTGATTTCTAATATTTTATGCACATATATTATAGAAGAAGCATCATTAATTCTCACAAATCTAAACATTGAAGGAAACTTACCAATAATCCTGTTTCCACACTTGGCAATAATGTGAGTCTACTTCCATCTTGCAAACGATTTTCCTCAAGAGTTCCATCGCGTAGCTGTCTATAACAAAAATTTTAGAAAAGAATAATCTTTCCTGTACCAATACGTATTCTTTATTCAACATTTATTTATTAAACATTTATTTATTAAACATTTATTTACAATCATTTGTACAAGTTTTTAAATGAATTATATAATAATTAATACGAAGTTAATTCAAATGTGTAGAAGAAGACGAAGTTTCGGATTAGATAAACGCAATAAGATATCTTCGAGTATACAAACTTTTCCCTTATAATTACAAAGATGCTATGTCATATTGATATAATAAAATAAGAAAAAGAGAGTATAATTTCATGGTCTCAAAGTTCCCAATGATAAGAAACTTGGAAGAAGAGAACACGTGTGATCAAACGTATCGGTAGCTCAAAGTACGTATTGCGTTTACCTAAACATGAAACGATATGATATCGATTCATAAAACCGTTGAAATATATCGTAAAGAAAAATAATAACATGAATATCGACAAATGGACGATAAATCAATCGGGTCGTTAAATGAAAAGTCAAAATAAAAATAATCAATCGTAGCTGATTTAAAACTTTTACTATTTTCGTATAAAATGTTTAACCTAAACGTTTGGCTCAATTTTATTTCGTTAATAATACCTTCATTTTTTAAGTAAACATCATTTCTACGTTTTATTTTCATCAAAACTCGAGAGCTAATTCTTCATAGAATAATTATAATAATTTGCAAATCATCGTAAGCAATTTTGGAAGTGTCTTATCGAAAATCTTATTTCTGAATAAGTATTTCATGGAATCAGAAGAGATAAGGCGAAATAGATATTTGTTTCTTCTTTTTTTTTCCCCATTCCTTTGTAACACTTCGAAAACGTAGACTAAGAGACCACGACAAGAAGCAACCAAAAGAGACGGGAAAGGCCAAGAAGAGACCCGTTGGTCCAAGCTCGTTCTTCCATAAGGCGCATGCGCACACGAGGTCGTCGCGTACAGGGGACGACGAAGGGCTGGCGGGGAGAAGCACGCGTATATACGTACACGCAGTCGTGTCTCAAATAGAGAGAGAGGGAGGGAGGGAGAGAAAAAGGAGGGGAAAACCAAACTCGTGCGACCCTGAACGCACGCGAGCATATATGTATGTAAAAAATCACGTACGATGTTACTTCGTTTGTTTTCAATTCATCCTCTCTGTTGCCCCTCCACCTCATTCTCCTCTTGTTTCGCGCCAAATTTGAATTTTCATAAAGCTTAAAAACAATTGGCTAACGAGCTTTGTTAATTATTGGACGTTGTTGTTCACACGTTTTACAGGACGCTTCTCTGATTGGTGTTTCTCTATATCTGTACATTATATATTCCTTGAAAATTGGCTCAAACAATAGAAGAGAAACTAACGAAAAAAATAGAACAGAACCTGTTATTCAAAAATATCAAATGTCAAATATCAAAAATATAGTTCTCCACGCGTAACCTTTAAAAAAAAAAAAAAAAAAAAAAAAACGATAAATCTTTTATTTATTTCTTTTTCTTAATTCTTTTTTCGTCTTTATAACCTTTAAAATTGTTTTAATTTAATCAATTTTATGGAAGAATCGTTCGTGACCTCGTCCGACCAATATCACGTTTAAAAGATAGATAATTCAAGGCGAAATACGGAATAGAGAATCTTCTAAAAGAAGACGAAAGAGACGAAAAATATCGTCGTCGATGAATCCGTGTACGGGAATAACCGCTCTGTCCTACGTTCTCTGACCGGCCGCTTGTTTTTTTTCTTCTTACTCCTACCCTCTCGTGAATTCTTCCACTCGGTCGCCCTCGCGACCGAGCTCGCTGTCTTTCTCTCCTCTCTCTTTCTCTCTCTCTCTTTCTTACACACACTCGTTTCCTTCCTCTTCCCCCGCGTGCACGCGCGAGAACGCACGTCGTAGATGGCTGTCATCGTTTCGCTCTAGAGAACGCAATTTATCGAGGTATTCTACCTACTGCACCACCACCACCACTTCTGTCTCTTTCTATCTCTAGGCTCTTATCTCTTTCTCTCTTTCTTTCTCTCTCTCTCTCTCTGTTTTTCTGCCTCCCTCCCTCCCTATCTTTCTTTATATCGTGTGGTAGTAGTGTATCTATCTATCTTTCTTTCTTTCTTTCTTTCTTTCTTTCTTGTGCATACACGCGCCACAGGAGGATCCATGGAGAGCGACGGCCCCCACGACGCCTACGAAGCGCGCACACGTACTCCCTCTATATATCTCTTTTCTTTCCTTCTTTTTTCATTTCCCCCTTCACCTCCTCCATCTCCTCTTTCTCTCTCTCTCTCTTGCTCATTCTCTCAAAAGAGATTTCTCCTACTCGATCGTTGCCGCACTACGTCCGAAAGCGCACCACATACACCGGTGACGACTATTCCGCGAGCTCGAGCATTCTCTTGTACGGGTCAACAACGGTTTCTCTTTCTTTCCTTCTTTCATGAAACCTCTCTTTCTTTTACACGGTTTCGCCGAACGATCTCTTTCTTATATTCAAATGATGATTTCATATACATACACGTGTACAACACATTCTCAAGCTTTGTCCTCACTACTACCGCCGATCACCGTCGCCATCACCCAAGAAAATTCTTTTATTCTTTTCGAAAGGAGAAAAAAAAGAAAGAACGACGAAAATGGTCGAAGCTCTTTTAGATTGTAAACGAAAGAGAGAAAAATAGAAATTATCTACGCATTTTCTTTCTTTCTTTTTTCCTTCCTTTCGCTTCGGGTTAAAAATCTTTCAATGATAATAAATGTCTTACATATGTATTAAATATAGATATTAATTAATACCTTGTAGTTCGAAGTTTTACAATTGTTTCATTCTTTTTTTTTTGTTTTTTTCTTTTCTAACTAAACATTTTTTTTAGGAAAAGGGCGGGGGAAGAATAAGAAATAAAAAAGAAATATACCTTCGTTAATTATTTCATAACAACGGACTAATTATAGTCCGTTGAAAAAACATGTTCAAATTAACTGTTCGAGGATCGTATAAATTATCAGCGAGGATAATACTTCGTACTTTAAATAAAATACGTCGTTCGCTCGATAAGAATCTTCTTCCCGTTTTGGTAATACCATAAGAAACGAAAAGGTTGAAAATCTCATAGAATATATTTAATTATATTTGATCGGCGTAACTTCTACGAGTTGTACTCACCTCTCGAGGTGCAACAAACAGATGCGTTCTTTAGCGACCTTGAGTCTCTTTGAAATGATCTTCTTAAGATTTTCGATAGTTTCGGAACGATCGACCGTAAGATCAAATTGTCCACCAGTTGTCGGGGTGATGCTGATCGTGATCTCGTCGGGTTCGACGGCTGCGGCCGCGACGCAGCCACACCCTGGCGGGGACGGAGATGTGGTTGGGATCGGGGAAGAAGAATTAGATCTTAGATTTGAAGCCCGACCACGATAGTCCGGTTCGTTCGGTAACGTTGCATCAGGTGAATTTGACCAGTAGGATATGGAAGAGGAGGATGAGGAGGAGGAAGAGGAGGAGGAGGAAGAGGAGGAGAAGCAAGAAGACGAAGACGAGGAGAAGGTAGAAGAGGCGGAGGATAGTGACGAAGACGAGACGGAAGAGGAAGAGGTGGAGGACGAGGTGGAGGACGAGAAGGAGGACGAGACAGAAGAGGAGGTCACCACCAAGGCGGCAGCTGCAGCAGCAGCGGCGGCGGCGGCGGCGGCGGCAGCAGCAGACTTTTCGACGTTTCTACATATCTTTGATTCTTCCTCGTTCTCCTTTCCCATCATTATATCCGATGACGACGGCGGTGGCTGAGAACTACCTTCCATCCCGTCGGCTCCTGCAAAAACGTGCGATCCCTCTTCTAAAAAGGTGTACGCTTTTCTTCCTTTTTCTTCCTTTCGAAGCAGATACTGCTCGCTTTGTCCCACCTTTAATAGTAGTAGTAGTCGTCTTGATCGTCGTCGTGGTTGTCCTCCTCGTTGTCGTCGCCGCCGCCGCCGCCGCCGTCGTCGTCGTTGCCGCCGCTGCCGCTGCCGCTGCCGTCGCCGCCGTCGTCCTCGTCTTCGTTGTTGTTGTCGTCCTCGTCTTCACGCGTCGCCTCCTCTTCTCTTCACGCACACACACACGCACGCACTCACGCACGCACGCACGCACCTAAGCAGGCACACGCGGCTGGGAAAGCACACTCGCACCCAACACCCACACCCACGATCGCGAGTCACAGTGTTGTAGCCCCTACGCTCGATCTATCGATCCCACTAAAGCGTTTTTCTCTTCCTCCTCCTCCTCCTCCTCCTCCTCCTCTTCTCTCTCTCTCCCCTTCTCCTTTTCCTTTTTCCCAGGAATTCGTTGAAATCTTTTATTTTTTTCAATCCAATCGAAACACGTTAAGAGGAACTCCAATGACAAAGATATAGAATCGGTCGAATCGGTCAACGGAACTACTGATTATAGAAAGAAAACGAAGAGAAAGGGTATTGGGAATGCATGCAAAGGTGAAAAGTTTCTCGATCGATATTACGAAAATAATCAACCGTTGTACGTTGCTCTTCGCGATCTTTCGACGTCCTTAAGATTTTCACCAAACGAAATACTAATTTTCTTCTTCGTTTCGTCGCCGGTACGTAGAATGGTGATACGAACATACGTGATAGACGCTCAAACTACCTTCGCTTCCTCCTTCCGCCCCTTCTTCTATCTTCTCTTCTTCCTCTCACCCACTTTTATTTGCTCTTATCTATCTATCTCTCTCTCTCTACCTCTCTCTCTCCTTTTCCGACCTCACGTGTTCATTCTCCTCACCAGACGGCCGTCCTCCTTCGTTAAATGCCTACAACTGCCCGCAACTGCTGCCGACCGAGCAACGAAAACCCTGGAGCTCCTGTGAAATATCCGGACGTGGCCGAACTTTTCCGAACTAATTGTGACGTGTGCAATGATGGCGCTGAATCTAAATGAGCCCGCTAAATTTAAACGAAATAATATTTTTCTTTCTATATTATCACATCGCTCATTTCCTATATTATTGTACGTTTATAATGCCAATAAAAAAGATTAATTTATTTATTCTTTATTGCGAGATATTCATTATAATATTTTTTTATTTATTTTTGAAAATCCTTTTTAAGAAATTATCCTTTCACCTTATTTGTTACAATCTTTGTACATAATTCAGTATATCGCTCTCTCTCTCTCTTTCTCTCTCTTTCATTCTTTAAAAGTATATTTTTAATAACATTAATATAAAACGATATACATAGAATAATTACAGATTGCTATCGCATCAAATATTTCATACAGAGATAAAGTTGTGCATATATACACACGACATTTACAGTATATATTCCATGACAATTTTTCGGTTAAATATTTTTATTCATTAGTTTATTTGATATATTTCTTAAATTTCTTTTATATGGAATAAGTTGATACGGTGTACTTAATTACAAAGCAAATATATCATTTTCCAACGATGTATTATTACGATATAACCTTCAACTATATACAATATAATAATGCTTTTTTATAAGTTCGTGGTAAAACTGGAAGAACAAGAGAGTACTCGTATTATATTTACATACTCATAAGCAAAAACTATAAAAAGTCGGATAGAAAAATATATAAAAGCTATTCTTAATAGTTTTGATTATACACGTATACACGTAGAAATAATGTTTATGGTATTTTTGCTTACATATTGAATTCTTTTGAAAACAAAGAGATCTATATAAATTTGGTATTTTAATAAAATATTATGTATTCTTTTGCTCGTCATTTCATCTGTTTTCATTATTTCTGTTATGTTTATGATTGCCATTTAATATAACCGTATATTTCACCAAATAATCTTGTTTAAGAAAGAATAAAAATATTTATGATCCAAACTTTTCTGTATCTGATCCAATTTCTCCAAATTCGTATCCTCCTCTACCATCCATTTGTAGGTAAAACTGCAATCGAATAGACCAAATTCATTATTAATAATTAATTATTTTTTAAAAATACATAAATAATTGTCTGTATTGTAAATAATGACAACTGGTGGAAAACAATTCGTTCGTTACCTCGTGATGTTTCCAAAGAGACCGTCTATGAGAAACAGTAAATAATGTAATATTTGCATCTTTACAATAAGAATACATAGAGTCTTCGACATCGACGCTAACAGCACTTGTACATTCATCTAATATTGCAAATTGCGGTTTGTGGTAAAACAATCTAGCCATCTACAAATATATTAAGATTCACTAAGTAATAGAGATATTTTACATGTAAGTTCATCTATTTGATGATACAATATTTAATTAAATTATTTACCGCAATACGTTGCTTTTCACCTCCTGATAAAATATCCATCCAATCGCCTACAGCATCCCATCCTTGATTTTCAGAATCTTCTTGAAAATTTCTTTTTAAAAGATGACTTAATTGTACTAAATTTAAAAAATTCTGCAAATCTTCGTCGCTCATTTGTCCACGTCTGACCATTTCTGCTTTAGTATGAGGATAGATAACTTGGTCTCTTAAAGTACCCAATGTCATGTAAGGACGTTGTGGTATATAAAATAATTTTCCACGTGGTGGTTTTATAACTGTACCACCCCAAACAGGCCACAACTGATTCAATATAAAAGAGAGATATACAATTAAAAATTATTGGCTTATTAGAGATAATGTACAATAAATAAAATAAAGATGAAAGATATTCACCTCTCCAAGAATTCTGAACAAAGAGCTTTTCCCACAACCGTTTGGACCACAAACTATTACATTCATGCCAGATTGAACTTCGAATGTCAATTCTTTAATAAGAATGTCTCCATTTGGCGTTACAAGTGGAACATGTTCGAATCGTATAATATTATCTTTTGCAACAATCTTTCCTGCACCTGGATGAACTTTTGAATCATCACTCAAGTTTGTGATCATTGTTCTAGCATATTTTCCTGAATTCAACTCATTCAGTACATTTTTTATTTCTGTAACTCTTGCTGTGAAACCTACTAATCTTGTTATCTCTCTGCTTGCTAATATGAATACACCTATTGCTTCTGCAAATTTTACCAACATTCTTCCATATGTATAATAATGTTTAAATCGATGTTCAGAGGAGCCTGAAAGAACGGGATGATCTTTTTTAAAGAATGGTATACTCACGGCATAAAATCCAACTACCATTGCCAAATCTAAAAAAAGAAACAAATTTTTAACAAATATTATTTTTATTAGATATATATGTCTTGTTTATTTATTAATTTACATCTTCCAATGAAATTGTCCAGTATCCCTAATAAAAATTTAAATTCCAAAAATTTACGAAGATGTGTAATCTGAAACAGAATAAATATGTATATTATTATATAAATAATAATATTATAAATATGTATATTGCTATATAAATAGTAATATTGCCATATAAATTTTTTTTTCAACTTACCAATTTGTGAAAACTAGTTAGCAAAGTTAATTTCTCTCTATTATTTCCTTGGTAAAATGCTATTTCTTCCGAATTCGTTATTAAGCGTGTATTGATATGTCGGTATTCACCTTCCAACTGCTGTTCTTTCATAGTCATTTGTGCCACTGGCCTTCTCAAAGTGGTTATACAAGTACCAGCTACCAGTAGATATGAAATCAACAAAAGTGGTGTCTATAAAAAGAGAAAAAAAGAAAACAAAAACAAGAAAAAATATCAAATAAGCAAGGAGAATAAAAAGTTTCTTTAAGTCTATAGAATTGAACAATGCATAAATATGGTATAAATATTATAATATATTAATATACTTGTCCACTTAGATTAATGGTGAGTTTGGAGGCATATATAATAATGTCAAGAAGTGGTTTCATTATATTTCCATATAAGTCTGTAAAACTTTCGCAAAATTTATCTATATCAATTGTTAGTAGTTGATCTGGATTTGCAATGCGAGCATCTAAATTATTTATTTTATAATATGTAAAGCCCCTGCAAATAAAAAATATATGTTATCAATATCTAATATTAAAGAAAAATAATATTTATTTTATAATTCTCCTTGAATTATGCTTTCAAGGAAAATATATAGCTTCACAATATCATTTTATAATAAATTTTAAATAAACTTTCATAATACATTGTAATCGTTTCCCCATCCAAAGAATAATAATCAATATCAAATCTGAATAATTATTCTAACTTTTAACTTTTCACGATGACATATCATTTAAAGTTAATTATCAATTCTAATAACTTATAATATTCTATTATTATATTCTAATAATTAAAAATAGTAATAAAACTTACTTAAGATATTGATTCATTAAATAATGTGTTAGATTTGTGCGCAATCTTAATTTCATTTCGCTTATACTATATTTCATAATGTTGGTCACAATTGCTACCTAATTAAATAAAATTATATTAAAATATATAATAATTCTTTTCAACAAATGTAAGATTGTTGGACAACCTAAATATAAAAAATATATCAAGAATCAGTTAGTTACTTACACTAGGTAATATAATGACAAATTTTAACAGAAGTTTCTTGAATAAATCAAGATTCATAGTGATAATTGATCTAAAAGAAATATTTTCCATTATTGAAAAAAAATCATTGGAAATAATTATAAAAAATAATTAATACGTTTCAATAAGAGTGCTCATATTTATCAGCCAAAGATCACATATGGTTCTAGCAGTTAAAGAACCAGCGATAAGCAATAAAAAAAGAAATTCATTTGATAATACTCCAGGAATGCCAATAGTCAAAAGTTTATATAACTCTTGCAAAAATACTTTGTCAACTTGTACTTTTGGCCCTTTTGATTTTTTCTATAAAATTAAATACTTCATTATTTGTATTTTCTTTCTTTTTTTATATATATATATATATATATATAATTGCCAAAAGATTACCTCTTTGATGATATATTGTATTTCATTAGTAGACCACACATTTCTACAAATGAAACAAATCTCTTAGTAAGCATGATTAAGATATTTGTAATATTATCAATTAATTACCTGGATTTTGCAGAATGTTTCCTTCCTTTTTTTTTTAACAACCACACCAAAGTACTAATCGTTACGGTTCCAACTAAAGCATATTTAAATGTGTGTTTACTAAGTCCTGGTGCCATCGTGTTCTTTAAGAATCTTTTTCGAACTAAACTTTTTTACATCTATCACGAATATAAACTATACCAACTTCACTTTTACAGCGTAAATAGAGAGGGGATTTTTTAATTTGCAATTCAGTATGATAAAAACTTAAAAACATTCATGAATTTAATTTTAAGCAGCATCATTAGTATAAGAATATATTATAATTATTAACAAAACATGAATAATGTATGATGGAAAAATATTCATGATAAAAAAGAATTAAAAAAAAATAAATATAGAAGAAAGAAAAGAAGGAAAACAAATATGTACATATATAAAAAAATGATAATGATTGTTTTGAATAATGAATGAATAAAATTTATTTCCAAATCTAGAACATTTTTTCGTGAAATATATATAATAAATCGATTTACAGATTTTATACCACGTAAATATTATATCTAAATTTCAATCAATGATAGAAGTATATAAATTTCATCAACCAATCATATAATAGATGTAATGAAGTTAATCAATTTTGATATGTCATATAGTTTTACAATTGGCAAATATTTTTCAATTAACAGAAGAATCACTTTGATATTTTGAAGATAACATTAAATACAATTTAGAAAGGAATAAATATTACAGAAGTAAATTGGAATTAAATCGACAGAATAAGTGAGGATAGTTTAGTTGATACTTAAAGATACGTGATGGTGTTGCAATCGCACGTGTGAAACAACTTTTATAGAATTTTCCAATCTTATTGAATATTCCTCTTAGGTAGTTTACGATTGTGGTGATTGTAATCTTTATACAGCTTGCCCAAGTGATATCTTTCAGTGGTTATTGGTTTGGCCTGGTCACATAAAAAAAAAGTGTAAAAAGAAATCGTGTATTTCTGAAAAAAAGAAATGCCGGATAGTGGTGCGGTCTATCAACCTACCACCGTAGGATATACGTATGATAGTGGAGGTGACGGTACCGGTAGTGCAGGTGGAATAAGAAGTGGTTTTTGGAGAATTGCATCAAGGCATAAGATTAATTCTAGAAAATGGCTAGAATGGACGTTAGTATCAGTTGGATTGTCCTTCTTCGTCGTTGGACTCACCACAATGCTCGTGAGTCTGGTCTCATCCGACGACATTAATCAGCGAACTACGGAGGTGATTAATAATTTTCTAGAATTTGCTTCTTCTTATCATTCTCTTCCTTTCATTCTCTGTTTCTCACTCTCTCGTGTTCATCCGTCTTTTAAATGACATTCTCATACCTCAGAGTATCTTCCTCGCTGCTTCGTGATAAAGGATTGCTCCCACTGATAAGGTAATACCAGTGGTGAGTATGGAGATAACACGAATGATAGCGGGATTTATTGACCAGTATCCTTCGCAGCATTTAAAAAAAAACAACTTCTTGTGATCAAATATATAAAATTGCTTTAACATTGATCATAGGTAAAGCAGGAGTCATCAACGCATTCAACTCTTCTAGCAACGGAGAATGTCGAAGAAACTTCAAGAGGATCTGTAGCAATAGGAGCAGTCATGATGTTTGTTGGAATATTATTGTCTATAGCTTGGGCATGGCTTCGATTCTTCCAACGCAGCAAATCACCACGGAGTGGAATTACAGGAGGTAGTGGTCAGGTGAGAACAATCTAAAGAAAATGTTCGTTTTACTTGAGTTTTTTTACCGGGCACCATCTTTGTTTCGTATGTTCGTTTTCTTATCTTACTTACGCGTTGCTATGAGGAAAGATGTTGGGCGGTTTGAATCCATCGACTGACTTGCTGGTGGGTTCCACTTCGCAGTACGGGCCAGTACTTACGGAGTTGCCGAGTCAGCTGAAGTTAAAAGAAGCAAATATACATGAGACGCTAGTAGCACCACTTTCCGATCAAGAAGAGGAGACCCTTACTCTAATGTTGGATCCTAATACATCTACAACGCTTACTGTTGACCCTAATAGTGCTGCTAACCAGATTCCAGGTTGAGTACATTCATTCACCACACTGAATGCAATAGAGTGACCTGAAGTGAACATTGCTTTACTTTTATAAATCTGATAGTACTTATCAGAAACTAAATGCTTACATTTTCTTACAAGAGAAGAAAATCTTGTTTTTAAATCTCTATCTACCCACAATGATGAGAATCATTATATAAATAACATCAAGTTGTAAGTTCATATTTAATATTAATTGGCTATATCATCTATTTTCACAGTCTAGAGCTTTTAGTTATACAAGTCTATATCAATATACGTCATAGGAGTAATGATGTGAGATCTCATTTTTAGAGTCTTTCATAATGTTTAGTATATATTTCTTTGCTATTGCCTGCACATTCCTCTACTCCGTCCATTACTGTTAATGATTTCTTATCTGCATTGGATCCAGACGTTATAGATAAATAAAAAAACACATAGACTGCAAAAAGTCAAATAATTCATAATATCATATATATAATAATTTGAAAAAGTGTGAAAGACAATATTCTAATATATTTGATTGTTTGTTAATAATAAACAGCACAATTGATTTACAAATAATTGTGTTTTGTGTTTTTTAATTTATAGTACATAAACGAGAGTGAAACATACAATATTTATTTGAAATATAATAATTTTGATGCAAGGCACAAAATGAAGAAAATACGAAAGTACTTATTATGTAAATTCTTCATACATATTGTATTTATAATTTTATAATTTTTATTCTTATTAATATTCTGCATAAAGTATTTTCTGAAATTATATCTAAGTTATTAGTTTTATATTCAAATAATAATTAAAAAACAAAAAGTTTTCTATATGATACGTTATATTTCTTTTTCTATATTTCTAATCCTTTTTATTATATTCTATATTCTTTTATATTTCTATTTTTCTATTTTTCTAAATTTCTTATTATAGTTTTATTTTAAGTTTTCTAAAATTTCAAAAATGGTTTTATTTTTAATCTAAAAATATATAATTTCTTCAGTAATTATAATTTTATTTACATATTTTAGATAACATTATACAGAAGGCACTGTATAGTAATTAATTTGTGTATAAGATATGCATGCATTTTTTTATTATATTGTTGTTGTTATTAATATATGTATATTTCTTTACATTTTATATACTATATTAATACGTTTTTTTAACTGCTGTATATTATTCTTGTGTTTGGTAGATTATACTTCCTTTATTGACTTAGTTTTATTATGATTCCCATTTCCAATTTATTCAACATTAATTCTTATCAATAAAGAATATGTGTGTACAAAGGGGAATGCATAGATTATACTTCGTGAAATAATAAACATTATATATTATATTTTAATTTATAATAAGAAAGTAATAAAATAGTCAATTTAAATGCTCATGCCAATTTAATTATGTGAAAAGTGAATAAAATGTCTGGATATATCCCATGACATCATATATTCTGAATTTTATATGTATTATCCTTTCCTTTTAATTTACTTATAATAGTAAAAATCTACAAAGGAAAAGTATGTTTTTGCTGATTGGACATAGTTATTTCAACTACTTTATTTACATTTATTTTTTAGAATTATTTGTGTAATAAATTATTTTTTATGTAATTTATAATATAAAAACATGTAGTATTATTGAATTATTATAATTATATGTTACAAGAAATAAAATAAATTTTTTTCCATACTTTATTCAAAAGTATTCTGAATTCAGAAAAGTATTTCTGAATAATTTTATAAGACCATAAAAAGAATTGATAATATTTTGTTTAAATACTGTCTGGATACAATGCAATCGTAATATTAAGCACATTTAAAAAATTTTTTTGTATTATGTTTCATAATACCCATTCCTACACTATTTTATGTACACATTAATGCTTACAATGAAATAAACACCTTTAGGAACATATGTTTCATTAATAAATTAATTAACAAGTCTTTCTTTTATTTTTAAATTCGGTAAAAATTTTATATTCGTTACAAAAAAAAACTCAGATTTAATTAAAGACATACATCTTTCTTTAACTTTGTAGGTATACCAACTGTATTTATATAATATACGAGTATAAATGTGAATATACCAAAATATTTGTGATTTCTTTATTTTTATAATATTCACACTTCCAATAAATCTGGAAAAATAATTTAATGTCAATATTAAACAGGATTCCTTTGAAGATATGCTTTCATTACAACATCTGTTTGAAGATTGGCCATGTCTATATACTCCGTATTCTTGCATCCAACCATGGGACACCTACACAAAATTTTTTAATTTCTACAAAGCTCAAAACAGACGTGCGTGTGTGTGTGTGTGTGTGTGTGTGTGTGTGTACGTATAAACAAAATAGGAAAAGATTCACTTTTTCTACCACTTCTAAATCATTAAATCCTTCATTGTTATATTTTGTATGCAGTACTTGCCTTGTTTTCCTATTTACTTTTAACAAAGCCATGATAGTTTCACGATCATAAGTATGTCCACATATAATATTTTTCATTGGATCTTTTATCCTCATTTTTGAAATAGGATCTATTATATTTATGGAACCTGATAATTGTAATTCTTCATCATTGTTGCTTCTTTCAGAATCCTGATTTTTGTTTACATCTGCTCACGATAAAACCATAAAATATTAAAAATAATGTTTATAATGTCATTTCTTTGTTTTACATTATTTGCTTACCGCTCAATAATGCTTCCAATTGTCTATCAAATTCCAATAGTCTTTCATTCGTGGATACATTAATATTCATTTTAGATACAGCTTTCTCATAGTCCTAGTATTATACAATATAATTTTTCAACTGTATTATATACTTTAAATTTAATATATAATATAATTTACCTTGATAATTTTCTGTATACTTTTCTCTGTAATTTTACTATCATTATACTGATTTAAGATATCTTCCTTTATTTCTTGAATCATACTTAATTTAATATCTATTTCACAGTTCTTTTGTACCACATCTTTCAAATCATCAATTATCTTCTCTCTATCTTCTGCAAATTTTTAACCTATATATACTAATAAATTATACAAATTAAGACAAAGCTTAAAAAAATATAATAACTTACGAAAATATAAAACTATATTTGTAGCAGTTTTTATATAACACTCGTACAATTCTTCTGCTACTTCTTTCGATTGTGTCATTTTCTTTATTACAATTCTATGACATATTTTTTTAATTCAGATACAAATAGAAATATGTAAACATGATTAAAAGTTTACTTTTGCGCCATCTAGACTTCGTAATGAAAGGGAGGGGGTATCTTCGCCAAAGAATTACTATGCTGTAAGACGATATTTATGTTTATTTGGTAGATGCATTTATGGCGCGAAATACTGTGGAAAATGAGTAAAAAATTGAAATTAACAGCTTTGTCGACGTCGAGATCTTTGAGATCTAATCAACGAATTAATGATGTAACGTTTTCAAAAGAATCACCTTATTTTGATCAGAAAAATGATCATTCGTCTATGGCAGATCATGTCAAAAACAATAACTCAACGGAAATTCAAAATAAAACTGATGATGAAATTATGTCGGAAGCGATTAATGAATCTAAAAAATCAAAGAATAAAAAAGTTACCAAGAAACGAAGTGTACCGCTAAAAATAGAATATGAAGAATTAAATGAAATTGAACAAAAGGGTAAAAGTGATAAAGAATTTCTTATGGTAAAAATAAATAAAGAAAAGGATGAAAAACTTGACAAAGTAGAAAATACATCTGGTTGGATACCATCCAATTGGAAACGTATGTTAGAAAATATACAAGAAATGCGAAAATATAAAACTGCACCAGTAGATGAGATGGGCTGTCATAAATGTCCGGATCCAAATGCTACTGATTCAATTTTTAGATATCAATGTTTGTTAGCATTGATGTTAAGCAGTCAAACTAAAGATCAAATAACACATGCAGCTATGAAACGTTTAATTTCTTATGGTTGTATACCAAGTACTATAATAGCTACACCTAATGATGTCCTTGTAAAACTTATACAACCAGTTGGATTTGCAAACGTAATATTTTTCATAGTGACATTTGTGAGGATTAATTTCAATGTAATATTGAGACGCTACTTTATTTCTATAAGATATATAATTATTTTCAGAGAAAAGCTGAATATATCAAAAGAACTTCTGTTATTTTAATGGATAAATATAACGGTGATATTCCAAAGACTATAAAAGAATTGTGCGAGTTACCTGGAGTAGGACCAAAGATGGCACACATTTGTATGCAAATAGCATGGGGAGAAATAAGTGGTATTGGTGTAGATACACATGTACATCGTATTTGTAATAGACTTAATTGGGTAAAAAAACCTACAAAAACACCGGAAGAAACTAGAAAAGAATTGGAAGAATGGTTGCCTAAAGATCTTTGGAATGAAATAAATCATCTCCTTGTTGGGTTTGGACAAGAGATTTGTTTACCTCGTTTTCCTAAGTGTAAAGAATGTCTTAATAAAGATATCTGCCCTTCTGTTGGAAAAAAATAAAGTAGAAGTAAATTAAAAGTATTATTATGTATTTTTATTAAAGTTGCATTAAAAATATTTTTCCTATAATTAAAAACAATATTATACAAAAAAAAATAAAGTATACACAATAAAAATATTAGTGTTTCACTTTCTTTTTAAATTTCCCTTCTCGCTTTTTTAATATTTTCTGTTGTTTTTTCTTCTTTTTAATGCTTTGCCTTTTATTCTTGTTATGTTCTAATCTATTTTTTTGTTGGAATGCTTTACTTTTTTTTACTTCTTTTAATGCAGCTTGTTTAATAGCTCGTTTTAAATCCTTTGCTGATTCAATATTTTTATCTTCCATTCCCTGTATAGAAATTTCTGCTGTAGATTTCCCATCAGCTTCTACATTTTCTTCTCCTTCAGATTCTTTCTTATTGTCAATTATTTTGTTTATTCCAATACATTTATTCTTTTCATATAATGAATCAATATCCATTTCTAAAATGCTAACCATATGATTTTCTGTTTCGAATTCTTGTTCTGACAATAACTTCTCAAGTTCTGGTACATCACGATTTGATAATAATTTTTTGTAACGTTCACGTGCCTAAAAAGTATAAATATTATTCAACAATTTTCAAAGTCATAAATAACATGGTCTAAATACACAGTATGATATAAAAGACATACATCTTGTTTTATTCTTTTTTTTTCTTCTTTCAATTGCTTTTGTAACTCCTCTTGAGCTTTCTTTTGTCGTTGAACTTTGCGCTTATGAAAACCTCCTAAAAATTGTCTAAAAATATTTTCAAATATTATTAACCTTGATATAAAATAATAACTTTAAAGATTTTTTATATATATGTATTTCATTGAACGTATACTTACCGTCTTTTATTCTCGTCAAATACTAAAGTAATATTTTTTCGTTTATTTTGCTGTTTCTTTTTTTTATTTACACCTAACATTTTTGCAAGTACATAGTACTACATCTAAAATTTGTCACTAGACGTCGCTATTGACATTATTACTACTGTTATATAACGGAAATACATTGAAACAAGCGGGAAATATCTTTTCCGTGCAACTGATTATAAACAATTGCTATAATATATTTTAAATTCAATTATATATAATTATGTTTTTTTTTTTAATAAAAACATAACAGAATTATTAATTTCAATATGAGAATTAATCCATATATTATCGATATAATATACGATCATATCAATATTACATTTCTTAAAGTGTCGTATAACTCTTAAGACGCGTTAGATAAAATAATTTTTTTCCAACCTTCGTCGTTCGATAATGTCAACAAGAAGGACCATTGGAAGGCGGATGCGAGACTATTACGTCAGTCTCCTTTCGTACTCCGAGGAATAAACATCGAAGTAAGCTCTTTATATCAATAAACGTCGAAATGGACACTTTCTATACCGTTACATTTAATCATTTTATAGATACGATTATTTTATAATTATTTAAATGCATTCGGAGTACGATGAGATAATAATTAAACAATATTACATTCCGTAAAGCGTCGCATAGTTCTTAAGATGCGATCGATATAGAATAAATTTCTTTCGGTCTGGTCGATTGTTTAATGTCAACAAGAAAGAACATTGGAAAGATCATGCGAGTTATTACGTCAGTCTTCTTTCGCACTCCAAGGAATAAACATCGAAATAGACTCTTTTCGTATCGTTACATTTAATCATCTTATAGATACGATTATTTTATAATTATTTAAACAATGCAACGATGCACTCGGAGTACGATGAGATAATAATTAAAAAATATTACATTCCGTAAAGCACGTATAAAATTACATTTACAGGAATATAAATCTATACGTGATAAACGCAGATTAAGGAAACGATGATTTTTAAATTTATACATAAAAGAAATAGACCTTACAATAATATCGACATAAAATCGATCATGCAAAATAAGCACAAGTTTAAATTCAAATAGGAATCATTAATAAATAAGATTATTTTACTAACATTTAAACAATAGAACATTTTTACTAATATAAGATACAATCGATATAAAATAAATTAAATTTAATCTTTCGAGAAATATAAATCACAAACTCAGGAGAGTATAATTAATAAATAAAATTATTTTATTAATATTTAAACGTTAATATCTTCAATTAACTTTGAGATTTGAATTCTTGCTAAGCTCATGTCACTCCAGGAATTAGAATAGTTTTTAAAATAGAGTTTCATTCAGTTCGTGGGCCTTCAGACAACAATTTATACGTGGTAAGACCTAGTTCAGTAATAATCGCAGTATAAAAGAATCATGTAATATAAGAATAATATATAATAAAAGAATATAATATAATATCTGTACTATTGAACGAAATGGCTACATGTAATAGTTTAAACAATTATTTTAAATTTATTGTTCTAGATTAATTACTCTAGTTTTTCTAGAGTGGGGGCTCTCGGGTGTGGGCCCTTGGATGGGCCCTTGGGCGGGCACTTTATTTCAGAAGAGAAGAAACGAGCTCTTTTTGTCCTAATGCGTGCACACGTTTTATAATATCTTCTAAATTCATTCAGATTTTTCGTCGAAGGATCTAATTATCATCGATAGGCGGAGTTCTCATTAACGAATCGATTTCTTTTCATTAATTTCTTTTCATTAATCTTCCATTAACATGGAGCGTTCCATCATCGATAGGCCGACCTATTAGCTAGGATCATCGTCCAAAGTCAAGATTCATCATCGAGGGATTAAATTTTTACACAGATGTTTGAGAATCTTTCCACACTTGATGTGGAGAGATATCCTTTCTTAATGACAGAAAGAACACACGCATTTGTCGACGGGCATATGCGTGGGTATTCGTGAGCGCGAGATGAAGTCCTACCGAGGACTGCGCTTTGATTTTTGATATACGACCGGTCGTACTTAATATTCGTAAGTGGAGTCTTATCCATCTCCTGTTAGCTAAGAAGCCTGAAGCTCCCGAAATGGAAAAGCATCTCTGTACGCGGATTTTGGAATAAAGTCACAGTTACTCAGTGTGTCTCTGTAAGCAACAACCTCCACGTAGTGGAATCTGTATTAGTTGCGATATATTGAAATCTAAATTTTGATTATATAACACAATTACTACCGGGCGAATAGCTGCATATTTTAGTCCAGTTTCAAAATCTCTTCTTTCTGATTCTAAATAAACATTAAAGTACTTACATTTTGTATTACAAATTATAAATTAGTAGATGAATATTATAGATTGTATAGAATTTTAAAATTATTTCTTAAAATTATTGACTCATGTAATATCTATTAATGGATGATTAAATTACGCTTTTTCATTTGTATAAGTTTATCTAGAAATAAAAAATATAAAATTTATACAATTAACAAATACTTTTCAATTAATTTATCTTCAAAGAAGTATAATCTAACATATGATTTTTTATTGCTTTTGTCAGATGTACTACTATTTTTATTAGATACAAAAAGTTCTGTCATAAACTAACTCGACTGTTAGGTTATACGAAAGAGGATTATAACCTATATAAGTTTATACATCGATACAATAGGCGCATAGTGAAGACAGTGTCTCTCTATTATGCTTATAGTTCATATATTATTCATACCTGTCGCTGAAGTCGCATACACTATGAGCGATAGGCAATGAACAGCCTTAAAAATAGATATAATTGCGGTAGGGATATGTTTGCAGAAATATATTAATTGCGTGGATACCTTCGAATCAAAATAAATATAACATTAAAGTAAAACTAAACAAGAAGCAGTAACATTAAAATAATAATATTTAAGATATTAATTAAATGATTGAATGAATTTAGTCTACTTTAATTTAACGCTTATTTTTTTATTGCTCTTTAAACTTTTTATTTTCTAAATTCAATAAAAGATATTTGAAAAAGTTTTCTAATCCATCGAATGTCAGCTATCGGCCAAGCAGTGCGTATGTTGTATAATGTAAAATACGTAAACATACGCAAACCAATTTCTGGATCTCGTCATTTGGCAATTGCTATGTATAGAGATTCTTTTCTAAATTTATTAAAAGAAATAGAAAATATTATGTAATAAAAACTCTAGATGTAATATAGCCTATAAATCTATAATAAAATTACAATAAAATGCATCAAGTCATATGATACAATAGTTTGTTAGAATTAATATCTAGCTTATTCCAATTAATAACATTCTTAATGTTTTTTTGCTCTTATATTTTATATTATATACTACTTTTTAATAATAAATGAAAAAATTAATACATATATTGGCGTAGTTACCAAAAATGACGCATTGCGCATGCGAAGCGGGAAATGTTCAACTACCTTGGCGGCAAATAAAGCATCATATTATTTAATATTTACCAAGTTGACACGAAATCTGATACTTATTCTTCGTCCATGATAAATCTTAATAATTAATACTTTCAATTATTTTCTATTTATTTAAATTTATTAAATTTATTAATAGTAAATGAAATTTTTAAATCCCTCTGATCATTCAATTATGTCGAAAACAACATATCTGAATCAACATGATCAGTTGTAATTTTTTTATAGAAGAGCGATAAGTGAACAAGAGTAAATCTTAGGAAAGATTTATTTTTATTCTTATTAGAAAATAAAATTTTCTTTTAAACTTTCTTATTTAAATGCATTATTAGCATTAATTCTAAAGAGAATGTTTAGATATAAGATTTTAAGAATAAGAAACATTTATAGAAAGTTAAAATCAATTATTAATGATCCTTTAATTATAAAATTTACTCTTTGAAAGATAAGAAATATTTAATTATAAGTAGTTATAAATAGTTTCTTTAAGATTTTTATACAGAAGAACAGAAAGTCTTTTGATTATATAAAACGTAAAAAGATTATTTTTCTTTCTTTAAGTAAGCAAGTCTAGTAATATAATTGCTTTTACTACATTATTTTTCACCTATATTAAAATTGATTAAAATGTATTAAATATTGATTTTCTTTTTTATATTTACTAGATAAAATTAGAATAATCATTAATTTATGGGTCTCTAAAAATAGCAACCACCATATAGTAAAACCCGGTCAATTGACACATATGTAAGAGATTGCAAAGCATGTTTACATTTCCACATGTCCTAACTACAGATCATTGTTTTTGACTAAATGGTACATGCACAGAAATTTTATATTAATATATAATTAATATATATAAAAAAAGTAATATAAAAGTCAAATAAAATATTTTAAAATAAAATAAATATTTTAATATAAACTATATGTATAACCTAACTTTTTAATATTTAGAACTATATGTATAACCTAAAAAGTTGTATGACAGATACGTATATACATCAAAAGTATACATATTGATAAAATAAAACTTAAATATTCCTTAAGAAATCACTTTTAAATGTATTAAAAAATTTTTTAAACTATACATTATATGTTATAACATATAAATTTCGTATGTAAAAAAAATTAAACACAGCTTCACTTTATGCCAATTAGGGAAAATTGTAAAATAATCTTAGATTAGTAACAAACGGATACACAAGTGCTGGAAGCTTGTCACGTAACGTAACAAAAGAGAAAAAGAAAAGAAAATCAACAACGTCCAATACAGGAAGTACCGGGCACCCAACGATGGAAACTCATTCCTGGTTCTTTCCTCCCCACCATCGTGTCGATCGCTGCGCTACTCACAGATTGAGGTGTGGCCAGTGAGGGCAGCCATTTTCTTGACTTTCTGTCGCTTAAGATTTCAGGTAAATGCGTAATTATTTCTTAAATAATGTCGATCGTAGTAATGCGAGAGTGTGTTGTGTTTTGTGCTCGCGTGCTCGCAGCGTGTTATCCATAAATTAATATGAGTTCGGGGTTAAAGTCTGTGCTTTAATGAGAGGAGAGAGAAAAAACTTCACCTACGGATGCCTAGGGAGAGGGCTGAGGGAGTGCCATGCGTTACGAATTTACTTCATGACGGCGAGTCATCTCGATAAAAGCGAATTCTTTTTACTTTATATAAATGCGGTCAGCTTAAAGCGTCACGTTACGTTTCAAATGACATTCTTTGCATATGCAAGAGAAATGTTCTCTTTCCCCATTGATGCGCATTTGTGAATTTATTCGTTCAGTGGACTCTTCCTACCTCCAGGGCTTCGGACCCCTGCATCGCTATCTTATCCTGCCTGCCCTGTCGTACTATGCCCCACCCTACCCCACTCCATCACTCTACTCTATTCCATTCCATTCCAACCCACCTCGCCTTTCCTCGCACTCTCAGCGCCCTCACGTCCGGCTTCCCCTTTACTCTTCTCCTCTATGTTTCGTCCTAGCTAGCTCACCGAGCAGCGATGCATCTTCCATTCGATGAGTGGACTAAGATTTTTTTCCTATAATCATATCTTCGATTTGCTCGTAGAGATTACGTTTCTAGTTTCTAGTTTAGTACTTTTTACCTATTCGTCTTGTTCGTCGGCAAAAGGCAGCCTTTCGCAGAGATAAAAGGTCGGTATATACTTTGACGTCTTGGAATATTACGTCGTGCTCGCGTACGAAAAAACCGTACGCTTCTCTTTTTTCAATCGTCCTGACTAATCATATTCAGAGATGTTTTTCCACGAAATCATATAATTGCGTATTCAATTTCAATCGTCCATTGATTTCTTTTATTTTCTTGTTTAATTTTTTCTCTACAAGTAGTATATACTGCCTACCCTGCTCGGCATTGCGACTCGTTGTTGACTCATATTCTTTTGCTATACGATATGAACACAAGATATTTTCTAATCTATTCATTTAAATTCTTCTTCCAAGGTATCTGTATTGTGCAGTTTTGCATAACTTCAAATGTTTTAAATACAATATGTGATATATATATATATATATATATATATATATATATATATATATTGCATAAACGAAGTTGGGTTTCCTTATGTCAAGTAATATATTTCTTTACCATCTATGTAATACGAGTACCTATTGGTAGTTTGATCTTTTGCTCCACGAAAGTGATCAGATAGTCTTTATTTTTATTGAATGGTATGGCTATTGCATTGCACTATAAGCTTAAAAGAATTAATTATAAAATCATAATTTATAATACGAACGTATAAAATGATAGAAATTACTGTTTCGTATTGGCATACAACATTTTAACATAAAATATAGTCATTCATGTAATGAATAAAAGAAAATAGAAATAGATTTTAAAAATTCATATACGTATATATACTTATCTTATGTACTCAAAAGATAAGGTCGATTAAAATTCTTCTCATACAATCACATTCGAAATACTTCTTTTATTTATTTAGCTTTGGTAAAATATATAAGCATACTTCACCATATCTTTAAAAAAGATGATATGAAACTTTAAATTTAATATATATTTAATTTAATATTCTTCAGTTTTCTTTTTCTTCTATATTATTTTTTTTTGATTTTGTTTCTTCTTTTTTTTTTGTTATCTCAGAAAGGGCATATAATAATAAGGCATCCTGCATACTTGCAGATAAGTAATATCCAGTAAGAAGTAATGAATGATTCCTGTAGAATTATTTTAAGTATCATATTCACTTTGTATAATGCATATGTATATAAAGCAAATGTGTCTTTGCAAATATCTGTTAAAGGAAGTTTATTTATATATATTATAAAAATTATTATTTTTAAACTTGAATACATATTTATATTTATAAATATTTGTCACTAGGATCATTCCTAATCTATATGATTGATATTATAACGTTTAACAAACTTGTACCATGTAATATATGCAGTATGAAAGTCTACTTTAACTTAGGTATGCTTTTCAAAATGTTTTTCATATAAGTATGTTCTGTCCTAATGCATGTTTAACGAATAATATCTTTTATTTATATGCATGTAATCTATAAGAATGTCATATTATTTAAATCATAAGGTATTGTCTTTTTATACACGTTTTACACATACATCATATTTTAGAAAGTAAGTAATAGTTAAAGAAATTTTAAATAATATAGATTAGATATAATTTAATTATATCTAATTATAATTTAGATATAATTAAACAATAGAAATTTTATAAATTCAATTGTTTTACCAAAATCAGTTTGCAAAGCTATGTATTGATTTAATGAAGACTCTACCTTATGTGATTATATGATCTGTTATATGTGACGAAATTTACTATACAGTTATCAACTATTTTTAATTGGTTTCTTTTGATAATCCTATGAAATTAATTTATATATCTGTAAGACATTAAAAGGAAAGAGTTAAGAATGTTGATTGCACGATTAAAATATTGGGCAGTATTTCCTCTTAAATATTTACACAGAATTTTTATTATTTTAAAGAAAATATAATATACTATTTAAAAAAGTAGAACACATATTTACACAGAAATATACACAGACAATTTTTGTTGTGTGGAATTTGAGTTAGTCTCACAGCTTCCTACTCATTCTAACATATAAAATGTCCACTTAAAACAGAGACGCTGAAAGAAAGACTAAAAACATGGGATGCAATGCGGGCCGATGCCTCGGTCCAGACGATACGGGGTACCCTGGATCAGGTACGACCCAGTCAATATCCTCTAAAGCTTCAACCCTCGTAGGTTGCTTCTCAAATAGCATTCAAGTAGATATGAAATTAAATGTGGAATCTAGGGAATTTTTACTACAATCATTATGTAAGTAGCTTGCAGTAAACAAATTAGAAATGACTCTTAGTGAATTATCTTCAATACAAAGTATTAAGAGATTTAACGATACTATTACTAGACAATCAGGATTGTGTTGTAATTCACTTAATATATGCAATAAAATTATAAATAGATAGTGAATTCAAACTACGAGGTTTGAACTCTAGTCACTGTTTATGACAGTTTCAAAAGAGATCAGTAATGTCAAGTTACGCAAGTTCAAAAGTTTACCCTGACTTTTCCTAACTCTATCCTCGAAAATGCTTTTTAGTCTTGTCCATTTTTTTTTTGCAAATGCTGATCTTATATATGTTCTTAGTAATTGCTTACATTTTTTTATTATCATAAACAAAATAAAATTAAATATTGGTATCAAAATTATCTCCCATTTCTTTAGCAATTCTTACGTTTCTATATTTTTTGCATTGTTTTATATAATTTATATTATGTATGTTACACATTCATGCTGCATGTTGGTAGATATTTTTTGCTTTATTTTATAATAGTTTGCAAATCTGATTAGATATTTTTTTTTTTTTTTTTTTTTTTTTTTTTTTTTTTTTTTTTTTTTTTTTAAGAAGAAACCGGTTATATATTTTATTAAACAATAATTATAGAATTCATATTATGACAATTTATTATCAATTTATAGTTATATAAAGTAATATTGTGTGTGTCGCAATCAAAATATCTAACATTTTAAGATGGGTATGTATGCATATGTCAACAGTTGATTCGTTTAATTAATTAAGAATGTTATGTATATTGATATGTATCTGCAATAGTCAACAATTTGTTGATTTTATGGATTTACATATTCATTGGATTACATATTCATCTACCAAGTATATTCTCTAATTATTCTTTACAAATGTTGAACTACGTAATTTAACATTATAAAACTGCAAGTGTAAAAAATTTTCTTGAAGGATTATTAAATATAGCTATAAGAAAATATATTTATAACTAAAAATATAGCAGTTGAATAAAAAGCTATATTTTATATGCATATGAATCAATTTCGATACAATTGTGACGTATGTATAAATAGTGGAGCTTATTATATGTAGTACATTGATGTACTACATTATCTTGATGTGCGATATAAACAATTAAAAATCAGTAGTATATAGGTAAGTTACTCATTAAGCATAGGATTTTCATAACTAAATCGTGGAACACTGCCCTTTAAGTTTTTTATGCATTATTGCTTTAGATGTGCATATATCTATGTTAGAAATACTTGTAAATATGTATGTCAATACAATAAAATTAATATTAGATAGTTATACATAGAATAGTTTTTATATTTATTAAACTTTTGTCAAATAATACACATGTAGAAAATTTAGAGAATAATTTTAGTTACTGTAATTAAAATGTCTATAATATTATATCTGAAAATATATCTCTAAAATTTTAGAAAGGATATTTTATTCTGCATAAAATAAATTATATATTATTATTAAAACAATATTCATTATGATTCACACACACGCACATGCACACACACACACTGTCGTCTTACATATTATTAATAATAAGACAAAAATAATATGAAATAATTACATAACTTTTTAGTTTGGAGCTTTTTATTTTATATAAAGGCGCAAACTTTGAAATTCCTTAAGTGTTACAATAAATCTTAAAAATTGTAGAAGTAGTAAAATGATTTCTGTGATAGTCTCTGTACAAGATATTTTAAACCAAGATTAAGACAAGTAAAATAACCAAATAAATAAGAACTATAATTTTTAAACTATTACTGTTTTTAAGAATAAAATAATTATTTTTATTGAATATTTATAACATTTAAAATTTTTAACAAAAGTCTGTGCCTATAATTTTAATCACATATATGAATGGATAAACACTTTGCAAGATTGTTACTAACTTATAACAATTTATTCTATCTTGCTTTTTGCATAATTGAAACTGTTACGCAAATTTACAAATTTCAACATTATTTTTGTACAAAAATTAAGTAGTCTTTAAAGGCTTTAAGTTATTTATTAATATTTTTCATATGAACATATATCTTAATTGTAGGATTCATGGCAGCCATTAGGAAGAAGTTAGTTATCGTGGGGGATGGTGCTTGTGGTAAAACATGTTTACTCATAGTCTTCAGCAAAGATCAATTCCCTGAAGTATATGTACCTACTGTCTTTGAGAATTATGTTGCTGATATCGAAGTGGATGGTAAGCAGGTATGTTGTCTTAACATAATCAATATAACTTATTATTTTTTTTATCATGTCACTAATTTCTGATATATAAAGATATAATATTTAATTATAGTACATGCATATAAATATATATATATGTCCACAGGTTGAATTGGCTCTTTGGGACACAGCTGGGCAAGAAGATTATGATAGATTACGTCCATTATCATACCCTGACACAGATGTTATCCTGATGTGTTTCTCCATTGATAGTCCTGATTCCCTGGAAAACATTCCTGAGAAATGGACACCAGAGGTGAAACATTTCTGTCCAAATGTACCCATTATTCTTGTGGGGAATAAAAAAGACTTGCGCAATGATCCTAATACTATCAAAGAGCTTGGAAAAATGAAGCAAGAACCAGTAAAACCAGAGGAGGGTAGATCCATGGCTGAAAAAATCAATGCCTTCGCATACCTTGAATGCTCTGCCAAGAGCAAGGAAGGAGTCAGGGAAGTCTTTGAGACAGCAACCCGAGCTGCACTTCAAGTGAGCCCATTTTAGTATTATTTGCTATACAAGGATATATATATATATATATATATATATATATATATAGGAATATTAGAAATTTTTTAGAACACACGAATCTATTTAATTTATTTATTACTAATTGTTAAAATATTTTTTAAGTATTTTATTTTAGATATTCAAGTTTTATCTCATTTATTTTTTATAATCCTTCATTATAATATTTCAAATTGATTGTTCTTTTTGATATTACATTAGTAATATGATATTTCAGGTTAAGAAGAAGAAGAAGGGAAGATGTAGGCTTCTTTAAAATGTAATGTCAGATGGGCCCAAAAAGTGGGTGAAATTATGGAATTGCAAAGCTAGCTGCAATAGAGCTAGTTGTAATACTGGAGGCCCCCAGTGAAGACCATAATATAATAACATCTTTTATCTTTAATTCTTTTACATAATAATCAAATCTACAAACATGTTCACATCAAAGCCACTGATTAACAAATCTTTCATGATACAGGACTTCTTTAACTATAATGAAATATGCTTCAAGTTTGAGCAAGTGAAAATTGTCATGTCAACTATTTACATTCAAAAAAAACATAACTGTTTCATTGTAGTGGCCATTACTGTTAATATTAGTATCATATTACTATATATGTATACATTCTACTTTTTTTTTATACGTATTTGCTCTTCATGTCAGTGAGAAATGAAACGAAAGAAATTGGGGGAATTAATAAGAAATATTAAAAATAATAAACAAAAAAAAAACAAAAAACCAAAAAAAAAATACGGAAAGAACCTACATAATATACAATGCAAAGTTGTAAAACTTTTAGAGCACTGTAAGAATCTAAGAGAAAGCGTTACAGATTCCAAATGTTGCGTCGCTATTTGATCGAACCATCAATCAATATTTCTTAAAAAAAAAAATAAAAAAATAAAAAAAAAATAAAAAAAATAAAAAAAAAATAAAAAAAGAAAGAAAAAAAAGAAAAAAGGAAAGAAAAAGCCAACAAACATAAACATACGTAAGTAGGCGAGCAGATCACTTTCGTCTTTAAGATACCAGGTAGACTAAATGTATTATTATTATAATATTATTGCTATATTAGTATAATACGACACTAACATAACGGATTGTAACAGCGACTATATTATATTTATGTATTTCGAAAACATCCTTTGTGTTTAATCACGATCATGAACAATGCTTCAGAGATCACACTGTATCTATATGTTAATATGAATCATTCATGCAAAATACACTAACAGATTTATAAGGATCGTATACGAGGAGACTACTGACCTGTCACGCGTAATGCTCAATTTCACTAAAATGATTTAGCTTATTTCAATTATTTTAAATTTCTCAATTTGTAAATTTTTTATTTTATACGTGATCTTTCGTTAAAAGTTTCTTTATGATACGATCGAAGTTGACATTAAAATAAAGAAAGAGTGACATAGAGAAATAGACAGACGAACAGACAAACACAGGTAGAAAAAAAAATTTTTTTATGAAATGCAATACACGCGTTTTTTCTTCATGCTTTAATTACGTATATCAGGGCATTTGAAATAATTGTAATCGTAGCATCAGGCACGTTTATTAAAGCCTAATCTATAAGGAATTTATTAAAGAAAAAAAGAACAAAAAAAAGAAAGAAGTCTGTGAACTAATCGAATTAACGGCCTTTGGTACGCTATGAATACAAAACCTTAGCCATTAATTCAGTGAGTGACTGTGAAACTGTGTTCAACTTGTTTTTTCTTAATGATTAGCTGTACATCATCATTGAAATGCGCTTTTGAAAAAATCCGATCGCACAGTGGGCAAAATTTTTAGCAATGGTAATACATACTTTTACTACGTTGTACTTTATGTACATACATACATAACATATACATACACATCCCTGCTGTGTTAGCTTCCTCAGAAAAGAAAAAAAAAAGAAAGATAAAAAAAATATTAATTACTGCCGATTACAAACCCATTTTTCCCGGTACCGAATTAACAACAACAACAACAACAACAACAAAAAATATCTATTTTCGTTTCAGTAATTTATACTCTGTTGCGAGGTTTGGAAGTGATCTTTACAATTTGTACATGGGGATTTACTATTACATCTATATTAATTACGATTTAAAGATTGTATATAAATCAACCTCAACCATTCTTATAGTAGACGTGATTGTTGAATACCAAATGAAACTCGAGAATTACTTTCGAATACTTTTGCATGATACGATAAAACAATAAAGTCACACAAGGTGTTATTATCTCATTTCATTTCCATCGACAATTTAAACGATTAGATTTTCCTGATTAACTGGAATGCTATTTTATTTATTTTTTAAATTGAATATCCGTGTAACATATATATTTTGAATTAATTTATATTAAACTTTTTTAAATTTTCATGAAAATTTTTTTAATTCGTTAAATTCTATTTAAACTTTATCGTATAAACTTATCAATGAAATAATGATTATAGTAATCATTCAAGCAAGTTTTACATAAAAATACGTCATATATATCTAATACGATATAAACTAATTTTTTATGGTCAGATAATAAGGTTATACACTAATCCTAATCTAGAATCTTCCAAGAGATCCATCTATCATATTATTTATGAAAGTTTATTTTATAAAATCAGGGAAATTGACAAACGCAAGTGAGTCCAGATAATTTAAAAACAATGATTTTTTATATATTTAAAAAATCTTAGTGCGTGTGAGTAAATAAAAAAAATATCAAAATAAGAATCAAACTTAAATTTAATCAATTTAGAAATCAATTCGTTCATTTCACGTTATTTTTGCACATTATCGATTAATGAAGAAAGAAAATAGATATCATTACATATGCATTTCTTATAGAAAGCAATCGCCATTTTAAATTATTCACAAACCTAAAGGAACTATTTTCATTGATTTTAATCATTAAGTAAAGTTTTAATTGAATTTATTAATAATCAATAAATAATATCATATTTATGAAAATAGAACTCATAATAATTATATATTATATTTAATAATCATCTAAATATTGTTTGCATATTAACAAACATAAAATTCAAAGTCCAACATGATTAAAAAATGATGCAAATGAGTGGAGAGGGTAACCTTAGACTACGCAATATGTCATGGCAGTCATGGCCATGTAATAATGATCAGAAAAAAGGACTGTGAGCGGGAGGGGAATTTTATTTACAAGATATTGAATATTGATATTCACTTTTTTATAAGGAGATTTATTATTAATTATGAAATAGCTATTTTATTAACAATTTAAGAACAGTTGATATTATTATAGTTTCTAAAAAAGTAATGTCAGAACAAAAAGTTTTTGTAACAGTCGGTACAACAAGCTTTGATGATTTGATTTCAACAATATTAAATCCTGAAGTACTTAAGGTATATCAACAGAATGGTTTATACATATATCGTAAATTATTTCTTAACGATGTGTCAAAGTATTGATTATGTTTATTTCATTTTAGGCTTTAGCTTTGAGAGGTTATAATTATTTATCTCTGCAAATAGGTAAAAGTTCTTTAGAGCCTGATTGCACATCTCGATGTGGTATCAATCATATTGAATATTTTCATTTAAGTTCATCTATTCAGGACTATATACAGGCAGCTGACTTAGTAATAAGTCATGCTGGAGCAGGAAGTATTCTAGAAGCTTTGGAAGCTCATAAACAATTAATTGTAGTTACTAATCAGTTACTCATGGACAATCATCAGTTAGAATTAGCACGACAATTGTATGAAGATAAGCATTTGTATTATTGCACTTGTGATACTTTATTGAATACTATTCAAACAATGGAATTACATGTATTAAAACCATTTATATCTGATGAAAGTAAAAATATCATTAATTATTTAGATCGTATCATGGGTTTTAAGTAAAATAAATATGATTTATATGGTTACAATCAAAAACTAAAATATTTTTAACATATATATGCTTTTGAAGTTCATAAAATTATAGAAACAATAAATTAAATAAGGTAAAATATATATAAATGATACATTTTACCTTATTTAATTCCTTGGAACAATAATATTCAATAACTTTATATTCTCTTTTGTATTGTACAAATTCTCTTTTGTATCAGTACAATAAGTTATCATCATCACAAAAACATTAAAATTGAATAAACATTGATTACACATAAGTATATAAGTGCAAGGTTAATAGTATAAGGTATAGTGAGAATAAGAGAATCATATATTATATTTATGTTGAAGTACATATAAATAATATAGAATAGATAAACTTTATATTTAATAACAATATAAAAAATAATATACTTAACAAGCGTGGCTTAAAATGTTTATTTAGATATAAAGACAACTTTCTCATTTCATCTAAAAGTAAATTATAGAAGATATTATGGCAGTCAACTTTGTTAAATTTGTTCAATCAGAATCATTTAGTTACCTCTGATTAGTTACTTAAACGCTAAATCTGTAAATTTATACATATATATAATGACTCTGATAATATTAAAATAAATTTAATTCACTAACAAATATTTGCATATATTACTTATGTTATCATTTATATTATCATTTTTACATTTATTAGACAAATATCATTGATGAATTTTCATGAAACATTGTATAATCAGCTGTAGGATAAGCAAATTTTATATCTAGATGCTTCAAGCTGTTGTGTTTCTCAATCACAACAGGTATTACATTTTCAATTTATTTCATAAAGATACACGAATATGCAGAAATAAACTACATTGAGTTAATGAAATATCATTTAATTACAGACCAGACCAAGACGAGTCATTTCATTCAATAATTCATTACCCATTTGTGCAGGACTCCTTGTTACTATTACACCAGCCTGAAAATTAAGTAATATTTCATTAAAAAAAGAAATAATTGCTTAAACTTTTTACTTCAATTTGAATATAAAATATTCTCACCTTTTCAAGGGCATTGATCTTATCTTGAGCACCTCCTTTTCCTCCTGAAATAATAGCTCCTGCATGACCCATTCTTCTACCTGGAGGAGCAGTGAGACCAGCAATAAATGAAACTACTGGTTTAGCTTTACAACCCTAAAATTGACAATAAAAACGGTATTAAATTTATAAAATTATAAAATAGCCAAATAAATTTATATATATATAAGAGATATTAGGGTGAGGAAAAGAGGAAAGGGAAGAAGGAAAGTTGGCAAGAGTAGGGGATTTGTAGATGAGAGATTTGGAGGGAAGAAGGGGGAAAAATAGGAAGTCAAAGTATGAGCGGGGAAGCGGAAGCCAGAAATGAATGCAGATCTAGAGGCTTAAATGAGGAGAGCCAGGGAGAGATGTATTAGATTATAAAATAAATTGGAATTAATGTATATAATATATCTTTTAAGGAAAATTGTACTGAATAAGGATATGAATTAGAATGTGGATTAGGATGTGGATTAGGATTCAGGTACCAATAATTGAGAACCGCAACGAACAGTATTGTTTTCAATGAGGTATTCTGCCGCTAATTCTTCTGCGCTTCCACCAATTTCACCAATCATGATGATTCCTTCGCAGTCTGGATCTTTAAGGAATACTTCCAAACAATCTATAAAGTCTGTCCCATTAAATGGATCTCCACCAATTCCAATGCATAAAGTCTGCCCAAGACCAGCCTTAAAAAATAAAGTTTCTTTTTGTTTTTTTCTCTATGTTCCTTCATATTAATACGCTTTATAAGCAAGAATTACAAACTTACAATAGTTGTCTGATTTACAGCTTCATATGTTAATGTTCCTGATCTTGAAACAATACCAATTTTTCCTTTTTGATGTATATGTCCTGGCATAATTCCAATTTTGCACTAAAATGCAGATAAAGTTATATATAATTTTTACAAAAACTCATATTTGTTCATTATTTTATCAATAATTATTAAAAATTAATACCTGTTCAGGAGCTATGATACCAGGACAATTAGGTCCAATTAATCTCGATTTATTTTGTTCAAGTAATCGTCGCTTTACTTTGACCATGTCATGTTGAGGAATACCTTCTGTAATACAGACAATTAAGGGCATTTCTGCATCCATTGCTTCCATAATAGCTGCAGCAGCACCCGGTGGAGGAACATAAATTACAGATGCTGTAGCTCCTGTTGCATCTTTAGCCTATTATATACAAAATATACAATATATATATTATATAATATATATATAATATATATATATATATTATATAATTATATACTATATATATTTATATATTATTAATTTATATATTATTAATTATATATATATATATATATATATATATATTAAACACATAATAATTATCAATTTTTAACATATAAATACAAAAGATTTCAGAAGTGATTTTCTCGAAAAGAAATCAACTAAATCTTATATATAGTATAAAAGAAAATTAAAATATAAAACCAACCTCTTTCACATTTTTGAATACAGGCTTTCCAAGATGTTCTGTACCTGCTTTCTTTGGATTAACTCCACCTACTACTTTTGTACCATATTCCAGAGCTTGCTGGCAATGAAATGTACCTTGTTTGCCAGTAAATCCTTGACATATTAATTTTGTATTACAGTCAATTTTTAAATTCTGCCTAGTGTCTTGGTAATTGAATCTTATTTGAGAATGTAATATTCTTTTGCAATTTCCAACTGAAATATAATATAAATATTACGAAATTTGTAAATAAAGAAGGTTACAAATTAATAAAATTAAGTATATCAAAGGAGCCATATTTTAATTTGTATAAATTACTTTACAAACAAATATTTCTCATATATAAAAACGCTTTACTATAATTATATAAATTGAAAAAATATTTCTAAAAGTTGATGTTATTCTTAGTTACAATATTAAAATTTAGACTTCTAGATCGAGGTTCAAAATTACTTGACAACTTATGAAAAAGTAAGAAAACTATAACAGTACAAAACAAAATATAATTTAATGCAATAATATAAAGTCAACAAAATTCAAAGCAAATTAACATGTAATTAAAGTTTAACTTTACAAAAAGAATTGATAACTTTAAGAGATAAAGTAAATGCAAGGTAGAATTTTTCTGTTGGTTTAATTTTAAATGACAATATACATTACTGGAATTATAAGATATACATGTATTACATTAAATTAATTTTACATGTATTACATTAAATTAATTAAAATTATGTTCTCTATGGAAAATAAATTCTATTATGCATTGCCTTATGTAATGTATTGGTTAATAGATGGACATAGATCAGAATTATTTTTAGTTCACAATAAAGATTGTTTACAAGATAACGAAAAATATTAAAAAAAAAAAAAAAGACGGAAATAAAATGTTTTAATAATTTAATGCAATATGTCAAAAAGTAGCTATGGTTATCTTAGAATGCATTTTACTTTATAAATATGTCGAAAGAAATATTAAATTAAAATTATTTGTCTTACTTGCGAATTTTGAAAATGTTCTAGTAGCCACAGCCATTTTCTACTTTTAGTTTTTCTATGGAAAAACTATCGTAAAGATCTGGATAATTGAGAAAGCACCATTAATAGAACTGCTACGACGGTTTGGCAAGAGGGCCAAGCAAGTCGAAGCAGGTATAAAATGAAATACGACAATATTGGTGTACACCAGCGAATGTAGTGCGCACGATTTAGTGAGCTCGATATTTATTGCATTCTTGGTGGACGTATATTGTTAATTTTAATAAAGAAAAAAAATTAGCAAACTTTGTTCTCTTCTATTCCATTGGCCGATTTTTAATGTATCTACATGATAATATAAAAAAAAAATCCGAATCCCCTTTTTTTGGGTTAAAATTAATATGGCAAAATAGTTTGTTTTAGGGTATTAAATTTTCGTTATTGTTGCAGCTTGAACAAGAGGTAAATATATATAATATAATATATGTATATGCATTTATTACGTACAAAAACATATACATAGGATTGAATTCTTTCTTCGTAAATTTTATATTTTTTAATTAACAAATAGGAGAGACAAAAAAATGTATGCATGATTATAATTGGACAAACAATATATCGAACGATCATGATTGGTTGATATATGTTGTAATACATATCGGCCATATTTACTATCACAGCGGTCGAATAGTACCGTTACATTGCCTATAGATACAGCCATTTAACATTTTGTGTACTAAGAGTTTGTTTGTATCGAACAATGAAACACAGTACACAAGAATAAGGCAAGTGAATTTATGATAAGTAATTAAGAAAAACGGATTATCGGTATCATGTCTACTGATTTTTATATACGATATTACGTTGGCCACAAGGGAAAATTTGGTCATGAATTTCTTGAGTTTGAGTTCAGACCCGATGGAAAATTGCGGTATGCAAATAATTCTAATTATAAAAATGATACTATGATACGGAAGGAAGCGTACGTTCATCAATGTGTTATGGAAGAATTGAAACGGATTATTCAAGATTCGGAAATCATGCAAGAGGACGATTCACTATGGCCACAGCCTGATCGAGTGGGTCGTCAAGAATTGGAAATTGTTATCGGAGATGAGCACATATCATTCACAACCTCAAAAACAGGATCGCTTTTGGACGTTAATCAATCACGAGATCCCGAAGGACTTCGATGTTTTTATTATCTTGTACAAGATTTAAAGTGTTTAGTATTTTCCCTTATAGGGCTACACTTTAAGATAAAACCTATATAAAACAACGTTAATTTATATATTCTTCATCTTGCAGATATTTCTACTATTAATAAGACACATGTAATTTCTTAATAAATAGGATAAATGCAAATTTTTCAGTTTATCATCAATATTCATGGTTATTGTGTATTTTGATAATTTTTCTAACAAGTATAAATATATAACTTCAAGTGTTCACTCCGTTATTTAATAAATAACTTTTTTAAATGTATGATAAATTTAAGTTTTTATCGTTATTATATATCTAGGTAACTTCAAAGACTATGAATCATAGATGAGATATCGTATTATAGGTTATCTTATCTGTTTGAATTTCATGGATTCGCTCAGTCACACTATCAAGTATATTAATTCGAAAATGAAAAACTGTAAATATAGTAATAAATCTGTCTTTAATTGATGAGTGCAAATAATAGGATTTAAATTAAAAAGGATAGTACAATAACTAAACTAAAATAAAATAAGTAAGAATATTTCTTATTGATGAATTTCGATTTTTTGTGAGGTTAGAATTTTTATTTATTATTAATTGGAATAAAAAGATATTTCAACTTATTTAATTAATATAATATTGAATTATAGATACAAAATATCTTCTACTAAGAACAATATGTCTGAAATACCGAAAAATGGAAATCACAGTAAAAGAAATGAACTAGTCGTTACAGATTCTGTTCATGAAAGATTTCGTGAGGATCATGTTTATTGTGACATTTGTAAAATTTATTTTGTTGGAAATTGTAAAGAGATAAGTAAACATTTTAATAATAATCATCCTTCTACTCTAATATGCCATTACTGTAATAATAAGGTATTCAAATATCGAAAATTAAGAAACGTTGATTTTAATAGCAAAGAATCTGGAGAAGTTATATATCACAAATGTTCTTCATGAAAACATGAATGTACAAAACAAATGATAAATCTATTATTATATGATAATGCAGATATAATAAATAAATTTTATTTACAAATAGTAAATTACAAAGATACACACGAACTTGTACATAATATAAGTTACATATTTTTCTTTAGTATTTATAAAGTTCACATTTTCTATTATAAATAATAATAGGTAAATGTGACGAAATACATTACAATGCTTATTTATAAAATCGGTTTCATAAATTCCATTATCATAGACAATACACCATTGTATTGCTTAAGGCATACCAGCTGAGTTCAGATAGTGATTTATAATATAAAAAATAATTGTCTTCAACACAATATGATAACTAGGAAAATAGAACTTTTATGAAACATTGTAAATTCTTATAGCAATAATAATTTAAAAGTTATACTATTAACAATATAATCAAATATATGATCATATGTTTGCTGACAAATATTAAGATATGTATGTATAACTTATACAAAATAATATTGTTAAAAGAAAGTATTCATGTCTATTAATTTTATACAAAGTAAGGTAACGTATTTGTTGTATAATACTTGACAAAGCTTTTGAAATAAATTACTTAAAGTACAACTTATATGTACTATTTAATAATATGACATTCTAAAACTGTACATTTGTAATTTTCTTATTGTTTTTAGATATTACAGTAGACATTAAAAAATGTATTATATTAATATTGTATAATAGCAAGAAATTTACTTTAAACTAAATGCCTTATAATAGCTCTATAAATTTATATAAATTGTCACGGCTTTAAAATATACTGTGCAGTTTAAAGTGCGTTTGAGTTGTTTCTGTAGGTATAATTAAATATATAAATTGGTATTAGTGCATAAAATTAAAAATTGAAAATGCTTTTCTTTTGCTTATATAAAATTAGATATACATATTAATGCACTAATACGAAATAGATATTTTTTAATATATCAATTTCATAAACCTTTAGAAATCAAATAATATTATTCTAAGGCATAATTCTCCAAAAATAATTTTAATCTTGTAGGATAATCTGTCATTACTCCTGTTGCTCCAAGATCAAAAGCTTTCTTAAATTCTTCATCTTTGTTTAAAACCCAAAAGTATACCTGTTATAGTATTTTTATTTTCTTAATTATTTTTTTATATTACTAGTTACATTATGGAATTCATTATGGAGTAATCACGTCAAAATATGTAATTGTAATATTAAATTAATATAATTTGATCAACTCTACTCACATGTATTCCACGTGCTCTTAAATGTGTAAATAAACATGGTCTCATTAAGAGTACATTGATAGTGCGTACAACTAGTTTTTCGAATGATAAGATCGTTGGATTTGATCTATTCTTCCGTCTTAAGAACATAAAAGTGTTTTTCTAGAAGTATTGTATATATTTTATATTAATTTAATATAACATTGACTTACCGTAAGTAAATAGAAGGTAAAAATATTTCTAAATGTGTCTCTTTTAATGGTACAAATGGTAACAATCCAGTATACATCAGAAATAATAACATTGTAACACGTCGCATAGAAAATAATAGATTCACATTTGGATTCTACAATGAAATATTAATAAATGTTAAAAAATACCTATTTCTAAACTGATAATATAGATATTAATATAATTACTTACCATTTTGTAACATTTACGTGTAATTTCATCACTAAAATTACCCCAAACTGTATATTCCTCTCGTTTAAATTCTATAATCAAATCAGAAACTTGCTTTATAAGTTCATCATCGTTTATCTTAATGTCGATATTAATAGGAATATTTGGAAATGCCTCAAATACTTCTCTTAATAAAGGAAAACGCCTTTCATCTTCATTTGCAGAACCGATAAATTCCATGTCTGTGAACTACTATTTTTAAATAATTTCATTCAAAGCTGTTAATATTCTTAGAAGAATAAGCAAAATACCTGGATCAAAATCAATTGGAAGACGTGGTTTTAATGGTGGTAGCTCTTTATAATTTAATTCGGAGATGTTTTTATTGGTACCAGTACTACGTAATAGATTTTGATCATGCGACACAACCACCTTACCATCTTTAGTAAGATGACAATCTAATTCTAGCATTTCGGTACCAATAGCCACTGCTCTGCAATTAGATATATTAAATTATTAATATATCCAATCAGAAATGATTCAATCATTTTTCAATTTGAATTCAGAATGAATTAAAATTGGCAACAATTATATAACATCATACGTTCGTTTAACTACCACATTATATGACATTTATTTCATATATAAACATAACCTTGAAAGAATATATTAGAACTAACCGTCGAAATGCGGACATTGTATTTTCATAATTTTCTCCTGCTCCTAAAAGTTTTAGAATGATATTAAAATGGAGTATTGTAATACTCATCGTAATATTAAATTAAAAGAGAATGTAAATAAGTAAATAGAACGTACCGCCTCTATGACTAATATGATGACAATTGAATTTTATTTTTTTCTTTTTATGAAGTAATCTTGGATATTTAAAAAGTATCATCGATGTTAATACATAACCTCCGATTAAGGTATATAACAACATTGTTCATTGTTTTACATCCAACACATCTTAGATATGAATTGAAACCATTTATAATGTAATGAGTCAATGTAGTAGATGATACACACTTGGTGTTTCTTGGTGGTCAGTTTTTCAGCCAATAACAATAGTTACAAGAGATTTGTGGCATCAGAAAAGTATGAATTTGTAACATAATTTTTAAATCATGATTTACATTTTTTGTCCTATAGTTAATTATTAAAATTTTAATTTAAAACTGTTTCAAATCGAACAATAGAGATGAGAAAATAATCTGAAATAAGAAATTGTTAATTTTTAATTTTCTTTCTTTTGTTTTAGATATCCATAAACTGCATGTTTCCCGCGCACTGATATTTCTGTTTTCGTAAAAAAAATCTGAAAGATTTATCAAATATATTTATCTTTTTCTTACACTGTATAAAATAACTTTATATTTTCATTTTCTTCTTATTATGCGAGAAGAAAAATAAAACTTAACTTTACTCGGAAGATAAAATAATTTCTTTTTGAAGTCTAAATCTAACCTATATTATAAGCTGAAGGGACATTTATGGATGTACAATACATATAGAGGAATTTCAAGTTCACAATCGACATTCAATACAGATTTTTCTTAATTTAATTCCAATGGTTATTTACAACTATTTTAAGAAATGGCTCTTAATTTAAAGGCTATTTCTATCCGAAAAAAAAATTTAAATATACGACCTACGGAACGATATGTGGGGGGTTCCTATATATATATATATCGACGAGTCAGTGCCTTGTATACTTTGAAAAAAATTGATATCCAACTAGATGTCGCCGCATATTCAGTCTCTTACGTTAGAACATCATTGATAATCTGGCGCTTTATCACCGTCTTAAAAGAGCTAAAACAAACGCGTCGATTACCGATTTCATTGTATTCAATTGTTTCTAAATATTCAGTTTATATTTATCGTGGGTATGTATCCGTATACATGTATTGTTATTGCATCGATAGATACGTAAAGAGATTCATTTAGAGAGGTTTTATTAACAAAAAAAAAAAAGAAAAAAAAGAAGTATGATACTAAAAATATAGTATCAGGTAAGAAAGGATATCAGAATGTTTAACATTAAATTGTCTTTTTCAATTGGATTTCTAATTAAAATAAACAATTTCTTATAATATATAATATATTTTTAATATTATATTTTATAATAAAAAATAAGTAACGAATTGTTAATGATAATTAACATCTTATACCGGTGAAAAGAATTTGTTTTTTACATACTTCTTATGACTAGGTATATTAAAATATTTGTGTAATTATTTATTGTTAAAAAGAAAAAAAAGGAAACAAAAAATGTTTTAAATAGTAATGTCATGTAAAAATTTATTTATATTCTTTTATATTCTAATTAGTAGAAAATTAAATGAAAGTGTGAAATGAGATATAATACTTTTTATTTTATATATAAAATTATTATTATAATTTAAATTTATCTAGGAAACTATATTTGTTGTCTATCATTTGGAATAATCTTTATAGCTATTAACTACATTTGATAGTAGTGTTCTTTGTTTGTGAAAGGTCATCATGTATGACCTTACTCTTATCTTAGCTTTGAATATTGAATTAATTATCCAAGAGTAGAATTTCTGTTCTTTATTCGAAGTTGCATCAATACATTCAGTATTTATGATAAAATAGTTATATTTAATAAGTATATATGCCATCTATTTTCTGACACATTATATAGTTGTAAATTCATATTAATAATATTTATTTCAGATATTTAAGAAAAATAATGAAGTTTTTCAGTCTACTATTATTTTTGCTTTGTTTCTGTAGTAGTCTATGTAGTACAAGAGAAATCACGTAAGTATATTGATTCATTGGAAATGAATTATGATTTATATTTTATATAATAAATTTGTATTATTATAGACATGAGGATATAAAAGATGCTATGTTAAGTTTGGTACATATGATGCGAGAAAACACAGAAAAATTGGAAAGACATGAAGTGCGTGAGCGACAGTTAGGAGAGCAATTAAAAAAAGCTATATCTGTATTAACAAAGCGAGTATCTGCCATAGATGGATTAAAACAGCAATTTACAAAATTAGATGAACGATTTGCAGGAATTGAACAATTAATTGCACAGGTAATGTTATCTTATATTACAATTTATTTTACAATTAACATTACATAACATAGAATGATTAGTAATAAAATTATAATTATGAATGTTATTTTTACTTTTGCTTAGAGGGATGAGCGAGAGCGTATACAAATGCAGAAAACAACAGATGCTTTGGAAGATTTGGAAGTTAAATTAGAAGGATGGTTAACAGATATAGAAACTAAAATAACCAAAGTTCATGATATATCATTAAATCATAGAGAAATAAATCCTGATATTTTATCCAAATTAAATAATACAGAATTATTGCTTATAGGACACATTACAGATCTTGAATTTACTTTAAAATCAACATCAATGGAATTAAAAGAAACTGTAACAAATCAGTTAAACAAAGCACAATCAATGGATATGAAGGTAAATATCATGTAAAATTGACTTAAAAAAACTGTCCACTATTGTGACACTTTCATTTTATGTTGTATATTTGTTAAAAAGCTTATTCTAATAATACATTGACTTATTTTGTATCTTCCAATAGTTGCAAGATATTAATGATAATTTAAAAAATGTTAAAAATTCAATGGAAATTATTAAAGAATCATCTAAATCTCCAAAGAAATATTTAGACGAACAATTAAATATCTTTTTACTAGTGAAAGAACAAAGTAAAGCATTGAAAGATATTGAAGAGTTGGTAAGGAATTCTATAGGAGATATTCATGAATTACCACAGTAAGTTATTTTCTATTAATTATAAACACAATAATAAATAAGTTATTAAGTATTATAATGTCTATTTTTATTTAGAGTTAATGAAGCTCGGACATTGCACAATGAAACAGAATTACTTTTACAAGAAACTAAACACACAATTAAAGATATCATTATTAAAGAAAGTACTGATATACAAAATAAAATAATGAAAAGTAAAGAAGAGTCAAAAGATACAGTTGAAGCATTAAGGTAATATAAATACATATGGAATTGAAAAATATCTTCATAGAATATAAATACTTTGTTAATTGTAATTTATGAAATTTTAGGATGGCTATGGCAGATAATTCTAATCATGTAAGCAAGGAATTACATGATCTTAGCAAAGGTCAATTATTAATGGTTTCAATGGCTGATCATGTATTAGATACAAAAAAAAGAGTAGAATATGGCGTACATCAAATTCTTTTGGAAGTAGGAGACTTAGTGAAGGCACAGAGTAAAAATATTAACAATACAATCAATACAAGATTCGATGGAATCTCTAATGATATAATGGACAATCAGAATGGTGCTTTAGCAAATTTAACTACCAAAATGGAACAAGAAATGAATCAGGTAACTATATAAAAACAATTTTATAAAGTAGATCTCTAAATAGGTATCTAACCTGTTTTTTTTTTCTTTTTTTTTTTTTTTCTTTTTTTTTCTTTTTTTTTTTTTTTTTGTAAAGGTTTGGAGACAAATAAATGTAATGTATCAGCAAATGACAGAGAGTGCGAAAGCTTTAGACAAATTACATAAGCAAAATGAAGTTTATATTAATGGTACAACTTCTACTATGGATGGAATGGAAAATAAAGTAATTATATTTAATAATATCAAATTATTTAATTTAATTATAATTGATATATTTAGATAAAAAATAAGGAATGGATGAGAAAATAATTAATTTTATACCTAGGTAAGCGAAATAACAAAGCGTATGACAGAAGTAGATAAGAACTTAAATTATCTATTGGGTCGTCTTTTATTGGTAACACAAGAATTTAACCAAATTAAGAGTGGATTAGGTACAGCATTAGACAACATTAAAGCCTCTTTTAAAGAAGTGCAAGAAAAAGCCAGTGATTTAAGTAATCCAGGACCATATCCAGTGCCTGAAAATTATAGTGAACTAAATGAACCAAGAACTAACTAATTATATATACATGCAAAATATGGCATTGCAAGAAAGGTAGGAACCAAAGGAGTTATACATTTGAATATTTTATATACTTATATTAAATATTTGACGATTTACATACAATGAAAGATACTTTGTATGAAATTTTTTACAACTTTTTTTTTAAGTATATAATTTTTTACTGTGTAGTAAAGATATAAAATATTATCAATATATATAGAATATAATACATGCAGCTCATTTTTTATACAATGTTTTAAATAAATAATATATGTACATATAAATTTATATTAAATAAAAACTGATATATATATATATATATTATATTAATAGAAAATAAGGCTATAAAGCTGTGAAAAAGTGTAAGCTATACATGTATGTAAAGTTAGGTAGTATCTAGACAAACACATATTAAGTAGTATAATTTAGATACTTACTAATTCATACATTGTATTATTTCAATTAATATTATACTAATTGATTGCGTTTCATTTTGATCACATATTTTTCTAATAACATGAAATTAATTTTACTGATGATATATACGTTTTACAAATATATATAGTGTCCTATATAGTTCTCTACATTTGAAAAATTACGGTATAGATTAAAAAAATAATGAATTTTTTTATAGAACGTATGAAGAATATGGCATGGAAATTCAATGCTGTGATTTTTTGATGTAACTATTAAAGTATCCAAGTTCTTATGTAATCTAAGGCTCAAAGTTTTAGGAATAGTTCCTACCGTATTGATAGGTGACTGTAGTGTCGTTGGGAATTGAACGCCATCTCTATCGTCTGTACGTATTGATGTGACGTCACTATGCAAAGGAAATTACACCTAACGTCATTCGCCTAGAACAAAACAGAAGGGCGGGAATGATTCTATTAAATGCTTAGTCTATTCTACATGTTAATCGATCTACGGTCTAGATTTAAGGTTATGACTGCAGTATAGTCGTTTGGTTCACTTTATCATATCTTTGAAGATATTTATATTCAGTATCAATTTATCAGAGGAAAAACGAACAACATGTTTACAAATGTTCGATAAAGTGTATATATTTTCTTTCTATGTTTGTCGTTTGTAAATAAATTGCAAATATGGTTTTTGAATCAATTATAGCAGAGCTTTTAAATAAAGTTTTGGGAGAGTATATTCAAAATTTGGATTATACGCAATTAAAACTTAGTCTATGGGGAGGTAAGTATGATTTTATATTATTAAATATGTCTTTTATCAAATATTGTCTTTTAAATCAGATACTTATTTAAATTGTGAAATTGTAATTTCCGGTAAGAGAGAGAAAAAAAATTAAAAGCCGATATCACATCACATTATTGCGCCTTTGTTTATGCAATATCTAAATGTAGGAATCATATTAAATATAATCGACGAATGTGACATCAGCTTCTATTTCTGATGTAATTCCATGCGCGTCTTATCACACGTTATATCAGGATAATTTTTAAATGGCCTATAAATATTCGAACTAATCTAAACAAGTTATTGATCCGATTATATTAATAAAATTTTCAGTGGAACAGACATTTTCACATTTTTATTTTTTTTTGTCATTTAATTTATTTATGATAATAATTTATAAAATATTATTTAAATATTACGAAATTATATGACTTTATATTAATTAATATTTTTATGTATTATAAAATATGTCATTAAATAAATGTTTGTTATTTCAGGCGATGTAGTATTAACGGATTTATTAATAAAAGAAACAGCATTAGATGTACTGGATTTACCTATAAGATTAGAATATGGTCGATTAGGTTTGTAAATGTATTAGATAGTATTTTATGCTAAGATACATTATATTTGAAAAAAGGATTGAAAAAGCAATGTTTATAATATATTTAGGTAAATTGATATTAAAAATTCCATATAAAGATATATGGAATGCTCAAGTTGATGCGATAGTCGAGGAATTATTTGTACTTATTGTACCTTCAAGCCAAGTTGTTTATGATCCAGAAAAAGAAGCGAAGCAACAATTAGAAGCCAAAAGGGCTGAGCTTGCAAGAATAGAGAAAAACAAACAATTAGCAGAGACTAAACGTAAATTTTAAAATAATCTATAATATATTTTTTTTTAAATATGAGAAAAAAGAATGATAAATTTAAGTATAATAAAATTCATATTTATTTTGTTTATAGCACACGAAAAGCTAGATGATTCGATGGTTGAAAAATTAATTGCTCGTATGATAAAAAATATACATGTTGAAATAAAGAGAATTCATGTGCGTTATGAAGACCATGTTACATTTAAGGATCATCCATTTTCATTTGGATTTACATTAAATAAATTTGTTTTAGAAAGTTGTACAGATACTTGGAGTACAACTGATAGCATGAAAGATATGTATGCAATTCCGCAAATTTATAAGGTAAATGATAGATATAACTAATTGATATTTTTTACAGTTAAAAAAGAATGGAAATTTTTAAACTACTCAAACTAGGTATTATTTATATAGGAATAATTATATGAATTAACATGATTTATTTTTAATTATTTATGAAGTCATTATCATTTACTTTAATTTGTTAATACTTTTACAGCTATGTACACTAGATGGCTTGGCTGTATATCTTAATACTGGCATAGAACAATTTAGTAAAAATCCACTTTCTATGTTTTCAAAACTATTCTCTGATGGTATTGCAACGATGGATTATACTCCTACTGATTATTTATATTGTAAGTTATATTTTATTGCATTATATAGGATTAGTATTTTATTTTTTTTTAATCACTTAAAAATATGTAGATAAATAATTATTATGATTCTTTTTAACAATTATAGTACTGGGTCCAATAAATGTTAATGCAAAATTAAAACTTAATCCAAAACCTGAAGCAGATGGTAGTAATTATACCATTCCAAAAGTATGGCTCAATTTGGAAATGCTTAAATTACGAATAGCATTGACAAAACATCAGTACCAAACTTTAGTACAGTTAGGAGAAGGTTTGGATCAAGCTCAAAAGGCTGCTCCATATAGAAAATATAGACCAAATATAACATCGTATAGGGGCCATTATAAAGAATGGTAAATTAATAAAAACCAACCTGGAAATTTATTTATATTAATATATAAAATAGAGTATACTCCTTATTACTTATTTTATTATTAATAGGTGGAAATTTGCATATACTTGTATATTGGAAGAAACTGTAAGAAGACATCGTAGAAATTGGGATTGGAATCATATGAAAGCACATAGAGATATGTCCCGTGAATATGCACAAGTATATCAAACAAAATTAACAAATAAGAAAGTAACGAAAGATATTGAAGAACGTCTTACGAATTATGAAAAAAAGATAGATCTTTTTAATTTAGTTATTATCAGACAACAAATTGAAATGGAAGTAAGTATTATATCTATTATTCAACTGAATGTATATTGAATTATTTTTAATAGTTTATTATTTTTTAATAGGTTGAAAGATTAGCAGAGAAAGAAAAAACTCTTAAAGCAAAAAGAGGATGGTTTGGTTTTTTGTGGGGTTCTCCTCAAACAGAAGAAACTCAAGAATTGAATTCTGCTGCAGCTATTAGTAATTGTTTTTACTTTTTATTTCTCTTTTAAGAAATATTGTGAAAACTCTTGTTTACAAAAATTTATTTATTTATTATTACAATTTTATGGATAAAATGTTCTATAAGTTTTTTTTTTATAAAATAGAATGATACAAGTAATTTAAAATTCATACAATTTTTTAATTATTTCAGTGCGTAAATTCGAGGAAGCCATGACACCACAAGAAAAGGAAAAATTGTATCGTGCAATTGATTACCAAGAGAACATTGCACCAGCTCATTATCCCGAAACTTATGAAATGATTGATACTAATTTCTTCTTACATGGACTTCAGTTACTTCTTTTAGATACAGATAAAGAATATCCAAGTATCTTGGATTTACAATTAAATAGTGTTAAAGCTGGTTTTAAGTCACGACCTTCTGCTAATGCTATTTTGTAAGTTTCTTAGGAAAATTCATGCAGTACATATAATATCTGAAATAATATCCTCATTTTCAATAATATAAAGATTTAGAAAGATTATTGCATTATTAATTTCAAAATGATAAATAGTATTATTTTGTTTCACAGAATAACGACATCAATTAGTGATATGAAACTTTTTGGAGTAAAACAAAATGATTATATTCCTTCACTTTTCAATTCTGAACATGGAAGTGCAGATAATGTTTTATTATCTATTTCTTATGAAAAGAATCCTCTTGACAAATTATGTGGCGATCGTATTATTGTAAAATCAAAATCCGTGGATATTGTCTATGATGCTCAAACAATTATAGAATTAGTTAAATTGTTTAAAGTTCAAAATTCTTCAGCTTTAAATCAGTGAGTTATATCTTTTTTATATGAATTCTTTGATAACATGATATTTTACATAAAAGAATTTTATTTTTTATAGAATTCAAGCAGCTGCCGCAGAACAATTAGAAGGCTTAAAAGAAATGTCTGCTTTAGGTTTAGAGTATGCTATTGAAAAGCATTCAGTATTAGATATTCAGGTATGATATTTTATATATATATATATTCTTAAATATATATTAAAAAAGGAAGATATTCTTAAATGGGATATAAACAAAAATAGAAATTATTTGATATTTTTCCATGTGTAGGTGGACATGCAAGCATCTCAATTAATTATACCACATGGCGGATTATATGATAGTACTAAATCATTATTTATAATAAATTTGGGTAGTTTGAAGATGCACTCTCTTGAGAAGCCTAAAAGTAATAAATCTAAAGCAACTGTTAAACAGCTTGCTAGTATGGGTAAAAGTGAAGAAGATATTTTATTACATTTAAGGGAATATAGTTATGACAAATTTGCTCTGAATATAGTTAATTTTCAGGTATGTATTTTTATGTTGCCTTTAATATAAGCTGTAGATATATATATAAATGTTATATTTTCTTATATTTATAGGTTCTTGTTTCATTGGGAAATGAAAATTGGAGGGAAGCCTTAATGAAACATAATTCAATGACATTATTGTGTCCAACTACATTAGAAATTCAATTTCACAAATGTTTAATAACAGATGATCCTTTATTACCAAAAATGAGATTAGTAGGACAATTACCATCTCTTGCTATTAATGTAACAGGTTATTATGATAATATTTTTTCCAAAACTTATGTCAGTTCATTTCTTTTTGACAAATCTAAGAATAGAACATTTTGTATTATAGATGTACGTTTATTAGAAGTTCTTAATATTGCTCAAAGCATTCCATTTCCTGAGGAAGAAACTTCTACACAACTTACAAAATCAGCACTTGTAAGAAACTTGAGAAAATTAATATGGTTTTTTTTTTTTCAATATTACTATTATATCTTATTTTAAGTACTTTATTTTTTTTTTTTTTTTTTTTTTTAGAGCAAATCCGTTTCCCAATTATCTCTATTTAAGGAATTGACTACAATTTCTTCGAATGGTAAAAAGAAGCAGGAAGATAAACCACTTAAACAGACAACTGATTTAGAAATGAAATTCGAAATGAAAGGTAGTCATTTTCTCATATAAATATGATAATTATTTTATCTATTTCAACAATATATATATAATATTTATATATTTGTCAGAATTCACTTTGTCAATCTCCAAACAAGTAGATGAAACAGTCATGCCATTTGTAAGATTTGAGATCTTACAGTTAGAAATTGACATGTTGCAACGTTCCTATGATCAAGAAATATTATTAAAACTTGGTGGTACTCAAATGAAACAGCATCATAATAATGAAGAAATTTTTATGATAAATACTCCCATGTCAACTGGAAAAGACGAGTATCTTATTATAGTCCAGTATGTCAATGTAAGTCTATTTTTATATTTTATGATTAAAATTCATAAATATTATATAATTATTATATCATTTTTACATATAAATTTTTTATTGTTATAGGTAAATAAACGATCACCAGAATTTACTACTCGACATGGATCAGTTGTAAAATTGTTACAACTAGAATTTACAACATTAGAAGTAGTATTTCATCAGGAAGCCCTTATCGATTTTTTAAAATTTATGACATATATACAAGTAATATGAAATATAGAAAAATAAATGTAACGCATGTAATTTTTAATTTAAATCATTTTTATTTATTTTTTTATTTTTTCTTTTATTGTTAGGATGAGATACAATCTATGTCTGCTTTAAAAGAGAAAGTGCAAGAAGATATATTACCATCTCGGCCAACTCATTTATCTTTCATACAAGAAGAAACTTCTACATTTGTCAGAGATCAAATCCAGAAGCAGAAATTTAAATCTTCAAATTTACGTATGTATTTATCTATTTAGTAATTTTTCTTTACAACTATATGATAATCAAAATTTAATCTGGAAACAGTCCCAACTGAATTACTGTTTCTAAAAATTTATATTGTTTGTGTGCAGGACGTAAAAGAGGAGTGGTTGAGTTTATAGATTTAAAAATAAAAGCTAAAGTTGGCACTATAAGTATGAAAATGACCAGTAATGTAAGAGACATTAGTGCTTTTTTTATTGAAGGCATTATTGCTGGTTTTATAATGAAGGCTTCATATTCACAAGCAAATATTAATCTTACTTCTATTAACATCAAAGATCTTAATACTACATCAATTTATAAAAATGTAAGATTATAAAGATTTTATTTTACACTGAAAAATTGATTTTCTTTTTTATATAAATTCTGTCTTTATTAATCTTATAGATTATATCAGTAGAAGGTGAAGAATCTTTAAAAATTGAGGCAGTAATGTATAATATTGAACCACATGAATTTGATAAAAACAATATGTCTATTAAAATTATTATGGGTTGTCACCGTATTATATTTTTAAATGTCTTTGTTACAAATGTTATGGTAAGAGATTTTAATTACTTATAATGGTAATAATGTGTGTGTAAAAGTATATATAAACTAACCTTTATATTTTTAGAATTTTCTCAATAATTTCCAAGCAGCTCAACAAGCAATTAAAGAAGCATCTGCAGCAGCTGCAGAAGCAGCAAAAACTAATATTAAGGATGTTCAAGAAAGTGCAACGCGAGTAGAATTAAATGTAAAAATCAAGGTATATATTTTGATAAAAATTACACAAATAATACGAATTTTTACTTATGCAATTCACATATATTTCATATCATTTTAGGCTCCTCTTATATATGTGCCTAGAAATTCAAAAAGTGAACATTGTTTAATGTTAGATATGGGTAACCTTACAATTTGTAATATTTTTAAAAAATTAGAAGTTGAAACTGAATCTGAGGAATATCCTATAGTTGACGAGATGAAGATTGAATTACAAAATTTAAAACTCTTAAGGTATAATTCATTAAACAAAATTTATATCTTTTGAATGTTTATATATTTTTATTTTTTTATTAGAATAAGATTAAACAAAATTGAATTTACGATTGAGAACCAAGTACTATTGCTAGAACCAGTTAGTTTTACACTATTGATGAAACGCAATTTGTCAACTGCATGGTTTACTTCTATACCAGATATTGACATGTCTGGTCGATTGAATAAAATTAATTTATTATTAAGTCAAGAAGACTATGCAACCATAATGAAAGTTTTAGAAGAAAATTTAGGAGAATCAATGGAAGAGCCTAAACCTACACAAATTTCGGGACATAATGATAAAAAGTCTTTATCAGATCATCAGAATAAGCGAAGAGCTAGTAAGTGCTTATAATAAATGTCTTAACCTTGTTATTTCTTGTATATTTATATTTCATTTGATTTAAATTCACAGTAGAACCAATTAAAGTGGACGTTATTACTGAAGAAGAAGTTACAGTTTTTCAAGAGCAAAAACATGTGCATACGTTTATTAAATTTGAATTTATTATGGATAGCCTTGTCATTAATTTGTTCACAGGAGGTTCCAAAATGGTAAAGTTATATATTTGCAGAATTGTCACAGAACTAATATGATATTTATTATATTGTTAATAATGTAATTTATTATTTTGTATTAATATTAAAATTATTATATTGATAAATTTCCTTTCTTCAAACATTATAGAATTATATTTCATTACAGTTACAAACTCAAACGTCACCTCTACATCTTCCAGAAAATGGTTTGGCAAGGTTTTCCTTAACACATTTTGCAGTTAAAGGACGAATATTCGTTGGTGATTTATTAGCAACTTCTATCCTTCTTATGAATTGTACTTTGGACGATATTCGGCCTAGTAGAGAAAGTACTTTGACAAGACTCATGGAAAGGACAACAGCCTATTCATCTGCACATGATTCGGAAAAAGATGCAAAGAGTGTGAGGAGTATGTTGGATGTAACAGTTAGACGAGGCCCTAATGACATATTTGGTAAATATTACATGCACACATATGCAATACACTACGCGTTATATATAATTATAATATATATTATATTTTTGATATTTAATATCTTTTATATATAAATTTGCAGTTGATGTCAGAGTGTTTTCATTCAGTATTATTGTGTCACTTGATTATCTAATGAAGATAAAAGATTTTTTTAACATAGAATCTTCTACGTCAAGTAAAAATGTATCACAATCTTCACAAAAGGGTTATAATGAAGTAGTGACTAAGAAACGATCACCTCAAACTTCAGGAAATACTACCCAAATGTTAACTGTGAATTTACATGTAGAAAAGCCAGATATCATTCTTCTTGAGGATATGGATGATATAAATTCAAATTGCATATTATTAAATGTTTGTAATTTAAATATAATCTTTATTTATTTAGTAATATATATATATATATATATATATATATATATATATATATATATATATATATTGTTATTTATGTATTGTTATTATATTAAGATTTTATTTTCATAGACTGAGCTACTTTTAAAAATGCGCATAATGGGTGAACATCAAGTTATAACAGGTTCTATTAAAGATCTTTCTCTTCTAACTGGTATATATAATCCTGCTAAAAGGGCTGATTGGATATATCAGGTATGAGACAATTATATAATTATAATCTTCTATTATATGTAATATGAAATTTAACATATATTTTTTTATTTCATCTATGTAAAAGGTTTTAAGACCATGTAGTATTAGTGTAGCAGGTTCTACACCTGAAGGAAAAGGTCTTCATATAGATATATGTTGTACAGATATTCACATTTCTGTGTCACCAGGTATATACATACATATATGTCTAATATTATATTTATGCTAATATTATTAATTATTCATTATTAAATAAATAAATATTTTATAGGTGTAATTGAAATTTTGAACAATGTCATTCATACTGTAACTAAAACAGAAGTGGAAGATAATGAAGTGGTGAAGCCTGAACCTAACTATAAAGGACTTTGGCAAATTACTCCATATAAAGAACAAAATTATTGGTTTTTGAAACCAGGTTTAATGCATTTCATAATTTTTATTTAAAATGAAAAATCTTATATATAGAAACTTTCTAATACATTTTTAATGTTTGTTTATATAGAGATTGCGATGGATGTATCAGAATATTTTTCTTATCCTGATTGCGATGATAATGCGGTTTATAAACCTGAATTAGCTATTATTTCTGCACCAACAATTTTATTGACATTGGAAGCAGGTGTTGGTAACAAAACATTGCCAATGCTTCTGATGCATATTGGATTTCAAAGTCATGTCAATGATTGGAGTACTAAATCTGTATGATTATATATATACCTATATAAGTTTAAAAAAACAAATATTTTTACTAAAATACAATTTATATTTTGTAGATGTCCTTGGAATGTACAATTTCTCTTATAATGGCATATTATAATAGTCGTTTAGCTTTATGGGAACCATTGATAGAACCAAAGGAAGGAATACAAAATGGAAAACGTACTTCAACTCCTTGGGAATTAAAAACGAAAGTAAATTCGCTCACAATTTAATATTTTTAGATTTTTTTTTTTAAATATATTTCAATTATATTTTTGTTTTTATCAGGTACAATTTAATGATTTAGCAGTGAGCTCTAAAGGAGCTAGTGCAATCAGTCCAAGTATAGAGAGTGAACCAGAAGATTTACATCAAATTGCTAAAATGTCCATTGACGTAACATCTTCTGTAAGATAATTGATTATAATAGTTTTTTAAAAAGTAAAATATATCAATCTAATGATTTTATTTTATTTTTACATATAGGAAAATCTAGAGATTACAGTGACCAAAACTTGTCTCGATGTATTAAAACAATTAGGTAATGCATTTTCTTCTGCTATTGAAGCTGGTGGAAAAATGGCCACTCAAAAATTAGCACCATATATATTGAAAAATGAAACTGGCTTGCCAATGACACTAAACTTAGAACTTAGTCATTTTAAGGTAGAAGTAGTATATATAAATTGCAACATCTATATTCTTATATAATACAGCAATTTATATAGATGAAATACATTAATTTTTAGATATTTGATAGTGGTTCAAGATCAAGCAATAAAGCAGATTTGTATACCGAAGTAATTCTCGAATCTGGAGCATCCATAGAACTTGTACCAAAGTTTACCAAAATAGAAACACAGCTTCTTGAACAATTAAAAGCTGATTCTGTTAAAGATAGTGAAGACAATAAATTTGTTGTTTCGGTAATGCAAATAATTTTTAAATATTCATTATAAATATTCATTAAATTGTGTGTCTTTAATGCATATTCCTATAAAAATATATTAATGTATTTTTTAGTTCAAAGAAATTTGTGATAGACTGACAATACCAGTTCTTCGAGCAGATAAAAGATTCTTCTCGTTGAAATATCGTAAAGATAACTCAGAAGAATGGGGTATTGTTTCTGATGTTGTTGTTGATGAAGGAAGCACTATTGTTACACTTAGAAGTATCCTTCAGGTAATTATTTTTGCCAAATAATATAATCATTTATACTATTAGATCATTTAATATTAGAAAATTTTGATTAAAAATAGCAGTTTTGTTTTTTTTCTTAATATATGATAATTATTATAGGTACATAACCATTTCACCGAACCTATATCTGTATATTATATGACGAAACGAGGAAATGAAGTTGAATGTGTAGGCACGGTAGCTCCTGATGATCGATTGAATCTTCCATTGGATGCTGTATATACACCAACAAATATTTATTGGTTGTTCTTCAGTGTTAATGGGTTAGTTCATTTTACATTGTCTATATTTGCATTATCAATTTCTTATTATTAGATTTAAATTTAAACCACTATTACAGTTACATGGTTTCAATAGAACCATTTGTTTGGAAAGATCTTCAAAAAAATGTTTCCATGACAAAACTGCTAAAGTGTGAAGCAAGATCAAAACAAGAAATAATAGAACCATTTTATATACAGGTAATTATGACAATCTATATATATATATATATATATATATATTCTTTAATTTTTATGGTTTTTTTTAATTACACTTTTGAAAAACTTTTCTTTGTAAATAATTTCTTACAATAACTAAAATTAATATCTATATTATATTATATTATATTATATTTTATTATATTATATTATATTGTTGTGTCAATAATATTACTACAAATATAATTGTGAAATACGCGATGAATTAGATAATATTATATTGTACAATTATTTTTAACTTTATTGAGAGAATTTTGTTGGAATGCTTCGTATGCTTGTACAAGAAGCGATTTTTTACTTTTAGATGTTTTTCGTGATGATTGTGGTTGGTAGTATTCTCTATAATAACAACACGATCAGTTTATTATTAAATGCTATCGACTGGCAATACAAATTATGTAATTTTATTGATCACGTGAAACGTTTCTGCTTGAATTGTTTTAATTCAGAGCACCCAAAATATGTGGAAACGCCTATTCAGGTACTATCATATTCTTCAGTTAATATGTTGCAATCTTGTATATTAGTGATGATTTTATGGAGAATAAGAAGTGTACCTGCATTGTTTTGTTAGTTAGATCGTTTGTTATTAACTGTGAATGTAGAGATTAATATTTTTTATAACTGTATATTTTTTAACTAGAAATACTTGCATCATTTTTTTGAGAATATGATTAGTAAAGAGATGAGTATTATGTATGTAAATGATAAGGTAAAAGTTAGAGTTTTTGGTGAGTGTCATTTTCAAAAATCACACTGAAAATGAAAATTGGATATACTATATATATCCCTTACATATACACATATATATATACATATATACATATATACATATATACATATATATAATTTATTCCGAAGTGATTATATCATATTGTAAAACTATCATTTAATTTTATTATTTTTATATCAGCTGCTTGTAAAACTATGGTTTAAATATTTACCAAGTATTTTTTTGCATGATTCTTATGTCTAGTTAGTATTGTTATATGAAGTATTGTAAATATATTATGTTGTTTATAAAAGTGTATTATAATATATTAATATTTGCAGGTTGTAGGAGAAATAGAGCAAGTTTATTTTGAAAATACTAGTCGCCACACAATGGCAAGCACTATTTATAATGTGCATTTATATCCATCTGTATATCTAAAAAATTTTTTGCCAATTGACATTATTATTTGTCTTCCTGGGATTATTGAAGAAAAACTTTTGGAAGCTAGTGCTACTTTACAGATTCCAACAATTGACTATACAAAGTCAAATATTGTTATTAAGGTACAGATAGTATTAATATTATATATATAATTTATATGTATAGCTAAAGTGACATAATTGTTTGATTTTGCAGCTACCAAATTATCTAGAGAAAAATTGGTCATGCAAAGGTGAAATAATAGCAAATCCACCAGAGTTTTCAGTCTGGTCTTTTGAATCGTTTGATAGTGCACAAAAAGTTGTTATGGATTTAGGAATGCATACATCATATAAACATGGCTCCATTATAATGGCTCTCTATTGTCCTTTTTGGATGTTAAATAAAACTGGATTAATGTTATCTTATAGGGTAAGTGTAAAAACATGTTGTCTTTTAATAAATATTGTATCATTTAGGTGTATATTTTTTATATATAACTAATTCTTTACTTATTTATTCCTAATATAATTCTACTCAAAATTTCATACAACAATTCAATCAAGAGATTGAATGTTTCGTAGTATTAACATTTAAAAAAAAATATATTTATACAAATCTTTTTATTAATCTTTAAATTGAAGCAAATTCACCGACTAACTATGCTTGCTGGCTTTTTTCTTTTCTTTTTTTTTCTATGTGAAAAATATATATTACTATAAGTTTAATTTACATTTTACAGCTTTTTTTTTATGTAATAATTTATATAATATAAATATTGAATTTATAGGGTGTTTCAAAAAGGATAATGTTATTGGAGTGTGAAGTTGCTGAACAAAAATGTCTTGCATGATCCTTTAAATTAATATTCAAATTTATATTTATACTTTTATTTAAACTTAATGTATTTGTTTATAATATTTTATCATGTAGGTGTCTCTTTAAATTTATTTTACGACATTGAACTCAGAATATTATTTTACAGAAGTCAAGTAAGGGTGGTAAAGAACACTCAAGTCCAGTTAAGGTAGAGCTTTATTACTATTGCACTTTAACTTCATGCTTTTTATAGAATTATTTTCTTGAAAGCTTGTAAAATATTATTTTAGAAGCTTGTAAAATTTTTGTGCTATTTATGATTAAAGTATTTATTAGTAGAAACTTCTCAACATATACATTTGGTATGATGCTATATGTATTTTTAATTCTTTTTAATTTTTTTAAAAACAAAGAAAACACTAAAAAGTGATAGTAATATTATTAAATTAATAAAAGTAGTAGTGTGTTTCATTTAAGTGACATTTATATAACAATTTTATTTGAATTTAAAAATGAAAATATATAATTATTCTTTATAAGATAATAATACAAAAATAGCACACTTTACATATTTGTTTTTATATATATATATATAAAGGTATATTTCAGAAACTCATTTCTGCTATGAAACCTCATCATCCACGTGCACAGTATAGGAAGAGGAAATCGGTGATATTTTCGTTTCAAAATTTATTTAAATTTGTTTAAATAACATTTAATTGCACTAATATTCATAAATTCAAAATTATAGTATCACATATACGAAACTGCAATACTAATGATATTTACTAATGATATTTCTTGCCAATATAAAAGTTGTTCTAACATCACAAATGCACAGCTTTTTAAGCTGATATATATGTATATATATATTTATACACACACATTCACATACATACATACATGAATACATACATACACAAGCTATTTATATTCTATTTCTTCTATAAATTTATTTAGTTTTTCTATTTCCTTGTATTTATTAATATGTTTTGAATACTTAAAAGAACACACATACATAGATAAAATATAATGTGTTATATATGTTTAATATATTATGAGTATATATGTTTAGTATAATGTCATAATCTGCAGCAATGTTTTGGTACTGTATATGCATGAGCAACTAAATAGGAGCATCATTGGAAAAATACTTGTGTTTTTATATATTTATTTGAATTTTAATTTCACTGCTTAATGAAAACATTATTATGAAGAAAACTATAGTAGTCTTTCCTTTCATTTCAGAGTGGTGAAGATCATTTAAATATTTTATATCATCCAGAACATTTTAAAGGACCAATATTATTTTCATTCCGCTCAAAAGTCTTTTTTGGTAAAAAGAAAGCAATGGTGAAGGTAGAAGATGGAGAATGGTCTGAAAAGTTTTCCATTGATGTTGCAGGAAGTGAGGGAGTAGTTGCATGCAAATACAATGGAATGATATATCAGGTATATTGTTTATTCATTACAAAATTGTGTTGTTTGTGTTACCTATATTATTTAATTACGTATATGTATTTTTATAATAAATTTTTATATTTTAGATTGGTGTACATAATCAACTGACATATAATTCTTTAACAAAGCAAATTACATTTACGCCTTATTATGTTCTTATTAATAATAGTGATTTTATAATTGAATGTCAAGAAGGCGATAGACCTGCTGATCCACTTATCGTAGTATGTTAAAAAGAAAACAAATTTATTCTTAAGTAAAATATATATTATATAACATATATATTTTTTGATATATATTATAATATATAGGTTTCACCTGGAGAATGTTCTGCTTTTTGGCCTCGTTCAGAACAAGAAGTAAAAACTTTGAAAGCAAAGGCTGCAGGATATCCTGAAAAAACAGCAGCTTTCATTTATACTGATAGCCATACTACACTGTTAAAACTAGACAACAAGGTTTGTGTTTATTATTGTGTAAAATAACTTATTAATAATTAAAACATTGAACAATTATTTAATAATTATATTTTTTTATTAGTACGGTGGTATTAATGTTGATATACAAATCAATGAAGGTGGGATATATATTTCAATGACAGGTTATAGTCCTGGCAATGCTCCTGCTCTTATTATAAATCACACTCATTATTCAATCAATTTTTGGGAAAAAGGATCTATAAATATAAAGTGCGTATAAAATTCGTTCAGCAACAAATTTTTTAACTGACATATTAAATAAATAAACATCACATATATTTGTAAATCACATAATTGTAAGAACATTTGTATGAAATAGAAAACATTTATATTTCTTGCAGAACTATTGCATCATTTAATAAAATGTTTTATACCTGGGAAAATCCTGCTGGTCCAAGAAAATTAATGTGGGAAGGTGATAACAATAAAGAAATAGAAGATGATCTAAGAAAGGTAAACTAAATTATTCTATTAAAGATTTACCAAACCATTAGAATTTCTAAATTATTTCTAAATAATCATTTTTTTTGGTTCCACTTTTTAGGATACTTTGGGTGCTTTTAAAATACTTATTTCGAATACAGAAGAGGATATATATTATGTATCGTTTCTTAATGGTACACAAAGAGTACTTCTATTTACTACAAATTTGAAAATAGCTGAAGATTGTCAACTAGTAGGCGATTTTGAGCCTATTGAACAAGAGATAACTCTTAATATTCATGGAATAGGATTTTCACTTGTAAATAATATTACTAAGTCAGAGCTTTTATACATGTGCATAGCTAGGTAAATACTCTTTGAAGTATATTTATAATTTTTTAATAATATTGGTATACCGATATATTATTGAATAATGATATATTATATTATTTATTATAGCTCTGGTATAATATGGGAAACGTGCAAATCTACTGGAAGTAGATGGCGTGGTCTTAATGCAAGAGAAATTAATATTATTGAAGAGGGATACCAAAAATATATACGTGAATTACAAATTGAGAAGGATCCGTCTCATAGAGTATTACTTGAGCCTAAGTTGGAGGTAGAGATCTAAAAATTTAATAATTAGCTTTATTCTATAATATTTATTTGCCATAATAGCCAATATTTATGCTGTAATTAATTTTAGGTTGATTACTTAAATATGGAAATGTTAAAACCACATCGTCGTTACATGCGACGTTCATTCCAAACTGGTTTATGGCTACAGTATAAAACATCAACTCATCAAGTACAATTACATGCAAAAATTAATAGATTACAGATAGATAATCAACTTTTAGATTGTGTTTTTCCAGTTATTCTAGCACCTGTTCCTCTACCTAAAAGTATCACACAAAGTACAGGTGAAAAGTGTTCTTAGTATTTTTTCTTATTATAATATTGGATTGTTTATTCCTAAAATTGTATTAATTTTACAGTACCTAAGCCATTTGCTGAACTTAGCATGGTAAAACGTCTTTTAGAACATAGCACCGTGCAACAATTTCGTTATTTCAAAGTACTTATTCAAGAATTTCATATTAAAGTGGATATAGTATTTATAAATGCCATTATGGCCTTTTTTGAAGCCAATGTAGCGAATGATGCGGAAGAAGTAAGATTTTATATTGAAACAATTGTTTTATTTATATCTATAATAAATATGTATCAAGAAGTTTTTAATTTTTGTGTCGTAGAGCGAATTATTCCGCACAGATATGAAATTGGTACATGAACCACTTATGTATCATGTTAGTCTAATCACAACAGCTGAGCAAAAGAATTTCTTCGACTTATTACACTTTTCACCTCTTAAGGTTAGTGATCTTATTTTTTATTTATATTATTATGTATAAAAATACTAAACACGTATTTTTATGATTATATAATTATTTTTTCTCCATTAGATACATATTAGTTTTTCAATGACTGGTACTGGAAGTGGACCTTCTGCACTACCTCAAGTATTAAATGTATTATTACAAGGGATTGGAGTTACTCTGACTGATATTAATGATATCGTATTCAAGTATGTTATTTTATTTCCTAGGTTTTTTTTTAACGTGATAAAAAAAAATTAATAAAAAATTAATCATTTCACAGATTAGCATACTTCGAAAGAGATTACACTTTCATGACAAATAAGCAATTAATCTCAGAAGCAACTACGCATTATGTAGGACAAGCTATTAAACAAGCTTATGTTCTTGTGTTAGGTCTTGATGTTATTGGTAATCCATATGGTCTTGTAGTAGGTACAATGAAAGGTATCGAAGATTTATTTTATGAGCCCTTCCAAGGTGCCATACAAGGTCCAGGAGAATTTGCTGAAGGATTATATCTTGGTGTAAGAAGTATGTTAGGTCATACTGTTGGTGGAATGGCAGGAGCTGTATCTAAAATTACAGGAGCTATGGGTACAAGAAGATTACATAACATTCTTTTTCATTTACTAGTCATGCATACGTACATTTATAATCGTAATGTTTTTATATGTAAAGGTAAAGGAATAGCTGCTTTAACTTTTGACAAAGATTATCAAAGGAAAAGGCAAGAACAATTGAATAAACAGCCAGCAAATTTGCAAGAAGGACTTGCAAGAAGTGGAAAAGGTTTAATAATGGTATGCTTATGAATTAAGTTAATACTTAACAAGAAATACTTTTTTATGACTTATATATTAAAATAAATCGTTTATATAGGGAGTTGTAGATGGTGTAACTGGTGTTGTAATGAAACCTATATCCGGTGCTAAAGAAGAAGGCGTTGAAGGATTTTTCAAAGGTTTTGGAAAAGGAGTTGTTGGACTTGTAACTAGACCAACTGCTGGCGTTGTTGACTTTGCTAGTGGATCTTTCGGTGCTGTTAGACGGTATAAACATATTTCTTTTTATATTTTGTAATTTTTTATATCTATAAAAATAGTTTAAAAAATAAAAATATATTTTAGTGCGGCTGAATTAAACGAAGAAGCTAAAAGAGTTCGTCCACCGAGATTCCTGCAGCCAGACAGTCTTGTTCGACCTTATATAAGGGATGAAGCAGATGGTAATAAAATTCTGATTGTAAGTAACTCATACAATTTTATGATAATAATATGGCACATAAAATATTATAATAAATTTAACATTATTGAAATTTATATATGTATTTTTTTTTTCTTTTTCACAGGAACTTGAAAAAGGAAAATACGCAAACACAGATATTTATTTCTATCATATATATATAAATAAGGATGTCCTATTACTTACTGATAAACGTATAGCGTATCTTGAACATAGTGATTTATTCGGTGGTTGGAAGGTATTTCTTAGATCAAATTCGAAGAATTTCTCTGTCTACTATAAAATTATTTATTCAAAATCTTACTTTGTAGGTCGATTGGACTCATACATGGCATGAAATTGGTGAATTACCGAAAGTAGTAGATAAAGGGGTACAGATTTTCATTAAAGATTCCTCAAAAAGAAAGAAACTGGGCAATTTATTTGGTAGTACAGAACAATCCAAAATAATCTTAATACCAGATAACAATATAAAACAGGTTGGAAATTTTTTTTCTTTTTTTTTTGCATTTATACTTAAATAATAAAAAATAATTATTTATGTATCTTATTATTTTTATAGTTACTTTATACTAAAATATGGGAACAGATGAATCAATATGGATTAACGGATGAATTTAAATAAGTTACCAGTATGAAAATCAAAAAGAGAGAGCATAATATATTGACAAATTACTTTTGAAACTTTATGCTTAAGCAAAACTAAGAGTGCCTAAATGCTCAATTTGCATTAAGCTTTGCAACTGAAGTTATATAATTTTCATGCACATTCAACTAGTTTTTTATAAATAATATTTGCAAGACTGACAAATATTAGCTTTTAAATAGCTATAGTAAAGAATATAAACCTATATTATTTCGAGATAAATATAAAAAAAAAATTAGTATTCCCAATGCATAGAATTTCAATAGATTAAATATATCAGTCAAGTAATATTTTATTTTATATTATATAATATAATATATTATTAATTGAGTTTTACTAATTTATTAAGAAAGTAATATATACTATATATAATATATCAGTTTGTAATTATTAAGAAACTACTTACTAAAAAGTTGTTAATTTACAAAAAAGAGAAAACGCACATTTTTTTAATGATACCGTAAGTATATTTATATGAGATCATTTATGACAATGTCACGTGATTATTAATATAATACGCATACACATTGTTTGTTATAATAGAATTATTTTAATATTTTATTTAAAAAATTAAAAGAAAGTTAACTATCTTTGACTTCTATGCAAAAATTTAAATATAGATATATAATATTGTTCTAGGATATTTCTGTTGAAGTATTCTCTAAAAATAATAAAAAACTTATATAATTATAATAGAATTATATAACTAATAAAAAGATATAGAGAGAAAACATTCTACTTAATCTTACAAATTCTTTTTCATTGCCTTTGAATAAATTATGTTATTTTTAGATATGTATACATATGTAATATGAAAATATCCTGATATTGGAAATACAACAATAGTTAACAAATCTATAAAAGTGCAACTTCATTTAATATAAATCGTCATTTGTTTACTTGTCAGTTGTGTATTTATTTATTTATTTTATTATTTATTTTTTTATTTTAAAATATCTCTTATATACTTTTGAACTCAATTTTTATGCATACCACAAAAATACGTTATAGAATATCAATAAACATTATTATAATATTGGCATTGGCGTGAAAATAAATTCTTTAAAGTCACAATACTTGAATAATAATTGTGAATATAAAAAATTTTTGTAATATCTAAAATTTTATACACTAGACTAATGCAATCAACTAATTCCAATGAACCACACGTTGAAAATATTGTACAAGGACCACCACAGTTACCACCTTTACATAAAGGACAAAAAATACAAAGTGTAAGCTAATAAAAAAGAAATTATCATTATTTAAAATCCGCATACATAATATAAATCAATAAACAAATTTCACATTTTTAATAGGGTCCATATACTATTACCGTAACAGATGATATGGTTGCACAAAGGGAAAGACAAAATCAAGAATTATATAGAGCGTGGTTACATGAGCAAAGAAGAAGAGAAATGGATGATGATTATATGGGAGATTTTAAAGATTCGGTAGTGAGGAGGAACTTTATTAGGAAAATTTTTTGCATATTGGGCATGCAACTTCTATTTACAACAGCTGTCGTAGCATTTTTTATGTTTGTGTAAGTTGTGTATTATTTCAATATTTTAAACATATTTATTAATCCTTCTTTACTTTTAGACCTGTTGCACGAGAATTCATGTTAGTTAATTGGTTTCTTTGGCTAATAGCTTTGTACGTAGACTTTTTCATTTTATATAAATTATTTTAAATAAATTATTTTAATGTTAATTAAGTTTTTTCATGTTGTTAGAATAATCTTTATGATCACATACTGCGCTATAGCATTTTCTGATTGTGCAAGACGCCATACACCAAATAATTACATCTGTCTTTGTTTGCTGGTAAAATTATTTATAGATTAATATCTATATTTATGTATTAATATACAGTTTTCATATTTCCTTTATATACTTTCATATTTGTTTCAGACAATGGCTATGTCATATTTGGCTGCTTTTGCTTCTGTATTTTATGCTGTAGAAGTTGTTCTTATAGCGTTAGGCATGACAACAATTGTAACTATCACAATTAGTTTTATAGCCACATTCACTAAGGTATATGTAAATTATCTATTCCTATTTTTATTAAAAATTTTTTTAAGTATCAAGTAAAATATTTTGAAGTAAATTTTATAAGTTAATTATTTTAATAATGCATTATACGTTTACAGTTTGATCTAACCATGCGAACAGGATTGATAACAATAATTGGATTAGTTGGAATTATTGCTCTTTTTGTAATGGTGATGGTATCAATATTTATGTATATAAAAACATTGCACATAATAATGGCCATTATAGGAACACTTCTTGTATCAATGGTTAATATTAATTTCATAAAATATATTTCATTATTAATTATATAGATACATTTTATAAGTATATTAAATCACATTTCTACTATTATTTCAGTATCTATTTTTTGACGTACAAACAATCATGGGTGGACGAAGAATAGAATTAAATCCAAACGAAGTTGTTTATGCAACTACTCAAATTTATGTTGACATAATTTTACTGTATCAGTACATTCTTATGTTGCTAGGTTTATTTCACGAAGGATAAATACAGAAAATTTATTACATTTTGTATTTATATATGTGTTATTTTATTAAAAGAAATAACGAACTTTGTTATATTATAAAAATCAAATTACTTAAATATTTCAGTTTTTCCACAGCACATTATGATATATGATAAATATATAGTCTAATTAAAAATGTATATTTGTTATTTATTAAATATGTATAGTGTAAAAAATTCAATAAAAATCGAAAAAGATTTTTGAATAAACCGCTCAAAATCGAGTGGTCCTAAGTATATATCGATTATATCGATCAACATTATCAATTGCAATTACTTCTTAGAGAGAGAATCGTAATTTGACTTTGCATTAGTTCAAGGTGATTTGAGAAAGTAACTCATCGTTGGCTTAGTAAAATTAACCGCGAAACACGAATATCGGTCAAAAAGAATCTATTAATAAATAAAGAAGAAATTAGTAATATACAAAAGACGAGTGGTTTGTAAAAGAAAAAGAAAAAAATGGCAACTTTTGTTCCTGATTCAGAAAACATTAAAGCAAAGGCTTTACAAGCTTTTGTCCAAGAATTTGGTGTTGAAGCAACCATTTGTGCTTGTGCACCTGGTCGCGTGAATTTAATTGGCGAACATACGGATTACAATGAAGGATTTGTATTGCCAATGGTAATTTATAAAAATTTCTAAACAATATATACCAATATATTTCTTTTATTTCGTGAAAAATTTTTGACTGTCATTATTGGTTCGTTAGATGTTTTCATTTACTTCGATTCGTAATTCCTAATACTATTGTGAAATCCAAGATAAGAGTTAAACTTCGAATTTTATTTATTAAACGAGTTACGTAATTGTAATAGAGTTAAGTAACATCTATTTTTTCATTAGCAACGAACTGATATACTGCTTACGTGAATACAATGTCTTATCTTGTTAAAATTTTTTTGGCGCGAGAAAAGTTCCAATTCAAAAATTGCCGCCTAGGTTTATTATAGGCGGCAGTTGTTTTGCTCAGGGAAGAAACTAAATGTTTTAAATTCTGAAATCGATGTATAGAGAAGGGGAATAAAAGAAATTTTAGATAGATTAGAGGAATATTAATAAATTTTTGTTATTGATATTAATTAATCAGAATTAATAAGTATACTAATTATTTGTAATATGAATAATTTATGATTTTTCGTTTATTTTGTAATTTTTGATTTTATATAATATTAATACTGTATTATAAAAGGAATATACTGTATTGTATCATTTAGTTTTTTTTTTATGTTTTAATATTATTAATACTATTTTCTAGGCATTACCTATGGTCACAATAATAGCTGGAAGACCAAATAATAAGAAAGAATGTAAGATTATTTCTCTCAATGAAAATATTGGTTCATTACGACAAGTTGAATTTGATATCAGTGTTAAAGAAAATATAAAAACAGGAGAACCTAAGTGGGCTAATTATATAAAAGGATGTATTGTATATTTTCCATGTAAGTTTACAAGCTTTATTAAAATCAGTGATATAAATAATTAATATGTAGTACAAATTTTATGTGTGTTTTATAAATATATTTATAGGTGATTTGTCAGGTTTTGATGCTGTGATTGTCTCAACAGTACCGGTAGGAGCAGGTTTAAGTAGTTCTGCTGCTTTAGAAGTGGCAACATATACATTTCTCGAAGCAATGAGTGGCCATAAACTGGAAAAAGCTGAAGATAAGGTATGTTTCGTATTTTGACATTGATATATATATATATATATATATATATATATATATATATATATGTATAGAAGAAGTTGCAAAAAATAATAACATAAAATAAAACAATTTCTACATTTGAATAAAAATATAAAGTTTACAGGCCTTAACATGTCAACGAGTAGAACATGATTTTGCTGGCGTACCATGTGGTATTATGGATCAGTTCATTTCTGTGATGGGAAAGGAAGGTTGCGCACTTCTCTTAGATTGTAGAGATCTGTCAACCAAGCATATACCTATGAAACAAATAAATGATTATGTTTTCCTAATTACAAATTCAAATGCACCTCACAAGCTAAGTAGTAGTGCTTATTGCAAACGTAGAGATTGTTGTTATGAGGCTGTAAAAAAGCTTAATATAAAGAGCTTAAGAGAGGCAACAATAGATAGTATTGATGGTGATTATATTAATATAGATCATTTGTAAATATTAATAACAAGGAATTTGGACTAACATTTGTTGCTTCTATTTCAGTGTTAAAATCACAAAATGTCTCTGAAGAAATGTTGAAAAGAACTCGTCATGTAATCAATGAAATTCAAAGAACAATTAATGCTACAGTTGCTCTTGAAAAAGGTGATTTTGTACAATTTGGCCATTTAATGAATGAAAGTCATGAATCTTTACGATATGATTATGAGGTGTCTTCCAAGGAACTTGATACATTAGTAGCTGCAGCTAGAGAAGTTAACGGTGTTTTAGGAAGTCGTTTAACTGGGGCAGGTTTTGGTGGTTGCACTGTTACTTTATTGGAAAAGAAAGCAGTTGATGATGTCATTCAAAATATAAAAGCAAAGTTAATATCTCTCTTCATAGTTTAAAATTTTCAATTAATATAATTATTAAGTATAATATAATTTATTTATTAGGTATACAGGAACTCCAACCTTTTATATTGCAAAACCAGCTAATGGAGCAAGAGAAATGGATATAAAGTGCTAAATATGAGTAATAACTTTATTATGTAAATTATTGTTTTTATTGCTTTTTAATTTTTCTTGTACACAATAAGTATATCATAGAAATTTCTTATCTATTTACAGAGAAATGAAATTGGAAAGAAAAGATATGCAGTAACAAAGAAATAAAAAACTTTATAATCCAATTTTCCTTTGGTATTAGTAAGACAAAGGTATGTAGTGATATCTGAGAATAAAAAAATTATAAGAATATTGGAATTTCATAAAAAATTATATTATTAATATCAGAAGATTTGTCTTGTAATGAATTCTGATTAGTTGATTTTAAAGTATATAGTTTTGTTTTATGTTCTTGTATGTGTAAACATAATTTGTTAATGAAAAGATAGTTTACTAATATGTTTATATAGAAATATGTTTAATATATATACAGTCTAAAGTAAATAGAATAACAAAGGAAGGATAGGAACTAAACGATTCCTTTTTTTTTTTTAATTATGTACAAATTTCTTATATTTCTATTAGGTATGAGAAGTAAGTACATATTTTATTTGTAAAAATAAGATGCACATTTGAGGCATACCAAAGAATTCTTAGTATATATGAACTAATTAAAAATTGTAACATTTAATAATACGATGTTTAATAAAAGGTATTGTTACGAACGTTTTACCGATTTATGCTTAAGAATACATAGTTCTTTTTACTTTGTTCTTTTTTAATTTTTTCAGTTATAGTTACAAAGCTCGTCATAAAGCTTAATAGTTAGACGTTTTTTGATGATTTTATTTATCAATTACATTTCATTTAGTTTTTATCAATAAATATGAATTCTTAATTATACGATATACATATAATCTCACTTATAGAGCAGTCAAAAAACGTTTAACTTTTTTTTTTTTTTACTAAAAAGATTCATTAATTATTAATTAGTATATCAACTAATTCATTAAACAATACAATACTGTTATACCAGAGTAATGTTTATCGAACCTTTTATACATGATCATTGAACAATCGTAACTAAAAATTATATAACGAAAAAAAAAAGAATATTATTAAATATATAATATCTTCGGCGGATTATTTTTTTTATGCGTAAGCAACAGTATGGAATATAAATCAGGTTGTAGCATTTCATTTATAAAATCCCTGTATGCTTATACATCCGACGCAGTTGGCATTTTAATTCTAAAGTGCTGACATAATACTGTTACTTGCCAAGAGCGGAGAATAGGGCGATCTGCTTATTTATGAATCATCAAAAATATTAAAATATATTCAATACCTGCTTATAGTTGTCGTCGAAATATTTGAATATTCTGAAAGATAAAGAAAATAAATTATTAATTTAGATCAAATTATATAAATAATAATATAATAAATTATATATAATAATAATAAACATACATTAACAATTGTTAAGACCAAAAATTAATGCGTTTCACATTGATTATGTTCATAATTGAATTAAAATCGTTATTAAAATATTATAAATTCAGAAAAATTCTAAATATATATATATATATAAAGATTAATAAAAAATTAAGTAGATACAATAAAAAATAATAATGACGACTCTTATACAATTTTGTAGATTAATAATTATATAAGTCTTGTATGCATATATAAATATACACGTAAACGGTCAACAATGTTTTAATATGATCGATAAAGATTTACCTTTAAGGCAGTCGTTTAATTCGAGTTCGCTGGAGCTACACTTCAAACTCGATGGTTTTACTCCTCTGAAAATTTCAACAATGCTAGGCTTTAAATTATGAAAGATTAAAGGCTGACCACGTTTTGAGAAATCTTCTATCAAATTCTTTACACCCTGAAAATAAAAAAATGATGAAAATAACGATGAAAGAAAAAAGATACATTTGATTTGTCTTAAAGATCTTCGAAGGTTTTACCTTAGCTGCAGTAAAATCGACAGCTTGTATGTGAGTAGAATCAATAACAACAGGTACAGTAACACCCTGTTTTGATCCCTGTTTACTAATTACAGCTCGAACATATTCAACGCTTGGAAAGACAAGACTTCTATCTGGAGTTATGACAAGATATTCACAGCCGCTTATACTCTAGAAAAATACATGAAAAATATACAATTTAACATTTTTAAATATTATTTATAAAATATGAAGAAAAATAGTAGCACTCACTGTAGCTTTTTGGACTCGCAAAGATGGCCTGGCCGATGCATAAAGCAAAAATAGAAGATTAACGCCGATGCCGATCACTATACCTAATTCTAATCTCACGAAAAGACAGCATAAAAATGTTACAATCGCAGGTACCAGATCGATCTCTAGAAGAAATCATAGAATTCGTTGATAACAAAATCTAGTAATAATTTGTTAATTTATATCAAATATAAACAATGATAAAATTTGTTAATGTATCTTGTGATCACATACATATATACTCATCTATTACAAGATATATTAACAAATGTTAAGATTTCACAAGAGGCATACGTACTTTTAGTTCTCCACATTGGCTTGATAACGTGGAATTCAACCATAAAGACTACAGCTGCTATAATAACTGCCGCAAGTGCTGCCTTAGGAATATATTGAAGATATGGAGTAAGGAATAGTAATGATATTAAGACAAGAAGACCCGTATATATTCCACCTAAAGTAGTCTTGACACCAGAGGAATGATTAACAGCACCTCGACTGAGTCCACCACTGACTGGCATTGATGATACGAAAGAGGAAATCACGTTGCATACACCTAATGCTAACATTTCTTGAGTAGCGTCTATAGGATTACCATCGTCTAAAGGAAAAGGTGGGCATGATGTAAAATAAAATATTAAAATTATAGTTACTATAAAATTATAATGATAACTTGTATTTTACATTTTATATAATGTTAAAAATAATAATTTCTTACTGAATACTTTGGCGATGGAAATAGTTTCCAGAAGACTCAGCAAAGGTACGACTAGACATCCGGAACCTAATTCGCTGACCATGTCACTGAAGTGATAGGTTTGATTACCAACACTCGATTCGAAAGATGGCAAATGGAAATTCGGTAGACCTGCCTTTACTTCTCCTGTTAACATGACTGGTGATGAACCAAGATAAAGTTCCAATAGCCAACACATGACAGCACAAACGACAACGATCAAGATGTTTCTGGCAGTTGAGATCAACCAAATCAATTTTCTTAACGTCAATTGAATTTTCGTTGGCATCTTAACATTCCGTGTCATTATCGGCAGATCTTTGGCTTTCTATGGATAGAAATATGATTATGTTACATGCTAGGTAAGCGAAGGATAGATCAATTTAATTATATAAATTAATCATTCTAACCCTGAGAAGTAACAAAACAATTATGCACACAATTCCTAACGTAGCGTCCCATGGCCTGGTATCACCGATCTTTTCAAAAATCATTTGCCAGACTTCTAAGAATTTTCCACCAGATATATTGATCCCTAAAATATCTTTCATTTGACTGGTAGCGATGATGATCGCTGCGGCTGAAGTGAAACCAACCGAAACTGGTCCCGAAATAAAATCGAGCAAGAAACCTATTAAATAGAAATAAGAAATATTTTAATTTTATTTTGTTGCGGAAAATTGTCCTCTTTTATCTTATACGATCAAAGCGATTAAATGAAAAGATCTATAGAGTTAATTAATCTATACTAAGTAACAACTAGCGAGGAAGGATATGAAGTTAGTGTTCATAATACGCAATGTGTTTATTGTTGTCGGTGTGATCACTATCATGGATCTTTAATAGTCTCTATGAAATTACCTAATTGCAATATGCCCATTAACAAGGATATACAGCCGGAGATGAAGGTCAATAAAACGCTAAAGTCAGGTCCTAAGTGAGCTTTTTGAAGGGTTTCTCTTGTTAGGATTGCAGCTATTGCTGTTGGTCCTACAGGAACATCCTTGCAGGAGCCTAAGATAGTATATACGAAGCATGCCATGAAGGATGAATAGAGACCATACTGAAACATATAAAAATATTCTTCAATCTTTGCTTTTTATTTATTTAAACAAATTATACATTTAACGATATATAATCGTAGGAGTTTTGTTATCTAAACGAGCAAGTATAAAAATTTATCAAAAATTTTTTCTAATGAGCACAAATTTAATATCATTTTAAAAAATTCTTATTGTGGGTGTATACTAATTAATAATAATAATAATAATAATAATAATAATAATAATAATAATAATAATAATAATAATAATAATAATAATAATAATAATAATAATAATAATAATAATAATAATAATAATAATAATAATAATAATAATAATAATAATAATAATAATATAATAATAATAATAATAATAATAATATAATAATAATAATAATAATATATACATATATATATATATACATATATATATATACATATATATATATGGGTTATCTTTAAATATTTTTCAGTATTTAAGTGTTATTTCATTATTATTTCTTTTTGAATATCACGCGGTTGGATTTTTTGGTATTTAAAAAGAAGAACATTTTTTTAGATTGGAACATTAATTGAATTATTTAAATTATCAATTTACGCACTTACTTGCAGAGGTAGACCAGCGACATTGGCATAAGCTATGGCTTGTGGTATGACTGTTAAACCAACAGTGACTCCTGCTACCAAATCACTTGCTATATATTCCTTACGATATTTTGGTAACCATGCTAGGATAGGTATTCTTTTGTAAAGCAACTTTTTTCTACACGTCCTTTTTATTCTCCGACAAAGCCAATTCCTCATCGACGATAGTAGAAAATTATTGTTATGGTTTCCTAAAATTATAAATACATAAAATTCTCTTTATATAATTTCTCTTTATTTATTTATTTATTTATTTATCTTTTAAAATATTTCTTCATATTTATGCTTCGGTTTTTTTATGTTTTTACTTTCTTTTCCCTTTTTTTCTTTTTCTTTTTTAATTTAGAATTTATATATATATATATATATATATATATATATATATATATATATATTTCATTCTATGGTAAATAATTTCTCTCACAAGTTTAAATGGGAAGTATATAAAATAATCTCGCCGAATGATGTCATTGATCACGAGCGTGCGTGACCCTGTCATGTGACTCTCTTATCAGGTATATCTTCGCGCGATTTTTTTTTTTTTAATTTCTTCTCAATGAAGTAAAAAAAGCTAAAGGAAAAGATATATATGTATATAACAAATAGAACGTGAAGAATTAATTTTATTTGACATTCCCAAATGACATATTTGCTTTAAAAATGATAAAAAAGAAAAAATAAGATGATTTTGATGAAATTGAATATTTATGGTAATCGATAAGAATTCTACTTTCGTATTCGACTTTAATGAAAAATCCTGATGTGTTTTCTGTTACGAAAGGTCAGCCAATTATACCGCAACATTTCTTCGACAATTTTCTAGTTTCTTTCGGGCTACGTGCCAGTATCGTTACGTTTAAATATGGAAAGCGATGCTATGCGCGCATTGTGTGTCCTTTAATTTAATCGTATTCGTGTCTGGAGTTTCTAACGATGAAACTCATTTAATTCGATTTCATGATATTTAAGGAAAGGAAGAAAAAGAAGAAGACTCACCGTCATCCTTGCTCTCTTTATCGTCTTTGCTAGGAAGATGGACGATGGCCAGTCTAGTTTCAAGGTTATTACTTAGATCAGGATCGTTGTTGTTGAAACCGGTCAGCCTGACTTCTTTGTAACTTTCGAGATCGTACTCTTCTTTGACTGTGTATTTAGCCATTTTATCCTATTGAGTTTTTTTCTTTTCTTTTCGTTCCTTTTTTCTATTAGTAGAGCAGAAGGAAAAGAAATGTAGTAAGGAAGAAAGAAAGGAAGGAAGGAAGGAAAGAAGGAAGGAAGGAAGGAAAGGGGAGGAAGAAGAGGATAGGGCGGTTAGGATTTGTTAGGAATTTCGTCAGAATAATGCTGTAGTTATCTTGTCCTTCCTTCTTTTGATTTCGTAGAATAAGGATTGTGGTCCAAGGTCACGGACGATCGAAGCTTACTCAGGTAGACTCCATCCTTCGACTCGATCATAAGTAATGATACTGAAAAACAATCATTATAATAATTTTATCTCAAGTTTAGATCGTTGTCATTAACTTGTACATAATAGTTTCTATTAATAAAACTTCATAGACGACGACATCAATTAAAATGATGAAATCACAGTGAATATTTTTATTTTAGGCATTAAATTATTCATCCATTTCCTATTTATTATATTTGTACATAATTATAAGAATGGACAAATTAATTTTTTTTCATTTTATCACTTTATCTATATTTTTCATTTTATCTATATTTGTTGAGATATTTTCTAAATAAATTTGTACAGATAGTTAAATAAATATTATTTTTTTTTTTTTTAATACATACATACACTCATAGATAGATGCTTATTACTTTTTTCAGTGCACGTAAAATTAATAAAAAATAAAATTAATATTAATATTTAATAATAATAATAATAATAATAATAATAATAATAATAATAATAATAATAATAATAATAATAATAATAATAATAATTAATTATTAATTTAAAGAAAAATTGAATAAAAATAGATAAAGAAAGAAAGATCATCGAAGAAATAATTTAGTTAGAAAATAGATAATAGATAATAAATTTTGACTTTTATCACATTGGTTCCTCTAACTCTTTTGTTTATAAGTCGATACACGTAACCGGATAATCATTAGCTGTCGATACATTGTACGCGTGAACTTCACCTACATTCTATTGCAAAGTGGTTACTATAAAGCAATTATCTACTCATTCTTGTGCCATATGTATTACAACTGTTAGTAATTACATAAGACCGTGGTTAATTGCGTTACGCTCGAGTCATCGGTACTTGAGAAGTTGGTGGTGGTGGTGGCGGGTATTGGCGGGAGAGGACTGGGGATGAAAAATATTCATAAAACAAACCTATCAATTATCGAGCGAATACGTCTTAGCTTTCTTTAACATTCAAGTTTGTAAAACTTGACGTTCGTTAAATATTTCAAATAACTCGATGATAAGGTTTATTTTTTTTCCTTATCTTTTTTTTTTCATGTTAAAGAAACTAATTTTAGGTCTCTTATTAGTCGATCGATTGACAAAGATAAAAAATCGCCTATTTTAAAATCAACGGCCTTTACTTTTTTGTTCTTTTTTTTTTCTTTACATATTTCATTTCTTTTTCTTCTTTCTTTCATTTACCACGCTGATTGCATTTTTTAATTTATTTCTTTTATTTGTTCATCTACGTCACTTTGTCGACATAATTACATTTAAAAAGAATTTTATTATTCGAGGTATACTTACAAATTGTAAATAGAGATTTGACAGAGCCGATTTTAATTCCCTCAAATTGTCTATTGTTCTATGATTCTACGTAAAATAATAATAATATAAAAGAAAATGAATAAGAAAATGCACATCTTTTTTTATTGTTTCTCTCTCTCCCTCTCTTTTCTCTGTTTTATTCTTATTTTTATCAGGAAGTTCGAAGAACTAGCCATCGTTTTTTCCAAGTTGATAACTAGATACATATTTATACAATATGTATCTTTTCATTTTTTTTCTCTCTTTTTTTTTGCCTTTTTTTTGTCTTTAAAGAAGTAAAAAAGATGTTGCGAACTTGAACGCAAATGAAGTTCTTGGACATACATTAGCAACAAATGGCCGCTCATGGTTGTATAGTAATTCGATAAATACCGTTAACTGCGTGATCAAGTGATTAGGATGATGAATCGATCGTTCGATCGATTGTCGCTTTATCTATGCGGCATTTAAAATACAATTTATGTTTGTACGTATATACGCATATGTATGTTGATACATGTATATCTATAAATGTTTCACACACTTTGTCCGTTTCCTTTGTTTTTTTTTCTAAATATTTGTCCTTTTTCCTTTCAATTAAATACGAAATCACGTTTTTCTATGCATTGGCAGTGCCACGACATACTACCTCTCGATTTCCTTTCACATTTTGTTACGATCCTTATAATATGCGTGTAAGGAGTGAGAGAATACAACACGACGGTCTCTTAATTATGCGCTTGACGTCAAAGATCATTTTCATAGATTAATCGTAATTTATATGCATAAATAATTATTAACTCTTAATAAAGATTTCTTTCTGTTCTAATTTTCTTTTTTTACATTTTTTATTATTTTTTTTTTTTTTTTATTTAAAATTATTAACCTCATTAATGTTTTTTAACTTACATATGCACACGGACACAGACAAATGGAAATGATTAAGGTGATTGATTCATATAACTTTTTTTTAATTTATAATATTCAAACCTTATACGAAATTCGTGTTGTCCGATGATATATATATATATATAAAAGGATTAGAATATAAATTATGAACAATTAAAAATATAGTTTTTAGATTTGTACTGAAAGTAAATATATATGAAATTATATAAAAAGAGAAATAATTCAAGCGCGTACGTACGATATTATTGTTGACGTTATTATATAATGGATTGACACTTTTATTTATTCTCTCTTTCTCTCTCTCTGTTTTGACTACGAATTACGATCATGATCGTAAAAATGACGCCTTATTATACGCAAATCGTTCGAATAAGATTGATCTTTGGAAGAATATATACATACATCTATCTTACATCGTTCAAACGTATCTTTGATGTCATTTTGAAATAATATAATAGATTGCGATCGTTATATAAAATTATATCCGGTTATTTTGAAAAACGAAGGTAATGATAATATTAAAATAAAAATGTATAGAAAATGTAATAAAAAAAAAGAAAAGAAGAAAAAAAAGAAAATAAGGAAGAGAAAAAATAGGAAAGATAAAGAAACAATGAGAAAGAAACACGAAAGAGAAATAAAGAAAGAAATTAAATAAAAAAAAAAAAAAAAAAAAAAAAAAAAGAAAAACGAACTATTCGTTCATAGTGCGAAAGAGAAAGCGTATATCTTGAAATACTACGTGTAACCAGTGTCTAGTACAATTCTTGTTTTATGTGTACATATTGACATAAGAACGAAGTGAAAAGTAGTCAATTATTATAACGATTTAATTATTTAAACCATAAATTTTTCTTTAAAACAGATAAATAGAAAAATAAAAAGAAGCAGTAAAAAGAAGAATCCCACGTAAGAATTCTATCCTTTCCTTTCTTAGAATCCATTCACAAGGTTTTACAAGGAGGGAGACCTTGGGAAAGGTGATAATCAATCGGATGATATACACTCGTAAAATTCCTCTCTTATGTTCTTTTGCAATAATAAATAAAAAAATAAATATGCGTATACGTTTAGGGTTTGGTCTTTATCAATGACTTTCAATATTTATACATTATATATTTAGTTAATGAAATATATCGTATTAGTCATTTCTTATTAATAAATGAATTATCATATTTTTTGATAGATGAATAAATTTTGTCAAGCAAATCGCTTCTTTCCTTTTTCGATTTCTTTCCTATTCTTTTACTGCTCTCTATTTCATTTTCTTTTACTTTTTTTCCTTCCTCTTTGCTTCTTTTTTTCTTCTTTTTCAAATAAAAATATATAGATTCCAAGTTTCTGGGATTATTATGTAATATACGAGTTAGTTATTATTAGATAATCGAATTTATAAAATGTAAATTTTGTCATCTTTACAGTTTTCTTTTTTTATTTCCTTTTTAAGAGCCATTTTAAATTCCGATGCCCAATGTAATACATTTAAATCATTTTACGAGCTTTCTTTTTCGCATTAATGTGTCACTCGTTACATTGACATCATCGGTTTAACATTGTTTGAACATTAATGATTCTCTTTTAATAAAAGATACTATAAAACCAAAAACAAAGAAAAAGTAAAATGTCTTAAGACACTTTAAAATGAAATGTTAATATAATCTCGATCGATTAAGTCTATGAGTCATGTAAGGTGACGGTAACATTTATCGATAATTTTATTAATTAGTTATTATTTTCTTTGACGAACGATTTTTTTTTTTTTTATTACATTCTTGCTATTATAATATATTTTATATACACGTAAATTAATTTTTTAATATTCCAATGGATAATAATTACAATAAAATACCATTTTATTTCGTTATTCGTGAGAAAATTTGAATGAGTCAAAAATTTTTAAATGATATTAAAAATCAAATTACTTTTTTCATCAAATCATTTACTTTTTTTCGAAACTCTTTAAGGCTTATAATTAAACTTGTTAAACTAATTTAAAATTTTTGAATCTAGTGTTTGCAATCAAGTCTTGCAAAATTTAGCAATCTGAGAGGAAGAAAAACTAATTTGAAATGTTTTGAGAAAGAATAATTGATTCATAATAATGTCACATAGAGAATTTTTTTTTTTTTTTTTATATTAATTCATATCAAAATATCGTATAATTAAAAAGATATAAAATATGATTTTTAAGTAAGAGAAAAAGAAAAGAAAAAAAAAAAGATAAAAAAATCACTGAATTGAATCCTCTTTTTATCTATTTTTCTTTAGGCTAATGTAATTTTCAATGGAAACATTTTTAGTTGCACTTCGAAGTATTCTAAACGTTCATTGATGCATTCCTTTCGAAGTGAGGAACGTAAGAATTTTTGCTCGTGAAATTGAACGATCGCATCGGGGGAATTTCTTCGCAAAGCAATGCTTTCGTGTTCTGTTCGTTTAGTCATAGCACGTATATATGTAAGTGTATGCGAAAGTTTATTAGAAGGCCTATAATTCTACATAAAGCCGGATAATGCTTTCCCCGTACGAGTTTAATGTCTAAAACGGAATAAACTCGCGCATTCTTTTTTTTTATTTTTTATATATTTTTTTTATTTTTTATATATTTTTTTTATCTGCTTAAATTAATCGTTCATAATCAAATGGTATTTAAATAATGTTAACCTCATGATAATATTTATTAGCATAATTATTAAAGGTTAAATTGGAAAAAAAATCCAAACGAGCATTATAAGATCTTTTATCAAAAACTGTTTCGTCGAATTGTTAATAATAAAAAAAAAAAAAAAAAAAAAAAAAAAATAAAAGAAAGAAAAAAAACAATAAATCATTTCTCGTGTAATATGAATATCAAAGAAAAGAAGAAAAAAAAATAATAGAAATGTTCAAGGATCGAATTTGAAATCTCGATATCGTATCAGTCATGTTATAAAAACTCGTATTTAATCACTTCTGTTTTCTTTTTTTTTTTTTCATTCCTAAGGGTCAAGAACGAAATGAAATTTCATTGTAACGAAGAAATACATAAGTCCACGTTGGCGATAATAAAAAATTATATTAACAATACAAGAACAAAGAACGCGATAACGCACGTTTACCGGATTATTAGAGCGAACCTTTGAATTTTATTTTCTTTATTTTATTATTATTTTTTTTTTTTTATATCAAAACCTATAACACACACACGCACACGCACACACGTTACACGTGGTGGTTAATCGTTTAATACAACAATCGAAATAATTTGATTTAAAACTTAATAGGTGCCACGTGTTAGACGTACTATCCGTACAACATACTCTATCGGATAAAAACCATACACAAATAAACGTACACGAACTTAAAGGTATGCATATATACACATACACATTTTCTCTTCGTTTGCAAAAAAAGTTTTTGTGATCGAGTTTAACGTAATCATAATATCTTGAATCGTATTTACATATGTATATATGTTTGCTAATGAGTTTGTTTATTATTATTATTTCAAAGCAGAATAAACACATTCAACATCGTAAAATTCAAAGTAACAGAAACAAAAAAGAAAAAGAAGAAGAAGAAGAAGGAGAAGTGGAAGAAAAAAGAAATAAAAAAGATTTGTAAACGATGCGAATGTACGCATAATTTCTTGATAGCTTACCGTTATAGTCTCTCTCGTTTACTCACGTTGACATCATTTCCATTCGATAGCGGACACATCGATACATCATCACACGATTCCCGAACGTCCGAGATATCTTTTTCTTCCTTCGGAAAGTGTAAATAAATAAATGAATAAATAAATAAATTAATAAAAAATAAAAAATAAAAAAATAAAAAAATAAAAAGAAACAAAGAAGAAAGAAAAGAAAGAGAAAGAGAAAGAGAAAGAAAATAAATAATAATTGTATATAAGATAGAACGTAATTTAATAAAAATACGCAGCAAAAGATAGAAAATGACAACGCGAGATATGAATTTACCTTTTTTGTTTTATCTTTTTTTCTTTATTTCTTACCGAGTTAAGTAGACACGCGAAAAAGAGAGAAAGAGAGAGAGAGGGAGAGAGAGAGAGAGAGAGAGAGAGAGAGAGAGAGAGAGAGAAAGAGAGAGAGAGAGAGCTAAACAGACAGGCAGATGAGAGGAAGAAAGAGGAAAAGAACTCGACGGTGAATGTTCACTGTTGTGATCCAACACGAAACGTCAGGAGTCCGCGCACTTCTCGTAAGGAGCAAGTTAGTTGCTCCGTGAAGCACGCACGAATGACTCTCTTCCTTTCGTGTGGGAGTCAAAGCTGGCTCACCAGCGCAGCTGAGGAGACGATAGCCATTTGGTTGGTCCGTATAATGTTTTCGTGTCCCCTACCAAGAACTCTCCTTTCGTTGTATACTAGTATTATACATATGTACAGTTAGGTATATTAATGATATTTACTTGAAAATATAATATCCCTTTATAATTTTTATCAAATTTTTAATTTATTCAATTTACACTTTATTTTTTGTCATTGTGAAAGTGCACAATGTTTATAAGGCTATGCTGAAGATCAATTAATAATAAACAAAGAGTTATTGTGTGTTTGCGATCATCTATTTATGATATTCAGGATTAATTACAACGAAAGGAAATTTTATTATATTTTATTAGTTTCACGGATAAATTAAATATAGTCAAGAAAAATATCATTGTGTAATTGTATGTTTATATACATTGAGGATAAATTACAAGTAAATTGGGAAATATTATATTATGTAAGTTTCAGGATAAATTAGAAATGACTAGGGGGAAAATAACATTGTTTTACAATAAGTGCAATGTTCATATATATATTTTAAGGATAAATTAGAAATAACTGTGTGAAAAATTATTGTGCAATGGAGAGAGAGAGAGAGAGAGAGAGAGAGAGAGAGAGAAAGAGAGAGAGAGAGAGAGAGAGAGAGAGAGAGAGAGAGAGAGAGAGAGAGAGAGAGAGAGAGAAAGGAACAGAGAGAGATTGAGGTAAAAAGCGCAATACTTATATATATATATATATATATATATATATATATGTTGAAGTTTTAATTAAGTCAGAAGTAATAGAAATTTTTTATTATTAAGTAATATTTAGGACAATTAATATATTAATATAATATAGAAATATAATTTAATTAATATATTATAATATATTAAGGAAAATTAATTAAATTAACATTTGACTGTAATTCTACAAACAGTAGAGTCTAAATATATAATATAATGAATTTGACAAAAAAACAGATTTTTGTGACCTTTTAATTTTCATTAGATATTAACTGATAAGATAACGATATGTATATTACATATTCATATGCATTGCACTTACACAATTTTATTCTAGTTTTACATTTACTTTTAGTTTTATATTTTAAGATTAAAAAAAGAAAAAAGTAGAAAGGAATATCCTTATCAGGCACCATTAATATACGTCACTGTACATACATATATATATATCTCCTTGTATTTTGCACTCCCACTGCTATCCTTATAACTGGTAGTATCTCGACTATTCCAGTCACGTGTCGAGAGTTAGACAGCATTTCTCGCAAAGTTATTGGCTACGACGTTCGCGCGGTTTTTCTTTTCGCGTATCGAATATATTTGAAAAATGATCGCAACAGGTATATATATATATTTTTTTTTTTAATTTCTCCTCTCTTCTCTTCCATCCATTTTTTTTCCTACAGGTTAATTTTTTGCTCATCGTTATTGGAAAACGGCGTTAATTTACGCCTATTTAAAAAAACGCTTATTTACGTCTGTTATTCCCTATCATAAATCAATTAACGTGCGATTAATCTTTATCTGCGATTTTTTTGTATTCTTTTTTCTTTTTCGTTTTTCTTTTTTTTTTCTTTTTCTTTTTATTTTCATCGAAATTTTTTATGTCTTTTCTTCTTATGTTTTCATTCTACTTCGCATTAAAAATGTTTGAAACATGACCTAGTTGAAATGAATTCGAAATATCTTTCTGAGTGACGTGCACGTGATTACTATGATCGTAATATATTCTTGCATTTTCTATTCAAACGTTTCTATTTATCTACTGCTTTTTTCTTTTTAGGTATGATTGTATTAATGAGACGATGTAGATCGATATAGTATGTTTATCAGCTCGATTGCGCATTTAAAAGGATAATTTTAGTGGAAAAAGAGGAGAACAAGTTGAAGAATTATACATAGATATAAGAAGAAAAAAAAAAAAAAAAAAGAAAAGAGAAGAAAAAAAAAAGAAAAGAAAAAAAGAAATAAGACAAATACACATTCAAGTTGCACGTGTTAAGATGATGAAATAATATGTCGCAGCTTGAATGCTAAATATATAACAAAATAAATCAAGATTGATATCGTTTTTCATTTTTTTCTCGTAAAACATCGGAATCAACGTTTGGACGAATGTATTTATTATATATATTTTTCATTTTTTTTTCCTCTTCTATTCATTATCATATTTCATTTGTCACATTAGCAAGAATATTATTTAATAAAAATGAAAAAGAACAAAGGTTTGAACGAATATAACATGGTTATTAATGGTCAGTGATAAAAAAAGGAAAATATATTGTTACGAGTCATTCGTATATTTGAGTTGTTCAAATGAAATATATACGACTTTTGAATTTTTCTATTAGGTAACTCCTTTACTTTCTTTTTATATTTTTTTTTATCTTTTTTTTTTTTTTTTTCTTTTTTTTACCAACATACTTAACGTCAATCGATCTGTAATAAAGCTAATAAGTAATAGTTCTTCGGAGGATTATATACCAAACTTTCAAGCTATTCAAAGCGGATTAGATCGTATTAGGAAAGAACGAAATGCTGCGCAGTTCTTGGTTAACCATACGGAGCATATAGTGTTCTTTTTAAAACCAGTTCCCCTCCACCCCAAAAAAAGAAGAACGGTTCCCCACCATTAACACACATAGACACCTGTTTAGAATATCGCTGCTAAGAAATTCGCTATCTTCTATGCGGGCATTTAACTCACTTGTTTCTAAACGCAATAATGTACTTTATTTTTATATACATGTACTGTATATATACATATATATATATATATTTATATTTATTTATTTTTTTATTTACTTCTTATATATATAAAATATATATATATATATGTACACATATACATATATACATGTATATATCATAAATGATTAGATACATAGAAATAAGGAAAAGTATTATGTCGCCAATAGCCAGACTGTTGATTCTATTATATTTTTAACGACGTTAAAAATACAATAGAATTAAGGGGAAATATATATATATATATATATATATATATATATGTATAAAATAAAAGAGATTACATTTCTGAAAAATACAAAAAAAGGGGAAAAAAGCTAGAGATAAAAATGATTTAGAACGTTTCTTGTCGATAACAAAACGCTATAAACATTTCAAATTAATCTCGAGCAAAGAAACAATTTATTCATCGATAATTAGAATATCCTTGATACAAGTATTGAATAATATTTACCAACATAATATTATGAAATAACATAAAGAACATGCTTTCGAACGATACTTTGTTATTTCCATACGTTCGTTCGACAGAGAAGAGAGGTAGAAGCAAAAGGAACTTCTTTTTTCTTTTTTTTTCCCTCCTTTTTTTCTGGCGTAACTCCAATTGTTATCTTACGTTAACTTCCGGTTTTTGTTACATCATACGACCGATCGCTTACGAGTAGCACATTACGAATGGAATTCGCGCAAATTGCAATCGTTACACGCCGACGATCGTTCGTAAAAGAGATCCATTTTTTGTTTTCATTTCGGCGGCGATACAATAGCCGAGGCAAATTTTTGTTGAAAAAAATATTGCCGATTTCGCATTTACGGTAAAATCATTAATGATTTCCTTGAATTCCTATCGATAGGGATCGAATTAGCATGAAATTAACGATCTTCATGCTACTACGTAAGAGTATTCACGATAATAGGAGCTGTTTTTTCTTCCATTTCTATTTCTTTTATTCTCTATCTTTTTTTTTTTTTGGTTTACAATTGAAGAAAAACTCATTTATTACTGACATAATGTGATCACGATAAACAATGATGAGACTTTTATGGCGATTAAGAATAAAGTACGATTGCATCGTCGTCATTTAACGATATATCCTTATAAAAAAAAAAGGAAAAATAGTCATGTCTATAACTAATTTGGATTTTACCGGCAAAACTAACAGGAAAAATTAGATGATAAGTGCCATTCGTTGGAAAGTACCGTAAAATTATCCGTTTAGAATTCTTTAGTCATTATATGCATTTTCTTTTAACTGTTCATACTTTCCCTCATAATTATACTTGAGCCAGAATAAAAAAAGAAAAAGAATCCTTTTTTGAATTAATATTACGTCATATAATAACAAATGAGATATCGTTAGAATGCAATTATGTCGTTGAATTAAAAATTGAATTTCGTAGGATTATTCTAATAAAGTAGTTATTTGGACAAACATCTTTATTATTATTTATACGATGGATGATCCATCGTATTGAGATATTATCATTATCGTTATTGTTATTATTATTATTATTTCTTTTTTCTTTTCTTTTTTTTTCTTTTTTTTTTTTTAGATCGAAACTCTGGAAATTAATTCATAATATAAAGTTTTGAAGAAGAGAAAAAGTAAAGAAGAAAAGAAAAAAAAATTATTTTATTAAAAATTAATAATTGAAGAGGTTACTTGAAGACGAGTCTTCGTAAAACAGCGACGAGGTGGCCGAGTGGTTAAGGCGTTGGACTGCTAATCCAATGTGCTCTGCACGCGTGGGTTCGAATCCCATCCTCGTCGATCCGCTTTTTGTTCCTAGGTGTTTTCGCTCAAAATATGTTTAAATTGATATATAGTCTTTCCCGCCGGAATTCCATAAAAGTAGTTCGCTGTTATATAAAATTTCCGAAAGAGAGAGACAGAATATATTAACGTAAGGAAGTTTTCATCGATAATCATTATCGACATATGGTAAATCCGTTCCTATCGATAAGGTAGGAAACTCATACGGGGGTTTATATCTGCGGTTACGCGTGGATAAAGTAGATATCGTTTTTACGCATGATCGATCGTCTCTCTCTCTCTTTTATCGACACAGTTTACCGATTAAAAAAAAAAGCAAGTGTGCACACGTGATACGATTTTTGAAGATTCGAAGATATATATCGTTGTAATAAAGTAAGTCTATGTTTTTAAAATTTATTTTTTTTTTGTGCATAGTTTTATCTAAATTATTCCAAGATCTTTTGTATTTTATGTTAATTTACTTATCTCTAAGACATATTTATTCGTAATGTCTGAGTGAAACGGATATTTCTAACGAGGTTCTATGCATGTATACATTACATAGCTGATTATGCAACTCTGGAATGTGCTTTCTGTCTTTCAGAATGTAATTTTTCGTTCTCATGGTCTTTTCGCACGATAGCATTCTTTGTCTTGAAAGACGAAGAGAAAAAGAAATGACGTTAGTTGTTGCGACCTTAGCTTTCTCATCCTTAATCTGGGAAAATATAAGTAACTATAAATATAAGTAATAACGTAGCGTGGGAATAATTAAATGTTAAGTTTATACGGGTTTTCCGCTTTTACGTCAATCTTTATCGATAGTTTTATGTCGAAAAGTATATACGTACATACGTACATACATATAAAACGTAATATCTTCCTTGATGAGACTTCAAAGATATAATGATTGATTTTTATACATATAGTAATAACAACGATTAAATATAAAGTTTAAAAGTTGAGCAATGAAATGACTAATACATTAAATCTAGTGACGTATCTTTTTCTTTCTATGCATTCGTACAAATGTATGAAAACACTGACCAAGCGCCGAATGTTATGATATGATAAAACTAGTTCACATTCTGTCTTATCGACGGATAAACTCTTTTCTACTCATGTTGCAATATTTCTACTGATATGTTCGCTTGCTGTTCAGTAGTGCCTAACAATTTCACGCTATGTCATTTCTCAGAGAAAACGTTTATGAAAGAACGCCATTGTTAACACCTAGTAAGTTTTTCGATTATCGTATATATATATATATATACACACACACACATTATATGTATACACATATGTGTGTATAGATCATATGCATTTCCGGTATAATAGAAACTTCCTCTTATTGCAGTATTGCATTAATATCTTATAGAAAATCTGATATATGATAGCGAGAATGATTAGTTGTCTATGATAATTGGATATCGCGTTTTGTATCATCTTGCATTTTTCGAATAATCATATCAGACTCGGCATAACGTTTCAAACCTCTCTCTTTTGTTTATTTAATTTCCATATCCGATGATTAATCATCGAAACGAATCATACAGGGCATGATTTATGCTTCACGGATAATTCATAATTTTTTTTTTATTATTATTAGCGTATCTTTCCTTTACCAGTACAGTTGCCTTCTTAAATTGTTTCTTTTCAATGTACAGTGGCCTTTCCAAATATTTCTTTTTCTCTCTCTCTCTCTTTTTCTCATATCGTATTCGAGATAAGAAACATTATTTCATTTGTATAATCATTATAAAAATACATCTTTCTTATTAATCGTACGATTTAAACGAGCACGTGATTATTCGACTAAGAGTGTTAATCTCGTTCGAGTTCATTACTTTTTTTACAATATTTAACAAAATTGGATGATGATTGAGAAGATTTCACGTATATTAAAGTTGGTAAATATAACAATCCTGTAGATCTTAGTCCTGTTAAGACCTGTGATCGAAGATCTTAGAATATGTTAGAACAATAGAATAATTTTTTATGATTTTTCAATCTTTCCTTATAATTTAATTTGTTTTTCTTTTCATCTTCAAAAAGTTAGATTGTTTCTTTTTTTTTTTCTTCTAACGTGTGTTTTCACTCTTTAATTTTACTTTTTTTGTGTATGAAAAAGCATATAAATACTTAATTAATTAAATTATATTACAATTGTTATATTGAAGTGTTATAAATTATAAAACAACTTGACTTCATAAGCAGTCGTGGCCGAGTGGTTAAGGCGTCTGACTAGAAATCAGATTCCCTCTGGGAGCGTAGGTTCGAGTCCTACCGACTGCGAAAAAGTGTGTATTTTTTTTCGATATAATTTTTTTTTCACCTTTGCATTGAGTTCACCCACGATATTTTCTTTTATTTAAATATTAAATATTTTTAATGGGATATGGAAAATAATTGGGAAAAAAAAATGCTTAACGTTTCAATCATGTTTTTCTTTATTACAAAACATAATTATGCTTTTTATATTCAACTATACTTTTTTATTTATCGAAATTATAAATTATTAATACAACATCTAAAACTAGTTTTAATTAAAAAAATATTAATATATGTTTAAATGTTGATAATAAATTTATATACGTATATATATTTATTTTACTTTTTTTTTCTTGTGAATATATTTCTTTTTTATATATATATTTTTCTTGTGAATATATTTATTTTTCTTTTTTTCTTTTTCTTCTTATATTGTACTCGTTAAATTATTTACAATCGAATTAATTAATGAACAATATAGTAAGAGCAACTTTGAGTGTGACGTTCAAAGAAAAATCCAACTTATGTTTTTATATCTATTGTACTCTTATGTCTTCATTTCTTATATGTGATTTTTATCGACCGTGGAATATGAAATAATAAACACGTTATGTTTAGTATTTTAAAGTAAACAATAAATGTTTTCTCACGATACATCATCCAAGTTGTCGCATTCTATAGTCTTTTTCAGTCGTAGATTTGAAATGCTATTATCTGACAAAGAGCGAGTAATCGAGCATTAATCATTTTATCGCACTTCAAATCCAATCTAAATATCTCTTAGCAAAGAGCAGCTTATTATTAGCTTATATCTTTCTAATCGTTAAGGATGTCTCAGTCTTTTCACGTTCCTCGTGACAATAACTTCGTATTAATTATTTTTATCTGACGTCTGTATTTAAACATTTTTCGTTTTTATTTTTATTTTGTTTTGTTTTGTTTTTTTTTTTCTTTTTTAGCTTTAATTGACACCAAAGTATAGGATATTTCGCGGTGGTATTTTAATTGATTCACCACAAAGATATGGTTATGTGTACGTAAATATTATCTTTATTTTTTTTTTTCAGTTTCGTGCACTAAATGTATTTAAAAAATACAATTCGTTATGTGTATGGAATATTATCGTGAATTTTGTTATTCCTTCTTTCTTTTCCCTTCAAATTTAATGATTCTTATCGTTTGTCAAAGGGGTAAGTTCTTCCACTTCGAGCTGTAACGCCAAAGAAATTCTTGTTCGAAGGATACCAATTTTAAAATGGTTGCCACATTATAACTGGGGAAAATGTCTGCAAGATATTTTGGCAGGATTTACAGTTGGATTAACAGTTATACCACAAGGTATAGCTTATGCAACGGTCGCTCTTCTTCCACCTCAGGTATATTGCTTATCATTCTTTTTTAATCAGATAAGAGTAAATAAGAAAGCAATTTATTAACGTTTTGTAGATGACAAATTTTTAATTGTTAGATAATTAAAAAAAAAAAAAAAAGAAAAACAGGATTTTATCTAATACTTTATATCTTTGTAAGAATTAAATTTTCTTCTTTTTATCATTGTAATTATAATATTTGTAAATTACAGTATGGCTTGTATAGCAGTTTCATGGGATGTTTCGTGTATCTAGTGTTTGGTAGTACAAAAGAAGTGACTGTTGGCCCTACGGCCATAATGGCGTTATTATCTCAACATCATGTTCTAACATTAGGCGAAGATATTGCTGTAAGAAAAATTGGTATTTCATCGAATGATATAATTCATTTTTAATATAAAATAATTTCGTATCTACACGAAAAAAAATGATTATAACACGTTTTACATTTAATATAAATGTTATAATCCGTTTTGCAGGTTCTCATATCTTTCTTATCAGGATGCATAATAACAGCAATGGGAATATTTCAACTTGGTTTTCTAGTTGATTTTATAAGCATGCCAGTTATTTGCGGCTTTACGAATGCCGCAGCGATCATCATAGCAGCTTCGCAATTAGGCACACTCGTTGGTATAAGTGGTAAAAGCGATTCCTTCGTCGATTCGATCTATAAAATAATTAATCACTATGATAGTATCACATTATGGGATACTGTCCTTGGTGTTACAACTATAATATTGTTAGTATGTTTAAAGGTTAGTAATTGAGTAATCTCTATTAAATACATTCAATCCTAAGATATTAGATTTCAATTTGAGCTTTAACTTCAAGTAGATCATAAATCTTATCATTATTATCTATGTAATCATAATCGTCAAATTGATTTCAAAGACTCTCAACTTATTATATAATAAGATAAATAATTTGTTGATTAATATAGTAAATAAAAAAATGATTTTCTTAATTAATTCAGAATTTGCCTGGTAAAAAAAAAGGTACTATATTCCAAAAGATAATGTGGCTGATATGTTTGGCTAGAAACGCAGTGGTCGTTATTATGGGTATATTCTTGGTTTTTGTTTTATCTTTATACGATCTGAAACCTTTCAAGATTACTGGGAATATCACACAAGGTTTACCGCCTTTCAAACCGCCGCCATTTTCTATAGACACCAATAACAAGACTTATCAATTCCCTGAATTGATTCAAGAACTCGGTAGTACCATCGCATCGATACCATTGATCGCCATTTTGGAAAGTGTTGCTATAGCTAAGGCTTTCGGTATGTTTAATTGAATTTAATATTTAAAGAGGGGAAAAAAAACGAAAGAAAAAGAAAACGAAAAATCACAATGAGGAGGTAAAACGAATGAAAACGTCGCATAACAAGTTTTATGCGCTAAAATTAATTTATGCACTATCTAGCGATCTTATAAATACTTAATGAAGATATAAGCAAGAAAGTAGATCACAAGTTAGTAATAATGTAAAACTTACTACCATATACATTATTTATGTATATGTATATGTATGTACCTAGTTCCGGATTATAGACTTACCAAGAACGTATTATCGACTTTAAAATGAATTAATAATCGAAGCAAAGGAAGAGACGTACTTGACACGATTGTATTATCTTAAGTGGAATCAATTGAAAGATTTGCATATCATCGAATCTTTTATAATGTTAATTATTATCGCGAAAGTGATTGTACGAAATATTCGTAGATATTAATCTTTTTATCATTTTCTTCGTTTATTATTATTAGAAAAAAAATCTTATGTTCAATCAATTAATTATGTCTTTTTTTTTTCTTTATTCCATTACAGCAAAAGGAAAGACTTTGGATGCAACGCAAGAAATGTTAGCGGTTGGACTTTGCAATGTTATTGGAAGTTTCGTTAGGTCGATGCCAACGACCGGTAGTTTTACAAGAACCGCGGTGAACAATGCATCTGGCGTGAAAACTCCAATGGGTGGTATAATAACCGGTCTTCTGGTATTACTGGCATGTGGTATTTTAACTTCGATTTTCGAGTTAATCCCAAAAGCCACTTTAGCCGCTGTAATAATTATTGCTATGTATTACATGTTTGAAGTGAACGTATTTTCAGCTCTTTGGCGTACGAAAAGTAAGAGAATTTTCTTTTATACCTATTGCATTTAAGAAATTGAACGTTATAATGTATTTACAATTTAATATATTTCTGGGTTCATAGAAATCGATCTCGTACCTTTGATAGTTACACTGATATGTTGTCTCGGTCTTAGCTTGGAATATGGTATGATAGTTGGAATTGTTATAAATCTTATTCACCTTCTTTACTTTGCGGCCAGACCTGGTCTATTGATCGAGGAACGGGTTATCAACGATATTACCGTACTATTCGTTTTGCCCAAGCAATCGTTGAGTTTTCCAGCTGCGGAATATTTAAGAGAACAAGTCTTGGAATGGTAAGACAGATAAGATTTGAATTTGAATTTTTAGAATATATAGACAATTTATAGGATACTGAGATTAATATTGTTTTTCTTACGTAGGTGTAATAAATGTCCCGAAAGTATACCTGTGATAATAGAGGGACGTAACGTTTTGAGAATCGATGCAACAGTCGTCAAAAATCTTACTCTACTTCACGTAGATTTAGAAACTAGAAAACAAAAGTTGATCTTTTGGAATTGGTCGGAGAAAGTGAAAAATATTTTGACAAATTACGATTCCTCTTTGACATTATCATTTAAAAATTGTGGTAGTATACTTCAGATATTTACGAATACAATGTCCTGAGGAATTACAATGAATGAGGAATTACAAATGAATATTTAATTTCTTCCTTTAATTTATTTATTGAGAACGCATAATCTTTAGCAGTATAAAAAATTATATCTATAGTTTGACTTCTCTGAGTTGACGTACTTATAAAGAAATAAATTAACGATATGTTATCAGTCGATGATCTTGTCAAATTCCGATTACAAATCAGAGATTCAATTAATAATCCATCAGTTAAATATCTACGCAAAGATTCGTCAAATGATAAGATTACACGAGTTAACGAATTAGATATATTAGAAATGATTATATTATAATTAATCGATACAATTTACACGTCAACATTAAATCTTTAAAATCTTAAATTTTTACGTAGAATTGTATCATTGATTCAAATCAATATTTATGAAGAGATTGATCAATGATTTTTTTTTTTTTTTTTTTTTATTAATATCTCAATCATCATCGTCATCATCATCGTCATATTACATCGAACACTTAAGAATGAACGAAATTACACGTAAATTACGTGCGTCTAATGTTTTCGAGTGAGAAAAAAAAAAGAAATAAATAAATAAAAAAAAAAATAAAGAAAAAAAAAGGATGAAGAAGAAGAAGAAGAAGAAGAAGAGAAAAGAGAAAAAAGAAATATCTGAAAAATGTTTCGAATTTTTCGTTAGATTCGCATAAATGCGCAAGCGCTCGATTGTAGAGTGAAATTTGAGCGGGCGCGCGCATCTTATGTATAAAGGACCAATCAACGTGAATGGTTAAATAGAGGGTGCTTCGATCGATGTCCGTATTCGTTGCGAGCGTGCGCCTAGCTTTCAAGGAAGCCGATAGAGCCTAAGAGAGAGCTTTCGCATCCGCGACGAAGGAGCGAACGAACGTATCCTAACCGGCCGGACTATTTATTGTCCTTTGACTACTCGTGGCCAGTGTTTCCTTCTCGTGTTGTTTTCCATTGTATTTTTTTTTCCTATATTAACATTTACTTCCCTATTTTTAAATATCTCTCGTGTTTTACTTTTTTTGCTGTATTTAATACAAAAAAAAAAAAGAGAGAGAGAGAGGAAGAAGGTTCACTTGCTGATCAGACAAAGAAATTTTTTAAATCTCTCTCTCTCTCTCTCTCTCTCTCTCCTTCTTACTTTCCCTCTCTCTCTCTCTCTCTCTTTATCTTTCACTCTCACGTCCCATTTTTTATTTCTCTTCGTTGGTGGGTGTCACTCATCGATTCGTACCGAGAGTGTAGTTCGCTCTCTCACCAGGGACGGTCGATGAAAGAGAATGAAGGGAATCAGTGACAGGAGGAAAGAGGATGACGCTCATAGGACATTTGTACAAAACGAACGCCCTTCATTCGGACGATTTCGCTCTTTAAACGTGAGTACCGAACACTCACCCTTAACGTGTGTCCAACCCTCTCGAGTCTTTCAACCCGCCTCGAAGATCGTCGATCCATTCTCTCTATCTCTCTTTTTCTCTTTCTTTCTCTCTCTCTCACTCTTTTTCTTCCTCTCTTTTTCTTTCTCTCTCTCTCTCTCTTCATCTTTTTCCTTTTGCTTCTTTTATCTTAATATTATTTTAAATTAAGACGTTAGATTTTTATATTTTTAATTTATCTATTATGGAAGTAATAAATGAATATACTTATACAGATAGATTAGATCGAAATATATACTTTAGGTGCAATTATTTTTATCGTTATCTTCTTAGACAATAATGATAAAGATAATAAGCTTTACTTAAAAAAAAAAAAAATGAATTATTATTGTCCTTGTAAATAAATAGAATAAAATAAACGGAAATGTAAGACGTATTTATTTCTTTATAGATACGTCTTAGCGGAATAAATTAAAGTAATTAATATTTGTGTTGATTCATTTTTAACAAATTTTATTTTACATATGCGCTTTTTTCTTTTTCTTTTTTCTTTCTTTTTTTTTTTTTTAATTTGAAATCACTGTTCTGATCGTAGCAATATCATTTTATTTCGATAACAATTAACGTGCTTTTTAATCGCGATTCTTTAGATTGTAATTTTTTACTAGTTTTTTCTTTTTTCTTTTTTTTTTTTTTTTTTCTTTCTGGATTATACAAACAAAAGGCTAACCACCTCTATTTCTTTCTCTGTTAAACTCGTTGAAACTCTCCGGTCGAGATATAGCTCGAGATGAGATTATCAAGATGTTTCGAAATTAGTTGATAAAATTTGAAAATTTCAATTTATTTTCTATATCATCATTATCCACGTGAATTTTATTTATTTATTTATCCATTTTTTTTTCTAATAACAATCAGAGTCATCGGCCTCTTCTTTTTTTTTTTTTTCTTTTTTTTTTCTATTTATAACCAATCGTCAAGAGGTTGAGCGAACCAGGAGTTTATTTTTAATTTTCTACATAAAATAATATTCTATTTATTAGCTTGCCAAAGATAATCGACATTTTATCGTGCCGTTGTTAAAACGTTATGTCAGGAACAAGTACTCTGTGTGTGTGTGTGTGTGTGTGTGTGTGTTCATAACGGAAAATTTAGCTATGATAAGACTGACGTTTTGTAATAGAAAGTATCGACATTTAAACCCTCTTTTAAAAGAAAATATAGGATGCGTTCGATTTTTTTTTTATTTATGTCAAGACTTTACTTTGAAATAAAAAGGAACTAAACGAATATTCTAATTTAAATGAAGTAATGATGTTGAGCATTTAACATTTCTTTGTTTTGCTTTCTTTTTTTTCTTCTTTCTTTTACTTAACTTTTATAGAAGAAACGAGGGCTCGATTGATTATTTCTTAATTATCGGTTTGCTTTCGTTCAGACCGTTTTGTTTATTTCCAAAATATTTTCTTTAAGCTTTTTAATTCTAGACACATTTGTATTATAAATATAATGCAGTAATGCATAATTTTTAATATCATATACTGAGTTATATTATATCATTGTAATACAGTATTATTATCATACATATTATATTATACTACATATACATATATACACTATATCTTATAGTATACAGCAATGATATATTACAGTGTATCTTTCATTATATTATATCTTAGGATAATAATAAATATAATATGATATATTTATTGTTAATGTACATGATATATAATTTCAATCAATAGTTGTCAGCAACAAGTATTACAAAGAAGTGTGTGTGTTACATAAAAATGTATAGAAATTATATCTTATTATTAAAAGGTATTATTAGGCATCAATAGATAATTCATAAGACAAAAATAATAAAGGAAATTGTTAGTTATTAAATCTCATTAGGAATTCTCAAATTTTATTAGTTTTAGTCGTCAATAAAAATCGTTTAAAAATGTCTTCGTCCATATGTACAAAATCAAATCAAATTTAATTTGTCTTTATTACATTCATAAATCCGATAGTGAATTCAACTATGATATGATAATAATTGATGCAAGTTTAAAAAGTACTTAAATTTTTATTACTAATACTTTATTACGGTACGTGTAACGTGAAAAAATAGTCGTAACTTCAAGAAAAAAAAAAAAAGAAAAAAAAATAGAAAAAAAACCGGAAAAAAAGCAAACTCGAATTTATTTCAACGTACACAATCCTTCTTTCTTTCTTTATTTATTTATTTATTCATTTATTTCAGAACACGATACCGTCCTCATGCTTGGCAACAATTTTTCTGGATCTCCTTTAGGTATGTCTTTTATTAAAATATTATAAAATAAAATCGAATGAAAGGAAAGAAAGAAAGAAATAAAATAGAGAAGTCATATTTTTAAACTAATAAAGAACCAATAAAAAGCCTTTTCTTTTTATTCAATTTCGAAGTTTAACTCGAGATGTTAGAACTATTCTACCACGTATATACATGAACGAACATTCATACATCTACATACATACATATATACATATATAGAAGAAACTTCTTAAGAAACGTTAAGGTACTCCAGTTGCATTTTAAAGGGGAAAATCAATACTTTGTATGGAGCGGTGGACGTGCAAGTTAAAGAAATCTGTTTTAAGAACGCTCGTACATATACATATTTCTCGACAGGGAAAACTAATTTTCTCGATAGTGACTTTTCTCTTTCGTAACATACTGGTTATGTTTCAATGAAATTAAAAAGAGATACGTGAATGTCGTTACGGTATTAGAAAAGAGAAAAAAAAACAAAATTATTGTAAAAATATTCTTAATAACGCTTTAAAAATTATGTCTGGTATTGTCTGTGTGAAAGTAAAAAAAAAAAAAAAAAAAAAAAAAAAGAAAAAAAAGAAAGAGAAAAGAAAAAAAAGTTTATTTCCTATACAAAAAAAAAAAGAGAAAGAAAAAAGAAAAAGAAAATTTCTTGATGTTGTACTAAAAAAAGAAAAAATATAACTCGGCATTAGCTGGTATAGATATATCATGTATTGTTGTTGTTTTTCTTTACGTGTCTGTTCCGTGACAAGCCGTCTTAACGTTAATTTTTGTATAGGTCTTACTTATGCGACAACTTTCGGTGTATTCATATATTTACATTCGACGTAAAATAATTTTTAATTCACCATCATCGTTTTATATATTTAAATTAGTTAAATTAAATATTCATCAGTATATTTTTGAACTCTTAACATTTGTTTATGCATTAATTATTATTTCTTTTTCTTTCTTTCTTTCTTTCTCTTTTTGCCTTGAATTCTTTCCTTTTCTTTCCTTTTTGATTTGATCTTTTTCTTTCTTTTTCTCTCTCTTTAAACTGATAACTGTATTATTTATGTAGAGCTGTTCGAGCATGGGTGTCCGACGATCAGGCTCCGGCGGGAGTCGAGGGAACGCCGGGATATTGAAGGAAAGGGCAAACATGTCCTTCATGCTGGTAGTCATGTTCTTCGCAGTTTTCGGTTTGATCGTTCTCACAGAAATATTTCTGATCGACGAAAGACGCGGTGTAAATCTGAGCGGTACAGGTGCATTAGGTGGTCACAGAAACGGACACCGTTTGCCGGCGGCACCAGATCGTCCAGATTACGGAGAAATCGGAGTGAGTTTCATTGAAAATTTTTATTGTAGTTATATCTTCATTGATTTTTTCATTTATTTATTTTTCTTTTTCTTCTTCTTCTTCTTTTTCTTATAAATCAAGATCACAAATCTAACTTTTTTAATGCCACTTCGTAAAGTAATTATAGTGGGGAAAAAAAAAAGAAAGAAAAAAAATAAAAGAAAAAGGAAAGAAAAGAAGGAAAAGACAAAGATGAAGAAAAAGAAAAAGGAAAAGAAGGAAGAAGTAGGACCGTTAGGTTAATAGAGAAGATAATCTAAAATAATTGCATTTGAAAATCGTAAAAAAGGGAAAAAGATAGATAAAGAAGATATTTTCCTTGACAAAGCCGTTTAATTAACGAGAAGCAATTCCAAGATGCAAAACAGAACTCCTAGCAGTTAAAGAATAAATTATAAAGTTTCGAGTTTGCTCCTTCTTCTTTGTCCTTTTCTCTCTTTCTTTCTTTTATTTTTACTTCTTTTTTTATTTTCTTTTTTATCACTTTTTCTTCTACTACTACTACTACTACTACTATTACTACTACTACTACTACTACCTCTGCAACATATAGGAAATCTATCCTGCGAAAAGATATCGCGTTTGAAGTTCGAGAAACGCGAGTTTTCTATTCAACGATCCTACCAGCCGGTAATCCTCTAACGTTTCCTGTCGGAAGTGAGGGAAAGCTTAGAAAGGACTTTCGAACTAATAGCACCTAGGTTCAACTTTGTACTCGGCCTCTCTTTCTGAACCACTCTCTTTTTTCCTCTCCCAATCTCTCTCTCTCTCTCTCTTTCTCTCTCTGTCTGTCTGTTTGTCTCTCTCTCTCTCTCTCTCTCTTTTACTCATCTACAAAGAATAAAAAAAAGTGGAAGTGAAAAACTTTATCTTCCATCTCCTCGCATCACCCCTTCTTTTTACATCGATTTCTCATCCCTTCTGAACTACTTGCTAGAATATTTCGTCCTTCACTTTGATTTGCGACAAAGATTTAGATAAAAATCGTCTTTTCAATATTTCATGTTTACAATTGTAATATTAAAAAGGAAGAAGAAACAAAAATAATAATAATAATAAAAAAAAAAAAAAAATAATCGAATGATTTATTTCTCATGGAAAAAATACGTCTTTTTATTTGTCACAGTCATTGTCGTCGTTAGATTTTAAAATAGAATTAGTAACTAGATTTTCATAGAATTCAATTTAAAACAATTGTTGACCATTTTTCAATGGTTAGTGGGCGTGTAAATTTAATCAACAGAGATAAGATTGACAATGTGTGATTGGCTATTTTATTAAATAGTTAGAAAATTTATCTACGTTTTATCAACGTTGATCTATCATTCGATAATAATTTCTTGATTATTCCATCTTTTTTATCTTTCTTATTTTCCTTTATGTTTCTTCTTCTTCTTTTTTTTTTGTTCTTTTCTTCTTTTTTTTTTTCTTTCCCATCGAATACATAAACGATTATCGTCATATGTTCCAATATCGAATTATCTCTTAATCGTTTCATAGGCTGAAGACTACGTCGGCTTAAAGGGTACCTTCGACGATCATATCGGTTTATTGGTTCACGGTGAGGAAGGCGGACAGAAGGCAGCGATTCACGCAGATCCGAGGATCCTACCAAGCTTACCGCCTAGTTTGGAAGCTCGTTTACCGCAATTAGACCAAAGCTTGAGGGTTACGCATGCCGAATGGTTACCAGTTACCAATACCAGGTCCGTCGAATTATATCTCTACCAGAGAAAATGTTCTCTTTTTTTTTTTGTTTTTGTTTTTTCCTAAATACAATTTTCCCTAATATCTCTCGAAATAATAATTTTCATCTTTTATTAGTGACATTTATATTAGTGTTATATCAGTAATACGTGATGTATCGTTCAACGATTCCTTTTCATTTTTAAAATTTAATTTAACTCTAGTGTATAGGAATGTTGAGAAACAAAAAAGCAAGATAAAAAGTTGGGCCAAATTAAAAATCAATTAGTTGATTTGGTATTTGAGAACCGTATTTGGGGATCCTTTGGGTTTGTAAACAAGAATCTTTATTATTACTCAGCTAAATCAATATCTCTATTCTTTTATTTTTCTTTATCAGTCTCTTCGAAGATATATATAACATATGTTATATATATATATATATATATATACACCTTATACCTTACGTATTTTACGGGACAAACTCATTTACAGATTTAAATTCTTCGTTTATTCGGCATATTACGATGATAGAGTAGCTGGTAACAGTGCATCTGGAAACGTTAATAAGGGGATAGTACGAGTAATAAGTGCAACGAAAACTCGAGGTCCGGAACGAGTATGGTGCAGACTTTGGTATCGTCAACAAAACAGTGGAAATGTAACAGCCTCGGTAACGGTTGCTGCTAAAGTAAAGGTGCAATTCGTTCTTTTTTGTTTTATTTTTTCTTTTATCCATTTCTCGCAATCATTCATTTCATCTCAACTGTATGATATGATTTACAGGTGATCAGAGAAAATTGGAATTTGAAATATAGCGCCTGCTTCGTTATCTGCCCTTTACCAAAGGAATCGATCATGGCTGACAGTATACCGGAAGCCGTTAGCGTCGTAGCTAGATTAAGAGCGTCTCCAACCAATCGAATCCTCGTTTTGAATCGACCTGAAGATAGGTTGAAGGACAGAGAACCATTAGCAGTATGCGTGAAACCTTTGCATTACGATTATAATCGGGTACGTGATAAAGAATTGATTATATTATTAATTGGTTATAATTGATGATTATATATATTTCTGTAGGTATTGCAATTGGTAGAATTTATCGAGCTCTACAGATTACTTGGTGCAACTCACGTTACTCTTTATAACGATACCGTTGGTTCCGAAGCTGATTGTGCCCTCAAGTATTACGAGAATAAAGGTCTGGTAACTATATTACCTTGGCACCGTTTGGACATGATTTCTCAGAGAGAAATACGAACGGAAGGACTTTTCGCGGCTTTGAACGATTGTCTTTATCGGTCCATGTATAAGTATGAATACGTAGCGCTTGTCGATCTCGATGAGTTCATCATACCACGTCACAATGACACCATAGTCGATCTTATAAGGTATGATCGTGTACGATCGGAAGTGGATGGATGGGAGATCAAAAGTAATGTAAAATTGAGTGGTTCGACGAATTTTTTACTTTCAGATGGATGAGCAGTCGTATAAATACCAAATCAACGGGAGCATATTCCTTTCAAAATGCATTTTTTTATTTACAATGGGCGGATGATCCGTTCGTAGTTATGAGCAGGACACCAACCGAAGCTGGGTTGATCACGTTAAGAAAAACTAGACGAAGAAGTAAGTTACATCCGCACAAGCAACGATCGAAATATGTTTGCAAGCCTCAGGGAGTCGTTGAAGCTGGCAATCATTTCGTTTGGGAATTCATACCTGGACATGGTACATTGAACATGCCTTTGGACGCTGCTATATTACATCATTATCGAGTATGCGAGTTTGGTGGAGATGATTGCATAAAAACACCTTCGGTGGTTGACAGAACGGCCTACAAATACAGGGATAGGCTAGCAAATAATGCTGATAGAACTTGGATGGAACTTAGTAATGAATGTACCTTGCCCGAATTGGATCCCGTGCCAATAATGACACCACGAATAAAAACTAGCCCACTGGGGAAGTCAGTTAGGTAGCGAAAGACTATCGTTGAAGTCCCATGGGACATTAGGAATTTTACCGGCACGCCGAGGGTCGCCAGGACCTATTTTTACAATTATGGTAACCCTTGATCGATCGATTAACAAAGTCGACGAATCTTTCGTGGAAGAGATGTCTGATCAGATTTCATCAGGGTAATCGTAAATACACGTTCTTACTCTGTTGGTTTACATACATACGTCCGGAAGCTCAAAATTCATTCTTCCGTGTTGGATTCACGTTCGAAGAATTCATTAAATATATCCATGATAATACTGATCGGAGTTATTGGGTTGGGGATAACCGAGAATGATATCGCCAGATCGACGTTGTCTTCGTTGATCGAGGTCCGATCGAAGAATTCGAATTCGTTCGTTTCGCGAGATTAAACATACAGGGGTGTTCATCCGGTAAAAAGTGGATCAACAATATTTTTCTACATGGACTCAAAAAAACCGGGTCACCCCATACGTCGTCTCGCGTTTATTTTATTATCTAATGTTTGATTATTTGTTCTTGAAGCTTTTTTTTCATCCTTTTTTATTTTTTTTTTATTTCCTTATATCTCTATGCGCGCTTTCGAAACGTTTTATCGAGTTTACACCGGCGGCAATCAGGATTCTACTTTTTTTTCTTTCTTACTTTCTTTTTTTTTTTCTTTACTTTTATGGATCCAATACTTTCTGTCTATCGTTCTGAAATTATTATTAGCAAACAAATGAAGATTTACTCGATAGACTGCATTGAAAGTTAAACACGTCATCGCTTAACCAAACTGCATTCAAATAACACTTTCACCCTCTCTAAATGTTGCACAATAAATACAGTAAATATATTCAAAGTTAGAAAAAGTATCGATAATAGTACATAAAATGTTCTCGAACGAGTTGGATTTTATTTTCACTGTATTTTTATCTGTACGTTAGATAGAAAGTATGATGATCCAAAATATGCGATAGTAAATGTCAATAATAATCTGCTGCCTATTAGGCCTTTAACGTATATCGTACAGCTAATATTATTTTTTCGTTGGACATACGAGCTATACTATTAATTAATTTACATATCCATGAAATTAATTATTTCAACAAATGCTGCCATTTAAGATTATTATCGCAGAACATTACTCGATTACTGTTAACTATTTGCTGATGTTGTTGCTGCTGATAATGAATTATATCGTTGTAGAGAGAAAAATATCTCCTTTAACAGAAGACTGTTAATTCGCTAGTCATGGCCTAATTTTTTCGGTCTAAGGTCTTTTAACCACATTGGCAATAAACCAATACACCAGCTCAACATTTTCAAGGTCCTTTTCTCGTTTCGATAATTATCAATTATTCCTTTGATTTGATCATGAACAAAAAAAAAAAAAAAAAAAAAAGGAAAAAATATTTCAAATGTACTTCGAAATTTTTTTTTTTATCATCTCATTTGATCGTTTCATTGTGATCAATTTTATACCATAATGACAAACGTTGAAAGATTATTGTGAATATAGATCATGAAGATTATAAGTTTCGCTCGTTTCTTTGGTTCAGAATATCCTGTTCTTTCTTTCTTTCTTTTTTTTTTTCTTTTTTTTTCTAACGAGCGCACTCAAAATCCGCACAACGTGTTTAAACGAACTCCCTATGCATATCCATAGGAACAATATCTGACGTAGACGTAGTTAATGTATGTACAATGTGTACTTAGAAATTCTTAATATTAAAGACCCAATAGGAGAGTATTATAGAAAAGAATAATAACGATTTATCGCTAATTATTTATATCTCGGCATTGTTCATTATCAATGAATGCATTGCTCGTCGAACGATCATAAACGGACATTATTATCATTACTATTATTATTATCAGTTTTTTATTATTATTATTATTACTATCATCATTATCAGTATTATTATCATTGAAAATCATGCGAATTTTTTGCCTATATTCTACGCTATATATAATATCTATGGAATAGGTGTACGATGGTACTTATCTTTTTCTATTTTTTTCTTTTTCTTTTTTTTTTTTTTTATAATACACACCAAATAAAGCTAAAGAAAATTACCGATCAGAGTAACGATTCTGTTGATACTGTTGAATCATCGAGATTAAAATTGTTTTCAATTAAAAATCTTCGTCGGAATGATCGACCTTGCTGACGGATCGTTTATCTTGAGCAACCTTGCGATCAAAATTTCCTATGTCCGTTCCTCTCACAGAATTTAAAAGATCATCGTCGTCCTCGTCGTCGTCGTCATCGAGATCTCCATCGATAAGTAGATCGCTGTCGCTATCGAGCGAGCCAGCACTATCATTAGATTCCAAAATCGTTCCTCGTTGACGACCAGACATGCTGCCATAAATTCGTCGTTGAGACATTTGTGTTCTCGACGTTTTTTCTGTATCTGTAATGAGATCGTATTTAATTAATTAAAATTGATGTACGACGAGGAATGTGTAAAAAAAAAAGAAGTATCAAAAAAAAGAAAAAAAAAAGAAGTATCGAGAAAAAGAAAAAAAAATTCCTCTTCTTTTTTTTCTTATATTCGTTTAACCTGTTTTTGTATGAGCACCCTGTTGGATAGTTTTTTCCATATTTTGTTTTTCAACATCGCCAAGAGTCAATCGAGATTCTTGAAGACTTGCTCCAAATACTAGATCATTTCCTTCGATCATGCTTTCGAAGCTTACATCCTCCGAACGCAGTTGTTCCAGCTTCCTTTTAGTTTCCGCTTGTCTAAAACATTCAGAAAAATTAAAATCTCTTTTTTCTTTTTTATTTTTTTTTTATTTTTTTCCATCATCGCACTTACCGTTTCTCAATTCTTTCCTGTTCAGCCTTAGCTGCATCCTCGTGCAAGTGTTCCAGATACGAGAGATATCGAAATTTTTGTAAATAATCGTCGTATAAAATTCTCAATTCGGCTTCGAGTTTTTCATACTCCTCCATGAAAGCAGGACGAACTTTTCTTAAAGTTTGTAGTCTCTTTTGATTTCTTTCTAATTCTGATCGACGTCTTTCTATTCTCGTGTCAAGACTTTGTTCTGTATCCTTTAAATAGAAAATCAAGTATTTAAATATAAAAGATTAAATGGAGAAATATTGGAAACAAAAATTTAATTGTCATTAACAATAATAATATATTGATTGTATTTATTTGTTAAAAACAATAATTTAATATTATTACAAAACGTAAAAATATAGTAATAAAAATGCTAAGAAAATTTCGCGGGCTATTTACCTACGCCATCTTGAAACAAGGTAATAATCGAATCAAAACATCAACTAAAATTAAGTGCACATACATATATATATATATGTATATATGTAAACATATACGTACACGTTTACTTTATAATGTAAATATTTATACCTTGACGTTGTCGATTTGTTTCTTTGTATCTTCTATCTCTTTTCTCATATTTTCTATGACGTCCTTCAGAGCAGTTTCTATCTCAGCAGTATCGAATTGTCTACCAGCTTTATTGTTTCTAATATCACGGAGTTCAACTTCTCGGCCAAGAAGATCAAAAAGCGTTGCTCCATTCACAGTCAAAAGACTAGCTAATTGCCTTGTCGATTTTAATTCATTTATCTCGTCGGATATGTTGAATTCAATGATCTTACGATTATCATTTTGATTTATGCTCTTGCTACCATGATTTTGAGCTTCTTGTAACAGGTTTGTTATTTTTAATAATTCTTGTACAGCATAACCGTCCGCTTGATATAGTTTTTTCGTATTTAATTTCACGTTAGTATTTAATGCCTGTATAATTATTATATCATAAATATATAATGTACATATATATATATATATATATATATATATAAGAATAATTATCAATAATTTTATTTGTTTTCGTAACGATTAATATTTTAAAAAAAAATTTTTGAAAAAGAAAAAATAGTTTAGTTGCGTCATTCTATGTATCTGATTGGTCGAACAATTATTCCTCTTTACAGTATTATATTTTACAATTGTCTATAATTATTTCTTTATATTTATAATTGGAATAAATAATTAAGTAGTTACCATGAATTCGGCAACACTACGTATTAGAAGAATTCGTTCTTCCTCGGTGTTGTGTTCGAAGGTTATGTCTGAATCCGAATCGAATCTTTTTACAAGCCAGACTAAAATTTCTGCTACTAAAGGAAAGTTCGGTGTGCGAAAATTCGCGATGGATATTAATCTTGGATATCCAAGTACTTTCATTGTTTCTGTAAAGTCTATAGAATATTGTATGAAATTGTTTATTAATACATTATTAATATTTCTTTTTAATTTTATATACTATATATATGATAGAAAATACGTATTAGTTTGAAAATAATGTGAATTTACATACTGCGTAATTCTCGAAAAGACATCCTTTTTTTTCTTTTTATATTCTTTTTCGAGAGGAAAATAATCGACGACAGAGGTTAACCACACGCAATCGTTTTACGAGGTATTTCGTAAGTATTTTATTCAGTTTTGTTTTCATTAACGCGGCATTCGTTACTATGACGATTACTACAAACCTAACCTAACGTTGACTACAACTTTTCATCTGTGTGATACATTTATATAATATGTACATATATAGAAAAGAATTTTTGTTTTATTCATTTCTATTATCATATTTACATGTTTCTATTATCATTTTTTTTTTATATGTTAAAGCAGATTTTGTATGAATTCTATTACTCATATAGTTCTTTATTGGATACACCTGTTCTGTTTTGTTTTATCTGTGAACGTATTCTTTTTACAAAAATTCTTTCTCTCGCTGCTTTGAGTTGTCTCTTTCTTATAACCTCTGCAGTTTCTTTGGTCATTTTTGGTGGCTCTTCCAAACTTTTCCTTATGAATGTTCTAAGTTTTTCCAAAGCGTCAGCTAAGTTTAATTGTTGAGATCTCGTTAAATCAGATTTAATTATTAAATGACCTTCTTTATTAATTTTATTTTTTTGCTAGAAAAAAAAATTATTTTCATCTCATATATCTTGTATCGTTCATGTCAAATTACTATTAATATCATTATATCTACCTGTTCCAATAATTTTTCCTTAATTTCATCCGATAACCATGAAGCGTCCTTTACATTGAATCTTAAATCTACTTTAGTATTTACAGTATTTACGTTTTGTCCTCCAGGACCACTACTACGACTGTAAGTGATAGTAAGTTTCTCAATAGGTATATATCCATTAAATTTAACAGATGGATCTTCTGGTACCTGAGAATATTATCATAACATCTGATGAGAATGAGAAATAAGGTTATGTTGTAGAAATTGTGTTTTATAATACATTATTCTTTTATAAAAATTATGCTGTTATAATAAATTTAATGTTTAACAAGTAACTTACAAAATCAGCTGTAAATAATTTCAAACTACTTTTAGGATATAAATTTTCCAAAGAAACTGCACTTTTATAAGCAAAAGTTTTCGCACTATTAATATAGATTTTATTCGATGTTTTAAGTATCCTCACACATTCTCTGGTGAAAATGTTCATTTTAATTATATTTAAATATTTTGAATTACACTAATATCAACTTTGTTGACAAAAATGATTTTTTTTTACTTTCTATAAAAAAAATGGACTTCGTGTAGTAGCACTCAAGTCGCCATGACATATTTACTTCGACATATCGACCTTTCGATACATCAGAAAAATTATCGATTGTAAATCGATTTTTTAAATTCTACTAGTCCGCAGTATTATTATTTTTATTTCTTTTTTTGCGTGTAGATATAAAACAAATATATATATATATATAAATAATTATCATATATTACATATTTGATTAAAAAAAAATGATTGTAAAGAAATGATGTCATATAACGCAATAGGAATGTTTGCATAATTAAAAAAAAAAAAAGAAAGGAAAGAAACACGTATAAAATAGTCGTAACAAATCCAACCAAATTTTTCCTCCAATCAATCTATAACATAATTCTTTTTCTTCTTTCTTTTTTTTTTTTTTTTTTTTTTTATCGGTCACAGTTCGTATATTTACAATAAAGTCACGTAGCATTGCAATCTTTGATTACCGATAAAAATATTGAAGGATATTTAGATACACGCAATCGGGGACTTATGATTTTTCTTTGAAACTTTAAAAGGATTAACGAACGAGGACACTTCGACACTTTGGCATTCTAATAATTCGATTATTATCATCATCGATAAGAACGGATAATCGGATAATAGTTGAGAAATATTAAAGGAATTCATAAAAAAAAAAAAGAATAATAATCGATATAATACTTAAATAGAATAACTTGGCCTCTCTCCCTCGCACCCCCACTTTTACCGTTCTCTTCATCCGCCGCCTTCCTCGCTTACAATCGCCTCGGCTCTTGCCTCCCTCCCCCTCTCACCTCATCCTGGTTTAAATGATATTTATCAAATGAAGTGTACTTTGCATCAATTTCCTAGGAATCAACAAAGAAGATTAAGCGTTCTTAATTTGAGTCTACATAAGCGATCGCGCGTCGTCTACGCTCCTCGTATACGAGCCATTGACGCAATCTTTAGTTTTGCAATCGTCCAAGGATTGCAGAAAGCCATTCTGAAAATCACGGTAATAACGGAGGAGCGATCCCCTGCAAGGACACCGAACTTCTCCTGGCTGATTGCATTTTTCCCGATGGGAATACTGTGACAAGGACAAGCAACACGCCACGGGTTGTTGCACTTGTAAAAATCGACGATTTGCTTTACCGATCGGAATGTTAATCGGGGATCTCAGAAATAATCTGAAATAAATTTAACCAAAGAAAATTTTCGTAAGTTTATTATTATCGGTGACAAACGTAGAATATCTTTTGATAAAAATAATGATCATCATATATACATATATACACACATATATATATATATATATATATATATTTCTTTTTTTTTTGTTTCATTTTTTCTTTTTTCAGTTTGAAGAAATTTCAATACAAAAATGAGATTTCAATTGAGGGATATAATAATATTAAAAAGATTTTGGGTGAAAAATATGATAAAGGATGGAATAGGTTGACACAATGGATTGTTTCACGTGATCGACATTTTGGTTTGTCAGGCTGTACCTAACTTTTGTTGATCGTTATCTCTATTCTTTGTCTATGTAAGTATTTACCTATCGTTACATAAATCTAATGACATAATTTGCATTCCTTAGAATGGCGCGCTTCGATCTAACGTTATTTTCCATAAAAGTATACGCGATAATCGATTGCATGATATAACGGCACGTGTAACGCTTACGCGACATGCAAAACGTCTTTACGTCGTCGAATAGGTAACGGAACGTCCGTTTTTCAAGAAGATGTCATCGCGTTCCAACAATCGTTTTACAATACGTCTTCGATACCGTGTAACGATGCGGAATAAGGATTGCGTATATGGCAAGTGATCGGTGGTGTCATCTTCTTTTTCTTCTTCTTCTTTTTTTTCTTCGAGAACTTTACACGTGATATCTTATGGGAGCTGACTGGCTGGCTTATGTACGCATACACATATACATACATAAAGATGTTATCACTGAAGATACCTATTACCACTTCGCATACACACCTATGCATATTATTCCAATATTTAGCACTTTCTTTTCCTATTCCTTTGAGATGCGCACTTATAAAAAAGGAGAATTAGAGAAAACGAGTGGGTTTTAGTTCAGTCAATTATACCCGATGTGAAACCACACAGCAAGCAATTTGCGGTTAACCTAATCGGAAATCATGATTTTTCGACTTGGCCTTTCTTTTCTCTTGGTTTTAATTAAAACTCTTTTCTTTTTCTTTTCTTATCATTTTCCCACGTTTTGTGTATATATATATATATATATATATATATATATATATATATATATATATATATACAAAATTACTATATATATATATATATATTTTTTTTTTTTTAATCGTATAATCCAAATATAAAATTAATATTAATTTATTTTCTAATTCGTATTGGAATGATTTAATAATTTTTAACTTGGCTATAATGAATGTAATAACAACAACTCGTTTCTTTGAGATTGAATTATTTTCGAGTAAATAATAAAAAAAAAAGAATAGTATAAGAAGAGAAAAAAGAGAAAAGAATACTGTAGAAAAAAAATTTTGTTCCTTTTTAAAGGAATATAAAAAAGAATAACACAAACATTTTTTCAACGCAGTCGGTAGGACTCGAACCTACGCTCCCAGAGGGAATCTGATTTCTAGTCAGACGCCTTAACCACTCGGCCACGACTGCTGCGTGAAAATTATTTTCCACATTGGAAAAATTGAAAATTCGTATGAAATCATATCTCATGATCAACGAACGAATCAAAGATTCCGGAAATAATCTCTCTTGATTCTTGACTCATAATCATTCGTGGAATTAACGGGACATATATCGACTCTTATCATTCAACAATCAACGAGAATGAATCTTCGAGAGAAAGAGAGAGAGAGAGAGAGAGAGAGAGGGAGAGAGAGAGAGAGAGAGAGAGAGAGGGAGAGAGGGAGAGAGAGATGATTATTCGATAATAATTATTTCCTTTTTTCCTTCCTCTTCTCCTTCTTCCTCTTCTTCTTCATCTTTGTTTTTTTTTTTCGTTCTTTTTTTTTCTTTCGTTTTTCCTTCATGCCTTTATAAGCTATCCAATCATGATATTACGATAGATGGGTGTAGAAAATGGAAGGCTATTGCTCCATATGTGGTATCAGATTGTTTATCGCTTCGAAGCTTAAGAGAAAACCTAGATGTATCTTCGTCTTTTATTCCTTTCATAATAGATTACGTACATGGCACATCTTTATCTCTTATATTATTGCTTTCCGGAACCGGATCTGAATTATTCCACACTTAGCCCGAAGGAAATTACAATGGCGTTTACGAGTTAATCATTCGTTACTTATTCTATCTTCCTGGTCCGATCTCCATCTCATCAACATTTTTAATCATTGATTTCGTACGAACAGTATCGAATAGTTGATTCGAATAAAAATTCTTCGGTCGATCGATCAATTGATTTATTTGTTTAATTTATTTTTTTTTTCTCTCTGTTCATTTCTTTTTCCTTGCCTTTTTTTTTCTTTCTTTCTTTCTTTCTTTCTTTTTTTTTATTTTTTCTTACGACTGACCATAGATATCCATATTTAATGTATCTCATAAAAATTTTTTCTTCGTCCCATATCATCCTACATATATATATATATATATATATATATATATATATATATATATATATACATGTATATATATTCTCGAAAGCCATCTTGTTTCAAAATGGCGAGAAGTAAAAGAGAAGGAGACAGAAAGTCCATATTTAATTTTAATCTCAACGGATCGTGAAGAGAATCCGTGTAGATTTTTATTAGCCATTTTACATTCCTCATTATATACATATATTCGTAATACGTTTTGCCATAGTGTTTAACACCTTCACTTTTCTCTTTCTCGCGTAAGGAACAACCTCGTGATAACTAACATGTGAGAGATTTGTTCGTGTTGTTTTGGTCTACCTCGTGATCACTGTTCGATCACTTATAAGAATTTCTACGCACGCACATAATTACCATGTGTTCGTTAAATTTAAATATACACATACACACACGCACACACACATATATATATATATATATATATGAATGTATGTATGTATATGTATGTGTAGGCGAATGGCAAAATACTGGTTATTAAAGGATCAAAAGTTCTTTCGATGGATGATCAAAAAATTTGATAAAATTTTGAAAGATTCCTAGTTACTATTTAGTGACATTAAACAAACCTCGTCGTGATCCAAAAGAACCAAGAAGATTTTATTATCGATATTTAATCGTTTTATTCGTATCTTCCTTTTCTTTTTCTTCTTTTTTTTTTTTTGTCGTCTTGGACTCGCAAAAATTTCACATACAGGTATGCATATTCACTATACCTATATGTGTATTCAGAGAATTATAAATTCTAAGAGGCGAAATCGGTTGACTCTCGACGAGGTCATATTCTTATGTCGTCAGCCGCAATTCTGGAGTTTCCATAAATATCAATTACGAGATCGAATCAAATGCAAAGTTTCTTTCACGAAGAGAGGTATTATGCTATCTAAGAAGATAGTGTCATCATGGTTACATTAATGACTTAGAAATGGTTGATTGTATGTAGCTTTTATTTGTTCTTTTTCTTTCTTTTTTCTTTGTTTTTTTTTTTTTTTTTTTTTTTTTCTTTAATCTCTATTTTTGTTAATTCTTTCTTTCTTCCTATTTTCCTTTTTTTTCTTGTTTTTTTTTTCCTTTCTTTTCTTTGTTTTTTTTCTCTTTTTTCTTGAACAAATATTCACAGAAGATCCGATGTGTTTTATTATGATCGTATTCAGAAAATACAAGATAAACAAGCTCGTAAAAATAGAAAAGTGTCTTTTCTAGTTTCTAATGAAATCCTTGTGATTCTAATTTCATAGTCACAGTGTTCGTTTTCGAATATTCGCCTTTCTATCTTCTGTATGATCTGTTAACCACATTTATAATCTAGGAAAGAATCTAAACATCTCAAGTGAGACATTCGATGGTGATAACTATAAAAACGTAAATGGTATCATTTGAAAGCAGTCGGTTGAATCGAAAGAATGCATTTAACGTCATTTTGAGTGTTTCATGACTATAAAGTACTTAGAAATACTATTCTAATTTGCGTACAGATTTGATTATGTAATCATAGGACTTTTGTAACATCGAGATATACTTTTTAACGTCAATCTTTTCTTCCTCCTTTATGTTCATTAATGTTCTTATAAATTGACAAGAGTATAATATATAATATTAAATATAAGTATATAATATATATAATATATAATATTAAATATAAGTTTTTCATTTAAAACAAATTGTCTCAAAATATTCTTAATTATGTAATATTGATTAGAAAATATTAATTAAAGAATCATGATATCAAAGAAAATACAATTATCTCACAGTAGAATAAAATGTTCTCACAGTTCGTAATCATTATGAAATTCTAATCAAATATATCTATCATAGGCTTGTATATAACTTCATAAATTTTTTTTTCTAATCAATCATCTCCCATAATATTTTAATTTATGTAAGATTAATCGATAAGATTAATTAAAGGATCAAGCCGTCTAACAAAATATAATTAAATCATTCTCATTATTATGACATTCTAATCAATTATATCACATTCTCATATATATATATATATATATATATATATATATATAATTAATAATAATTAATAAATAAATTAAATAGAACTTCTTAAATTTGTAAATTAAAAATATAGTAAATTTTTATAAAATCAATTCGTCAAGAAAAAATATAATATGATGGACGCGACGTTATAAGATAGAAAGTAAGAAAGAAAGAAAGAAAGAAAGAAAGAAAGAAATAAAAAAAAGAAAGAAATAAAAAAAAGAAACATAAAATAAAAATAGAAAATACCTAATTCACATTTTCGAATCATTATCAAATTTCAATCGAATTCTTCGTACTCATTTAAAGCAATAGAAATTCAGATTTGAAAAAAGAGAAGAAAAAAAAAGGAAGAAAGAAAAAAATGTAGAAACCTATCGATAGGAGGAAATCTCTCATTCAGATTAGAAGAACATCATCGAAGCCAACGAAAAGTCACGAAGTATACTTCACATCTCCATCTCTAATATACTCTCTAACACTCTCAACGGATACCTCGTGATGCACTAATCGAGGAGGAGGCGAGAGAAGCTCGCACACGACGAATACCCACGTATTCGACGACGCGACACGGCAGATATTACGAAACGAGGATCCGTCCGCGGCGGAAAGCGGGTCAGTGCACGGCTCGTTTATCTCGATGCGCCCGGTTCCTGGATCGTTTCTCCTCGCTACGTCGCTCCTGTTTCCTCAGACATATTTACTTTTATATATATATATATATATATATATATATATAAATATATATAAATATATATGTATGTGTGTATGTATAGATGTACATATATTCATATGTATTCGTATAAAATATGTAAATATGCATATACATTTGTGTGTGTGTGTGTGTGTGTGTGTGTGTGTGTGTGTGTAAGTATATGTATATAATAGTAATTGAAAATATAATATATATATATATCTACATACGTTTGTACTTATATAAAATATGTAGATAGATTGAAATATTTAAAAATACGTACATTGTTATATATTAGCGATATATATATATATATATATATATATATTTTTTTTTTTTTTTTATTTATATGAAGATACACATACACAAACACACACATACACAAACACGCACATATATATATATATATATAATATAAGTATATGTATATCATCATAAACGAAGAATGAATACATATATTATACATGGTGATCATTTTACGTTCTATCATCCTCTCGCCGAGGAGGGTGCGGCCAAAAGAGGGTGTATGTAAGCAAGTAAACAGTATCTGATGAGCATCATCAAGTAGAATCAAGAACGATCTAGAGAGACACGTGTTCGAAAGGGAGAGGATAGTCTAAAGGGCAAACGTTAAGAGAGAAAGAGAGAGAGAGAGAGAGAGAGAGAGAGAGAAAGAGAGTGAGAGAAATAAAAGGCAATTGTTCTTCTCTATTGTAACTCTATTCTTAATATAGAGATAGAGTAATTGATTATTTAAAAAATCATTTTCAGACATTAAAAGATCATTTTATTTTCATTTTTTTTTTTTTTTCCATTGAAATCACTTCTTTATATTTTTTTCTTTTCCTTTTCTTTTTTATTAAATAGAATCACATAGACGATGATTTTAATAAATACATAATTATAAGATTGTATATCTTTGAAAAAAATGAAACCTGATACATTTTAAGTTCTAATATATAGTAACCTAATAAAGAAACTAAGTTTAACAAAGAAGCTTATTACAAGACGGTACGACTCATCGGTATGTGTTTTCTTCGGTATTAGCTAATACTGATTAATCCAAACCTTGATCCGATTTCGAAGAGACATAGTATTCGATTGTGGTAGATCCACAATACATTGTATAACACTTACAACATCTAACTTTAAAAAAAGAAAAAAAGAAAAATAAATATAACTATTTTTTTTTTTCTTTTTTTGTTTTACCTTCTCGCTTTCGTTATTTAACATAGGGATTATAAATAGATATAATAGATGGTATATACATATATGTATATACATACAGTAAAATAGTAATGTGTATATATATATATATATATATATATATATATATATATATATATGTGTATTTATGTATGTATTGAGTTTTAAAACAGGCTTAACTGTTAATCTTTTTTATTATCGTAGACATCAATAGAAGATGTCCGCCTCTTCGGTTGATTTAAACAAGAGAGAATACAAAGCGTCGCGGCGCTACGTGAATAGTATAGCTATTCTACTCACATTTCGATTACTCATTGAGTAACTCTCATAGTCACTCTCGCTGCTGATACGACCCGTATGACATACTGACACAGAAATCGAATTATTTGGCTTTGGCCAGGCACAGAGAAGTAACAAAGAGTAGTATAGGGTGGGAGAGTAGGGGATGGTGGGGAGGGAGCGAGAAAGAAACGAGGGGAAGAGTTATTCGTTTCAAAGACCTCGAAAAATCCTTCGACGATTATTATTTTAGGAGATGGAAAGGAAGACGAGTTTTTGTTTTATTTAATCATTTTGTTTATTTAATCATTCTATATAATATTCGATATAATATTTCCAAAGAGATGTGTTTATTTTCTAGAAATAAAACGAAAAATAAAAGAACGATTTCTCTCTATTTGTAATTTATTGAAAAGGATTGGATTGAGGATATTTCGTTGTTGGTATAAAGAAAAAACAAAAAAAAAAAAAAAAAAAAAAATAAATAAAAAGAAAAAAAAAATAGAAAAAAGGAAAAATACCTAAATGGTAGATGATACGTCGGTCATCGCGATAATTTAGTATCTTCGACTGTGAATATATTATACTTGGAATTTTTTTCTACCTTTCTTTTTTTCTTTTTTTCTCTCTCTTTCTTTTTGTCGAAAAAGATGAAAAGAATAATAAAAAGATCAGCCGTGTAATAATCGTTATAATGCGTTCCCCTTATAACTATAGTATAGTGAGACTTTTCTGCAAAAAAAAAAAAGAAAAAAAAAGAAAAAAAGTAAACATTTCATCTTCGTTAAAAAAAAGCAATGTGATCTTATTTCTTCGTGATCGATTAGATCGATAAATAAAAAAAATAAAAATGTTATCTTTGTTGCAAGAGACGAAAAGATTTTCTACAATGACAATGTCATTCGTAGTAATCACTTTTTTGTTTTGTTTTGTTTTTTTTTCCTTTTTCCTTTTTTACTCGTTATTTTTTAATTATTTATTTATTTTTATTATTATTTTTTTTTTATAAATATAAAACTCGACTCCATTCAATCATTTGTACCGATGACATCTAGAAATTGTCTTTCATATATTGAAATCTCTTTTTATTTGAATTATTTCTTAAATTTAACAAGCTCAAAGCTAAAGGCCGATAGAGTAAAGATATACGTAAAATCCCCTCCCCCCTCCCTCTCACGTAGTGTGTGAAGCCGACTCTCCATTGCAATGGCACCACGATCTTGTGTGTTGCAGTTGTTTGTGCCATTACAGGTCGCGAATGAAAAAGGAAGAAGAAACCGGTCGTCTTTTTCTCTCCTCGCAACACTTTCACTGCAAGTCCCGTGACTCGTCTCTCTTCACCCCTCTACCCTCCTCTTGTCCTCCTTTACGGAATCACTTGGTTCGCGCGTACCATGTTGTACAACATTTGTCCAACTTCCTATACTACATTATGAAAGCTAGTAATGGACAAAAGATTTGCGACTAATCCGGAATGAGGAAAAATAGCGGAGGACCATTTTCAAGATCAACACCGACTCCAACGTATGAACGTATTTTTTATTTGTTCGTTGTTATCTCCAAAACAATGAAAGAGTTTTTTCGTATTTCTTTCGATGTAAAAAAATAAATAAATAAATAAAAAAAAAAAAAAAGAAAGAACATAAGAAGACAAAGAGGAAGAAGAAGAAGAAGAAAACGTAAAAAAGAAAAATTCATTTTCTTCGAACTCCGGCATGTGGTGGTCGGCTAAATGATTTAATATTTCGGATGACCTTCAGAAACGTCCTCTTTCTTTCCAAAGGATCCCTCTTGTTAATTCTCAAGAAAGGATTTACGTCATTAAGATTTGAATCGTTTGTTAGGTAACGCAAGGTTATATTTGAATTTCTAATCGTTTAACGAACTCAACAAGATTTTTTTTCTCTTCTTCTCTTTTTTTTCTCTTTTTTCTTTTTTTCTTTTTTTTTTTTCATAATTAAGATCCTTAACAGATTATTATTTTAATAAAATTGTCCTCACGAAAATGACACATGAAAATATTTCTATAATTAAAACGACGTATTTGTTAGTTGAATCTCTTCGTATTGCGTTAAACAACGAACTACCGGCATCATCTTTCACGGCTGACCACATGGCCCATAACTACTGACGATTGATAGCCTCACATGACTGCCGTCACGTTGTCCGAACTCGCTTTCTTTACGTCAATTGGAAAGCCGAAGGACATTTTACTCGTACTCGTAAAAACTGTTTAATTGATTACAAATATGGGGAAACAATGTGTTCCGAGTTCTAAGGGGTATTACCTTTAACGTCTAATCGTAATCTAGCGAATGGATTGGATCTTGAAAAAAAAAAAAAAGAAAAAAAAAGACAAAGAAAAAATAAGAAAAAAGAAAAAAGAAAAAAGAGTTCTACTCGATCGGTAATCTTGTTCTTCTCAAAAAAATTTCTTTCTTTTTTTTTTCTTTCTTTCTTTCTTTTTCTTTTTTTTTTTTTTTTTTTTTTTTTTAATGTGGTTTTAATTATCAACTTTAATTACGAGTTTAATTCAAAATAAAGAAATAAAGAAAGAAAAGGAAAAAAACTATTAGCACAATTATTCGCTCATCGATTACAAATTGAAAATGTATTAATTAGAAATGATCATCTTGTTTAATTAGAATTGATGATCTTATCGAACATAACATTTTTCATTGTTCTAAGTCGATAATTGTTTCGAACTATTATAGGCATATTGAATTGAGATTTGATTTATCTATGATACAGATTTTTCTTCTTTGATTATACGAGAAAACCCATGAGATCACTAAAGTATCCTTTGACGTGATCTCACGTTCGAATGTCGTGAGTTCAAAGCTCTGAAAGCAGGAAGTTATAAGTTACACCCTAGAGGCAAGAATTACCTTGGTCTGATAGAACGAATCCTGCATATATGTATATATATATATATATATATATACGCACACACACTTATTAAATCTATATATACACACACAAATACACACACAAAAACACACACACACACAAACACACACATACACACACATATATATATATATATATTATCTTATCTATTCGATTAGTTGTCGCGTTTCTCATTTCAGACGATAGTCGTTGCAAATTTAATGAATTCATAGAATTTACTAAAATTTATTCAATGTGTGTTGACAAATATTCATGGATCGAGTTTTCGATAAAACGTACGAATATAAGTACATACATACTATCTCTCGAGGAAGAAACTTTCGTTTTGTTCCTGCATATTTTCTTTTTATAATTCCTTAGACGATATAAATGTAATATCTCTCTTCTTTCTTCATCTTCTATTTCTTCTTCTTCTTTTTTTTTTTTTTTTTTTTTTTTTTTCTTAAATCTTACAATCAAGTCACGAGTAAGATGATCGCCATGTATTCGAAAGTTTGGTATTTTTTGAAAAAGATTTCGCTGACTCTCATATAAAATTCTGACATTTCGAGTATACCAAAAGGATTTTTTGTAGATTTTATATTTTTCAATTTAATACTTTTTATTTTTTTTAATTACATACACTTTTTATTTATACATTTTGTGAACATTAAAAAAAAGAAAAATAATAGAGGATAATATGTTTGTTAATACAGTCTGGCAATGTCTTGACACTGTCAAGGTCACACAAGATTTCAACAGACATACACGCACGCATATTCATACACACACACGCACACGTACAAAAAGATTAATTAATATTTCCTTTCGAACGTAGGATCTATCATTTCGAAAGGAGTAACTGTTTTACTACGTTAATGGAATTCTTAATCAATCTGGTTAATGAAGATGCAATTGCGTGCTTAAGGTGAAATTTTTCAAAATGATGAAATATATATATATATATTTTATATATTATGTATATATATTATATACATTATATATATATATGTATGAGTGTATACACATTGGATTATAATAATTATAATAATTTGCCGTATATCATATTCGTATACCGATGGAAGAGAATGATTATAATTATAATTCAAAAAAGCATTAATAAAACATAGTTTCGATTATGCTAATTATTTCAAGGAATAAATGTCATAAAGTTGTTATGAGAGGTTTTTTTTTTTATAAAAGTTTATGAA
>NC_140820.1:4837500-4847500 GCF_050613455.1 Vespa mandarinia
TCTTTATCCTTTATTTTTTATTTTTCATTATTTTTTCTCGTATTATTTCCTATTATTTCTCGTATTATTTTTCTTTGTTTTTTTTTTCCTTATTTTATCTCACGAGTTTAATCATATCAAATAATAGATTAAATTATCTTAACTAATTATTTCAAAGTTTCTATGAATATGGTAAATATAAGGAAAAAAGAAATATTAATGCTAATTAACAGACTATAACAAGCATTTAATCCATGCATTTTATCATTATAACTCTCTCTTTCTCTCTCTCTCTCTCTTTATACATACATACATATATATATATATATATATATATATATATATATATATAATATGTATGAGAGAGAGAGAGAGAGAGAGAGAGATTGTTCGTAACAGTTACAAGATATTACAAAGTATATATAACTTGTAACTTGTTACGAACAATCTGTTGAAAAGTTTCACATTAATATTTTGCACATGATTTTTTCTTCTTCTTCTTCTTTTTTTTTTTATTTTTTTTTTCTTTTTCTACCAAGAAAAGGAATTCTCCGTTTAATCTAATTTAATTAAGTTTGCGTTACTAAACTTTTTCCTTTTTTTTTTCTTTCTTTTTTTTTCCTTTTTTTTTTTATTTTTTTGTTTCTATTCCTCTTTTACAATAATAACACGCACCGTTAATTTCCACGGAAGTAGAAAGGTAACGATGTACGATATAACGACGTGTAACAAATCGTATCTTTTTTGCGTCACATATACCCATAATTTCATTATATATATATAGATAGATATATACATATATATATATATAATATATATATATATATATATATATATACATATATCCGTATTAATGATTTAGTATCGCGTTAAGTAACTACAGTCATTGTTAGTTATAAATACACGTCGGGGATGAGCGAAGTTGATATCTACGTATCGCATACTGGTTATGAATTATTTATGCGAACGGGAAGAATTCAAAGAAAGTTCCATATTTTCGAAACTTTCACCCTTGTGAATGCTCCTAGATATATATATATATATATATATATATATATATATATATATGTAGTAAAGATTTCATTCCTATTATCATAATACATTTATCTATTATTTATAAATAATATCGTAATAATGATTTTGATAATATATTAAACATTTATTTATGATTAAGTAAGAGAAAATATTCATTATTTTTTTTTCTTTCTCATCTATAGTTCAATAATACACAATAGAATTACTTTTTTTTAAATATATAGAATGACAAAGTTAAATTTTAATATAAATTTTATTTTCATTTATTCTTTTCCCTTCTAATTATATACGACAAATATTTTTATAAGATATTTAATTTCGATATTCTTATATCATTCTTATTAACGTACAGAAATACATATTAAAAATAAAAAAGGAGTAATTATTATCGTCATCTTGACGTATATCTTAAATAGATATAAAATTCCATAAATTCGACATCAACAAAGTTCTCTTATCATTTTTATCACTATATAGTACTAAATAAAAAGAAAAAAAATGATCATTATATTCATCTAAACGTCGGATCTGATAGATACATCGAATGCAACAAAATTTTTTAATATTAACAATTTTTTAACTTCACTTGTCATTCTTATCATCTTGTTAAAAATGCGTATAATAATAATAATAATAATAATAAAAAGAAAAAAAGGAAAAGAAAACTTAATGATTATAATTTTTATTTAAGAAAAATTAACAACGAATTGCGTGTTAAATTAATTGAGTTAAATAGGTCAGGAGGTTATGATCGTTGGTGGTCGTACCTAATGCCGTTCAATGATAATAGAAAAGTATAAGTGAGGATGTAGCGAAGGTAGTGGTAAAGGAGGATAACGACGCTGTGGATGATGAAGTCAAGGAGAGCAAGTTTTCGTGATGATCTCCGATCGTTCTCCGCCATACTACCCATCCTCTCATTCACTCTTACTGACTTAACATGACGATAAACATTCGAGTGACTTTTATCGAACAAATTCTAGGTATCTTCCTGCTTCTCTTTGTTTTACCTTTGAACGAATCGTCCTTATGACGTAACGCGAGAATATTATCGCATTAATGAAAATGATCTGCACGTGCACTCTCTCTCTCTCTCTCTCTTTCTCTCTTTCTCTCTCTTTCTCTTTTTCTCTATCTTTCTCATAGAACTAAAAGGATTCTATGCAAAAAAAAAACGTGTTCTTGCATAAGCGCCAGACAAATGCCAAGAGTCTCGACTCTCAACCTGTTTTTTTTTGTTTCCTTTGGATTTTTCGTTCTTACTCATTTTTTTCTTCTTTTTTTTTTCTCTTTCTATCTTTCTTTTCTTTTTTTCTTTTCTAGACAAATATTTTCTTAACATACTTTTATCCTAATATTAAATGTCAAATCTTTGTAAATATATATATATGTATATATATATATATTTTTATATATATATATATTTATGATGAAATCCAAGTTACTTTTTATTGGATATAATTTAATTAAATCTAACAAACAGATAATTATTATTTAATCTCGACGAATAAATTATGGTAAAACATAAGATATCAATTTTGTCATATCAATTGGGAAGAAAATTTTTAAATTAAAGATTTGTTCAATCGTAAAAATAAATTTCTTTCTATGAGATAATAAAATCAAATTTTAAACAACAGTAGTAAAATACTCGTGATGATTTTGATCGATTAGATATATCTGTATTTATACCTAATCATATGGTAAAGAGAAAATTATTTAATTTCGACAAATATAAGTAAATGTGTGCATAACACAGATTACAATTTTGTTATAACAGTTTCGTAGAAAATTTAAATAAGTCATGGATCATTATATTTAATTTAAAAAAAAAAAAAAAAAAAAAAAAGAAGAAAAAAAAAAGAAACTTTCTTCGTGTGACATTAAACCAAATGAAATTAAATGAAATTAAATTAAATTAAATTAAATTAAAATGTATTTATACGGCAGAACGATTCCCAGAATGATATTCATGCAATCTCACGAATATATTGCCCAATACTTTTTTCAACAATCTTCTCTAAGGTGAACACCAGTTGAATCAAGATCCCATTGAATGGAGTTTCTTGGGTAATCCTTGTTGTTGGTTCTCGGACTATCGTCCGATTAATCGAAAACTCAAAGAGTTTTTTCACGGGATGACACGTTCTTACCATTCTTTTTACACGCGTTTCATTCTCCTCGACGATCTCGAAATCATCGGTCCTAATTTAGCGATTAGCGTAATCCTTCGACGACCTTCACATAATGTTCTTTTCGTCTCCTTTTAAAAAGGAAAAAAAAAAATAACAAAATAAAGATCTCGTACGTGGTCCACGAATACGTTATCTTTTCTCTCTCTCTCTCTCTCTCTCTCTCTCTCTCTCTCTCTCTCTCTCTTTCTCTTTCTCTTTCTCTATCAAGCAAAACGCGTTCGGCCACTCTCGACGATCGAATCGAGAAATACTTTCACCGATCTCGAACACTTCCTCGAGAACGAACGCATCGCCTTCCATTTCCTTCTCCATTCCTATCGATACAGCATTTTCCCCTTTGTTTACCTTTTCTTTTATATTTCATTTAAATCGATCAAAATAGTATTTATATTATTTCTTTCTCTCTTGTTTGTTGCATCTTTTTCTTCTTTTCTTCTCTTTTTGTTTTTCCTTTTTTTTTTTTCCTTTTTTTTCCTTTTTTTTTTTTTTTTTTAAATTGATCGATACAAAAGAAAAAATTTCAATGCTCTTTACACCAATTTAAGTGTGTCCTTGACATCATGAAAGGTTTCTCTGGCATTTTTGGGACTACATAGGTAGATTTCCAGACAGGCTCGTCTTGTATATATGAAAGAGAGAGAAAAAAAGAGAGAGAGAGAGAGAGAGAGAAAGAGAGAGACACGACGCACGTGTACGTCTCGCTCTCGAAGAAAGATTTCTCCGGTTTCCGTTGACCCACTGACACTGAATTATGCTCGACGGTCGGCTGGCGTGTGCCTTGGCTTCGTGACTACGTTCTGACTATACCTAGTACCTAACTACCTGCTCAGTCTATGTACGCGCTATAACGCACGTTTCCATTAAGTAGGCACCTCTGGATATGTCCATAAAAGCGTTACGTTCACTGAAATACCATCATTAATTCGACATACCTAATACGTTCCATAAAAATTCATAATAATATATATTCCAAATGCTTTACTTTTTTTTTCTTTCTTTCTTCCTTTCTTTCTTTCTTTTCCTTTTTTCTTTTTTTCTCTTTATCTTCAATTTAATGACCCATTTTTAAGGAATAATTGTGATGCATTGGTTAGTACTGGTACGTGAAAGAGATACGTGCAGTTTTCTACTGGGAACAATGTCAGGGACAACAGTAGGAAGGAATTCATCTTGGTTGACAGGAAACGCGGGAAAATTTTATTTCATATGCAAGGAACTTGTATCTATTTTTTTTTTTTTTTTCTTTTTTTTTTCTTTTTTTTTTCGTATCCGTGTATTTGGAAAGCGTTTATAAAAAAAGGAAAGAAATGTTATTACTCGATGATATCATTCGATGGACATCACAATTGAATTATAACAATCGATGTGATTTAACGTTGAAATTTTACATTGGAATTTGATCCATTACGATCTTGATTTATTTTTTTTTTTCTTTTTTATTTTGTGAATTTACATCAAAAAGTAAGGAGTATATTTAGTGAGAAAGGAGGTATATTATTGGGTAATTTACGAATTGGTGCTTCCCCCCCCCCTCTCATCTCTTCTTTTTTTTCATTGGAACGAGGAAACAAATGATCCTTTCGTAGCTCGAAGCTATACGCATCCCTGGACTTGGTTAAAATGTCTTCTACCTGCTCTTTTCGATTTGCCCGTAGGGACAAAAATGAGAGCCAACTTTACCTTCTATCCACCTACGTGTTACCGTTGAAAGTCGACGAAGTCTTTCTCGAGAAGAGGTTCTCAAACTTCGATTACATTTTCTTGCCTTTCCCATGAGATTTCCCATTACATTTCTCTAACTTTTCTTTCTTTTTCTTCTTTTTCCTTTTTTCTCCGTTTACTTACTTTTCAATTAACAACGATTATTTCGTTCGTTAGATAAGAAAATTAATTCGATTGAAATTAAAATTGAATCCTTAATTACAACTTCAGTAATTAATCCTAGATGCTAATTCCGCATTTCCTTTTCTTTCTTTTTTTTTTTTTTTTTTTTTTTATTTCTTTTTAGTTATTTATTTTTTCTTTCTTCATATTTTTTTTCCAAGAACATATGATTCGATACATTGGGAATTTTGGGTATACTTATACGTACAGTTTTTCATTAACAGGTATTTTATCTACTTGAATCGTATGTACTTTATTATTATTATTATTATTATTATTATTATTATTATTATTATTATTATTATTATTATTATAATTATTATTATTATTTATTCGATGTTTCATTATCGTATTTGTATGATACATATATATCGATATTATTTTATTATGCCATTTTTTTTATTTATCTAACGGGGGATTCGATCTTGGTTATATTCCTTTGGTATCTTTATTTAATTTTTAATAGGGAATTTATTTTAACCATTTGAGTCACGATTTTTTACTCCCCAAGAAATTAATAGAGATTCGATTAAATATAGTTTTAGTATACTTAGAAAAAAAAAAGAAGAAGAAAGAAAACAGAAAAAAATGAAAATCAACGGGAATTCAATTTGACGATTTGACGCGTAATATTATGACGGCATAAAAATTATTATTACATAAACAATGAAAAAAGAAAGAGATAAAGAAATGAAAGAAAAAAAGCATGACCGAATCGAATGAGATCAGGAAGTATTTAAAATTACGTTACCCTAATTGCATACTTGAAATAGTTTCACATTGAAGTGGACAGACCAGTTTTCAAATAGACAAGATTAAAAGTATATTTTTGGCATAGAAATTCGAATATAGCTTGTAGAAATGTCGCGAGGTGGTTAACACGTTCGAATAGTTATAGTCGTTGCACTTTTAGAATTGCAACTCGCATAGTTTGCTCGTGAGTGTCACGAGTTCTGTCTCTTTAGACACGATTGAGTTTAAATGTCGTTCATATTTCCCCCCTCCATCTCTCCCATTCCACCTCCATTTCTCTCTCCATCTCTCCATCTCTCCCCCCCCCTCTCTCTCTCTCTCTATTTTTTTCTTTCTCTTTTTCTCTCAAATGTGAGATTTATATTTATTTTTATTATTATTATTATTATTATTATTATTATTATTATTATTATTATTATTATTATTATTATTATTAACATTAATTTATTATTATGATATATATACACACATAAAATTTTTATATGAAATTTATTATTATCAATTTTTATTGTTTTTATGAAAATTTATATTTAACTCCTAATTATATAAATAATCATATATATATATATATAAATAATTATATATATATATATATATGATTATTTATATATTTAGGATATGTAATGGATCCTAAAACTTTCTTTTGTATCTTCGATCAAACTCTACGGAATTTAAATATGGCGATTGAGAAATTTGCCGAGAAAAGAAATGAAATCGATCGCATCGAATCTTCGTATAAGTTTACCCCTCTCTCTTGATCATCACTACTACAACCACCACCACCACCATTACCACCATCTTCCCCCACTTATTTTCTCTTTCTCTTTCTTTCTTTCTCGTTATAAAACTTATCCTTTGGAACGTTCTCTTCCTTTATAACTTTTGATCCTCCATCTTCTTGCCTTCTCTTTTTCCGTCTTTCTCTCTTTCTCTCGCCTACAGAGAAAGTATACGCAGATATACGCGAATACTTTTGTAAGATATCGCCGCATGCCAACGATTACGATGGCACATCGTCGTACCCGAAGTCGATGGAAATCAACTTGAATCGTGAAATGGATTTTTCTTTACCTTTCTTTTCTTTATTATTTGTTATTTATTTATTTTTTTCTTTCTTTCTTTCTTTTTTTCTTTACTTTTCTTTTCTCTTTTTTTTTTTCTCTTCAAAGATTTTATCTATCACAAAAAATTCGTTCACGTATACGCTCTTTCGATCCTATTATTAATTATGTAATTTTAATTGCGTATAAGATCTCAATGATAATTCTCTATTATCTTTTTATATTATACGTTTATGTATTGTTGCATTAATTATTTCAGCTTGAGATCTGTCTTACGTTGAAGAAATTTGTTGTGATAATAGATAGAATATTGTCTGATCGGATATCTTGTTTTATCATTATTTCTCATTTGATTAATTAATAGATTATCTTACAATTTTGCAAAGTTGAAAAGAAAAAGAAAAAACAGGAAAAAAAAGAGAAAAGAAAAAAAAAAGAAATAAAAAAATTAAAAGGAAAAAGAAGAAATAAAAGAGGAAAAAAAATGGAATTTTTTCGAGATGAAAAAAGAATTGATTTTAAAATCACTGATTGTCCGTCGACATTTCGTCGTCGTTCGATTACGTAAAAAGATCATTCACGAGATTGGTTAGTTCGGTGGCGTTTAATTAAATGATTGTTTCAGGAGTAGCGTGGGTTTGCTCACAACGATGGTCGTCGTGGGATTGGCACTTTCACCTACGTTCCGTCAGTACGATATTTCGGGTAAATATAATCATGTATCGCTATGTAATCAGTATATATATATATATATATATATATATATATATATATAGTATATAATATACTTCATTCATAACTGAACTTCAAGTTCGATTATTCCCCCTTTCAATGAGACATAACATTGTTATTTCATATAAATTTTTTTTTTTTAATTCTCTTTTCTTTATACATCTTTTCGTTTTCGTGATTTCAAGATCATATCTGAAATTTTTATCTATTAATTTCTTTTCTATTTTTTTTTTTTCTTTATTTTTTTTTTTTTTTCTTTGCAGAATACGTTTACGGTGTTGACAGCGATTTACAAGCGAGAGTACGTGCAGCTATCGAATCCGAGAGGCATGCTTATCAATCGAAATCTTGGTATGAATATTATTTTATATGCAAATTATTCTAATTTACTTAATTAAGTAAGTAATATCTCTTCTGATGGTATGATAGAAAAGAAAAGAAAAAAACAAAAAAAAAAAAAAGTACATGGTCTCCAATAAAATTATATGATTTCATAAAGATCTTTTAATAATATCGATTCGTTGATCTTCGTAGAAATTTCAAAAACCTTGAAGGTCGTTTTATGTCAGCGAATACGCAATTTAATTAGTTATGGTTGAAATGATCGGACTATTATAAAAAGGAAAAATAGAGAAAAAAAGCATCGAACTTATAATACGATTCTAATTAAATTATTATAATTAAATTACTCATAATTATACCAATTGGTATAATATTAATATATCAACTTATCGATGTTAACATTGCAAAATTTTGATTAATCAATAATACAATTAAAATATTAAAATTATATTATTAATATATAATACTAATATAACGATATTAATACTAATGTATCTTGAATATATATCAATATTATTGTTATAATTTATGGATAATTAATAAAATATCATATATGTGATAATAATTAATACAATGATATTAAAGTAAATGAAGTATCCGATGAAAATAAAATTATATTATTTAATTATATTAACAAACGATATTACGAACAAGTTATATCATTATTAATTAATAAACAATGAAATAATGAAAATCGTGCGATTAGACTATAAAATAATGATTGATAAGTGATTATTGGAAAAAAAAAAAAAACAGGAAAGAGAGGAAAAAACAGGAAAAAGGAATAAAAATGCAATTGGAAAAAAAAATATATACATATATATATATATATATCCATATATAAACGGTCCAGTCTATACCGGATGGCGGTAGATACTAGAGTGAATATACGAGTAGAGTAGATTATGTCTGTAATGGTGGGGCCGGTAGCCTTCTCGAGGTCGAGGAAAGGGGATACTGCCGGCAATGGCCGGACTAGAAACCTTCCTCGTGACTGAAATACCGGTGCAGCCAACGACGGACGCGACCGGCACCTTTCCTCGACCGCGAAAGTAAAAGTCTCTCTCATGTCAGTCGTTTACAACGACGTACGTCCGCCGAGGTAAGAAAAAAAGAGAGAGAGAGAGAGAGAGAGAGAAAAGAAAGAAAGAAAAAGAAGAAAAATTGAAGCAAGAAGAGCATGGTGAGCGAAAGAGATCGGGATTTCGAACGAAAGGAAGATGGCGTCGATTCGCATACATTTTTTTCATTTTTTTTTTTTTTTTACATTCTCTTTTCTCGATTCAATGCATTTACACTCATACACACACACACAGTGTATATACACACATTATATGTATTTGTGTATGTATATATATATAGTATATACATACAGATTTAGGTATCTGTGAACGAAAGATCAATCGGTGACCTTGAATCAGCATCTATCAATCTATTATATTTTTTTTCACTTTCATTCTGGAGAAAATAATTTTCTATGTACTGCTTTTCTTCTTCTTTTATTTTTCTTTTTTCTTTCTTTTTCTTTTTTTTTTTTACAATCTCCCTCCATAAATAATTTTCTTTTTCTTTTCTCCTTCCTTTTTTATTTTTTTCTTTTCTTTTGTTTTTTTTAACACACATTTTTTTAAACACATACATTTGTTTAAAGTGATCGAACTCATTAAAACAGTACGATTTTCAATCTTTGTATCTGATCTATGAGGAAAGTTGAGAAAGGAGAAAGAAAAAAGGACGAAAGAAAGAGAAGAAAAAGAAGGTGGAAAATGTTTAAAGGTAAAACGGATGATAAAAAAAAAAAGAAAAAAAAAACAAAAACAAAATAAAACGAAAAAGTAATGCAAGAGTGAAATTTTCTTTTTTAATTTTCTAATGCGACAGAACGTGTTATCTTTTCCTTTTCCTGCTTCTTTTTTCTCTTTTTTTCTTTTTCTTCCTTTTTTTCGTCTTTTTCTTTTATATTCCGGTTAGCAAGCAGTTTCTCGAATATCACGTAAAACGTCATTTTGACATTTCACT
>NC_140820.1:4850000-4885000 GCF_050613455.1 Vespa mandarinia
GTTTTTTTTTTTCTAGGTATTGGAAGTCCACGACAATCATTTAGCAGTCATAGTCTTCCATCAGCTACGGAAACGGTCGAGGGTATTAAAAGTTCGTTGAAATTTGACGAACCCCACGAAGCATTGACCAGTTTTGCTGGTTTATGGTCTGAATTGATACTTCAGGATATATCCTCGACCATTCATGTTGATCGTGACGAACATCGTTGTTGTTCGGTCAAAGATCGACATCCAGAGTGTTATGAGATCAATGATCAAAATGGAGAAAGATGTATTAGTTACATGAGATCGGTGCCGACATTGTCGATTGACGAATGCAAATTTGATGGTAGAAAACAAATGAACAGTGAGTCCAGTTATTTGGACGGTTCGAATATCTATGGAAGCAACGATGATAAATTACACAAAGTTAGGAGTTACGTTCGTGGTAAGGTGGAACCATCAGCCTGTGAGATTTGCAACGACACGAATACAAGCCCGTTAGGACATCTTTACGTAACTTTGTTGAACGAACATAATCGAATAGCTGAAAGATTATGGGAAATGAATGAGCATTGGGATGACACGAAATTATTTCTCGAGGCAAGACGTGCGTTAATAGCACAAATACAACATATTACGTTAAACGAATACGTACCTAGTATTTTAGGCGAGTTAGCTTTGATCGATCCTGAGTTAAGACCGGCCACCAATGGATTCTTTAATGGTTACTCGTCAACGAACAAAGCAGGAACTTACGACGCCGTTGCTTTAGCCGCATTGCGTATTTTGACCTCTTTACGCAAACAGAATACGTGTTCTTCAAGCATGTGTCTTGAAGATCACGTCACTAAGTTGGCTAATCATGTTAGTTTTAATCTTGGAATTTCTATGATCGATTCGAACTTTGACGCCGCTGCTAGATCTGTTCATATTGCACGTGATCATGGTGTACCTGGATATATTGAATTTGTAGAATACTGTTCGGGTAATCTCAGTAAGGTATAGTTCCTTTATTTTTTCTTTCCTAATTGGAATTATCTTGGTATTATTTAACAATATTCTTTTTCTTTTTTTGTTTGTCTTTTTTTTTTTTTTGAGTTTATTCTTTCATATTTACAGCCTAAAAATTTCAAAGATCTCGAACGAGTTATACAACAGGAGAATGTTAAACTATTGGAGTCTATTTATATCAGGATAGAAGACGTGGATCTTTTGGTTGGAGGAATATTAGAGATACCAATGAAAGGAATGGCGGTAGGCCCAACGTTCTCTTGTCTTCTCAAGAAACAATTTGTTAATATGAGATATTCGGACAGATTCTGGTATGAAAACGATATTCCACCGTCGGGTTTAACGTCGGCACAATTGGCAGAGATTCGTAAAGTTTCGCTCGCTGGACTTCTCTGTGCGAACAGTGAAATCCGTAAGATACAACCTAAAGCATTCATACAACAAGATCCTTATCTAAATGCTAAAATTAAGTGCAATCAGTATGAGATATTGGATCTGTCAGCTTGGAGAGACGAACCTTTACCTGTTCCTGTTATAGATAATTACATGACAACGACTCAATCAGTTCCTGATTTATCTTTTGAAATTAGTCCGGATTTAATAGCAATGGCGGTGAAAAAAGCTGAACAAGATCTTATCGAAAGAAGACAATTGGAATACAATGCTTGGTTGGAACAAAGAATAGCTGATCCGAAATCACCGGCTGGTACAGCTGCAAGTTTTTCTAAAGCAAACAAAGACGCTTTGTTATTAGCTAACTCATCGATTATGTATGAGTTAGCAACAAATGAGATATTAAATGGAGTACATGGACTTAGACGTAAAAAACGACAGATCTTTGATACGACAGACAACGTTCTTGGGTTTCCAAATAATGATTTCTCCGATATACTTCAAAACGTTGACATTTCTGGATTTTTACCACAGCAAAAGGCCACGAATCACGAGGAAGTAGAATGTCCGGTTGATAATAATCCTTGTGATCCAACCACACCATACAGAACATTGTCAGGACACTGTAACAATCTTCGTAATCCAAATCTAGGTCAATCCTTGACCACATTCGCTAGATTGTTACCACCGGTCTACGAAGACGGTGTATCCAAGCCAAGAAGTAGATCTGTAACAGGTGTTACCTTACCTAATCCAAGAGTAGTATCAACAGTGATTCATCCAGATATCTCAAACCTTCATAACAGATATACTCTAATGGTTATGCAGTTTGCTCAGTTTCTTGATCACGATTTAACTATGACACCGATTCACAAAGGTTTCGCAGAGTCTATACCAAGTTGTAGATCATGTGATTCTCCGCAAACGGTTCACGCGGAATGTAATCCGTTCCCTGTACCACCGGGTGATCATTTTTATCCAACGGTAAATGTCACGTCTGGCGCACGAATGTGTTTTCCATCGATGAGGTCATTACCCGGTCAACAACATTTAGGTCCTAGAGAACAGGTGAATCAAAACACAGCTTACTTAGATGGCTCGGTTGTGTATGGCGAGAACAATTGCATAGCAAACATTTTACGTGGTTTTAATGGCCGTATGAATATAACAACAAATACTAATCGTGGTAAGGATTTATTACCACAATCGGCTACGCATCCAGAATGCAAGGCAAGATCAACTTATTGTTTTATCGGTGGTGATGGTAGAGCATCCGAACAACCTGCTTTAACTGTTATGCATACTATGTGGATACGAGAACACAACAGAATAATGGAGGGATTGAGACAAATCAATTCACATTGGGACGGTGAAAAATTGTATCAACAGTCGCGACGTATTATCAGCGCTATGCTTCAACATTTAACTTACAATGAATTCTTACCAAGAATTTTAGGATGGAATGCCGTTAGTCTCTACGGCTTGAAATTACTTCCGCAAGGTTATTACAAAGAGTATTCGCCAACTTGTAATCCAAGTGTTTTGAACGAATTTGCAACTGCTGCTTTTAGAATAGGTCATTCCTTATTAAGACCACATTTGCCACGAATGGATCGTAGTTATCAGAACGTTGATCCTCCAATACTTTTACGTGATGGATTCTTCAATCCTGATATGCTTTATCAATCAGGTATGATTGATGAAATGACACGTGGATTGGTTGCAACTCCTATGGAAACTCTTGATCAATTTATAACCGGGGAAGTGACCAATCATTTGTTTGAAAATCGTCGAATACCACATTCTGGTGTAGATTTGATTGCTCTTAATGTTCATCGGGCTAGAGATCATGGTATACCGTCTTACAATCAATACAGAGCACTTTGTAATTTAAAAAAAGCTACAACCTTTGAAGATCTGTCAAGGGAGATGGCACCGGAAGTAATAGCACGAATGAAACGAATTTATGCTTCTGTCGATGACATTGATTTATTCCCTGGTGGAATGAGTGAAAGGCCACTTCAAGGAGGTCTTGTAGGTCCAACATTTGCTTGCATAATAGCAATACAATTCAGGCAATTAAGGAAATGCGATCGTTTCTGGTATGAAACCGATGATCCAAATATTCGATTTACCGAACATCAACTGGCAGAAATTCGTAAGACGACATTGTCAAAGGTCATGTGTGAGAACATGGACGAACACGTAGAAATGCAAAGAGCAGCATTCGATTTGCCAAGTAATTTCTTGAATCCCAGAGTACCCTGCAGCTCGATGCCGCATATGGATTTCTCTGCATGGCGAGAAACAAGACATGGGTGTCAAATAGGTGGAAGGAACGTTGCTATTGGTGACTCTGGTTTTCCTACTCCTTGTACCAGTTGCGTTTGTACGATGGAAGGTGTAAGTGGTGTTATTTATAGAAACGTGGATTAATGATTTTGTCTTTTCTTTTTTTTTTTCTTTTTTTTCTTTTTTTTTGTTGTTCTTGTTTGTACGAAATTGGATAATACGAATAAGTGAATAAGTTGATAAAAAAACATCAATCTTATTTAATAAATTTATTAAACTTCGATTTAATCGATCGAATCATTAAATATATTAATTGGAATTATTATTGAATGCATATTTATATTTTATATTTTTTGTTTTCAGACACAATGCGCATCTCTACGAGTTACCGATTGTAATCAACTGTTACGCGAAGCATCCCGCGAGGCAATCTTAAGAGACGACGTATGTACGGCACAATGCGGTTTCATTTTAGCTGCCGCCGAAACGTCTTCGAGAAATATTCCGCAATTTACAACGCCTAGCAGTTTTCCTAGTTTCGGACCTGTCAGAAATAATCTCAGGAGTTTACCAACGCCATTTACATTCAACGGTTTCAAATTACCCGATCTTTCGCAATTTATAGGCTGAAGTTTCCAAAAGTTCTTTCTTTTTCTTTTTTTTTTTTTTTTTGTTTTTCGTTTTAACTTTTAAAAACGAATCCAAAATACGAAGACGAAGGACTATAAAACATTTTTCGAAACATTTTATTCGTCGTACATATCTGATTATAAGAAATGATGAATTTCTGATCTATAAAGACTGCACGATGAGAAACGTCGATGATATTAATAACAAAGTGTATAGAATTCGTTCGAAATTATCAAATGAACGTGTGTTGATGATGTTTGAATGTATTGTTTCATGGTATTATGTATATGGGTATTTTTTTTTCTTTTTTTTTTTCTCTCTCTTTTCTTCATACAGATATCAGAAGAAAAACGACGATATAATGTGATTAAGGAGCACGTGTAATTTTTTTGTAAATATAGATGATATATATATATATATATATATATATATATATATATATATATATCAACCGAGATATTTAACTAATCGGTTAAATTCATACTTTTGGAAGTATGATGGAATATGTTAGATTCAAAATCATCGTCTTTCTAACGAAACGAAAAACTTCCAATGTGTCGATGAACAAGAGGATTAGATGACGATTATATAACGTCATAATTGTGCGTCGGTACTGGCACTGCTAGAAAAAGAAAAATAATAATAGTAATGGAGAAGAGAAAAAAAAAAAAGAAAGGAAAAAGAAAGACAAAGGCAAGAAAACAAGGAAATCAACAAGAAGAGAACAAAATGAACAAATGCGAAGAAAGATGGACAATTAATTATGTAATAAGTTTTCGATTCGAAGCGTGCCAGTTTTTTTTTTTTTTTTGTAAATGTGATTAATGGAGTGCAATTTATACTGCTGTTCCCCCCTCCATTTCCGCCCACTTTTTATACTCCCCGTTTACTTTTCCTAAACCCCCTATACTTCTTTTCTCTATCTCCTCGTCCGCCTCTCCTACCTCCCTTTGAAGCACGATGTTTTGTATGTACTTATTATTTATAGGTGATATTATTGCTAAATAACAAAAATTGTTTTTTTCTTTCTTTTTTTTCTTACTTTTCTTTTCTTTTCTTTCTTTCTTTCCTTCCTTCTTTCGTCTTCTCTCTTTTTCTCGCCTTTTTTTTTCTTCTTCTTTTCTTCGTTCCTTTCTTCGTTCCTTTCTGTTTTTTTTTTTTTCCACTTTATATCTCTATCTTATTTTGTAGCTTAACGACGACGTGTATTAACGTTAATAAATGTTAATGTTTCCTCTTTTCTTTCTTTCTTCTTACCGTAGATATATCCATTGAGTTTAAAACAAAATTTTGATTAGATTTTCGGTTAGATACGACTATAGGCTTTTTTTTTTCCTTTTTTCTTCTTTTTTTTCTTTTCTTTTTTTCTTTATTTTTGTAAAAATGAAATTTCGAAGAAACTCGATACCATGCAAATACTTCTTTGTTATTTCTGTAAATGTGAGACGCGTTATATCGTTTGCAGAGTTATCAAAAAATTGCAGATTTCTATTTATCGATCGAGCCAAATCATTTCTCTCTTTTTCTTTTTTCTTTTTTTTTTCTGTTTTTGTTTTGTTTTTTCTAACACGATATTTTATAAATATATTATTAATAATAATTATTTAATTTCTAGTTTTACGCTGAAGACTCGAGATAGAAATTTGAAGAATATAAATATTATAATATACACATGACCTTTGAGATAGAATATTGTATAATGTAAATATCCAAAGATGAGATAAACGATATTATAGCATATGTAATGTTAATCGATGTTTAATTTTTTATATATATATATATAAAAAGAAAAAAATCGTGTAATATTATTTCACTGTTATACCTACATTGCCTTCTTTTAGAAATGTATTGAAAAAGATTTTGATATTTCATTGTCACCATCTTATAACTAATAATTTCATTTTTACAGGAAAATTCAAAATTATGATTTATCTGCATGATTTCTTTGTTTTTTTTTTTTGTTTTATTCTTTTATTTTTAATATTTTTTTTTTTTCTATTTCAACACCGAACAATTTGGATTTAGTCACAACAATCTCACAGAACGTACTGCCAGCTACATAGTCCGTCGGTAGAAATATCCTATGATATATGCTCCTATCGTCTACTCTATAATCAGACAAAATATCCATGCAGTTATGACAGCTTTTATCTTCAATTATCTTAAAAGACATAGATAGAAAATACTAGAGGCTAGTAAGTAATGCCTACTAATAAGGCTAACATTTTCAAGAAAAATATCCAATTCGTAAGAGGATAATGTACGACTAGAGACAAACAAAAGTTTCTTCTTGACGTTTGCAAAAATACACGAGTCATAAGTGGTTAAGCAAAATGCATACGAAGTCGAAGAAGGATTCGTCATATGTCTGGATAAATCAACATTATGAATTAAGAATTCTCAGTATCAATATGCTCAAGTGAGTAAAAAGAAAAGAAAAAGAAAAAAAAATAAAGCAAATTATACGCGCGTAAAGAATTTGTAGATTATTATGAATATACATACGTTTGTTTAATTTATTTTTAATGAATTATACGACGATATTTATATAACAATATTTTCATAAGTTTTGTATAATAATAATTATATAAATATATTTCTTATATATATATATATAAAAATCTTTTATCATAATTAATATAACACAGATGGGTTGGCTTATGGACTCTTGATACGAATACTTCATCTTTCTTGAAATGTGTTTATTATATTTACAACAAAATCGCAATTAGTATAATGATAATATTCACGATAACTCTTTTCGCTGATATTTGTATGATGGTTGACGATCTATCGATAGTCACAGACGATGGTTGCATATTTGCTGGAATCACTGTAGTACTTTTTAACGTGATCAATTGTCAATTCACACGTGATAGAATTGCTCGACTGAGCGATGAGACGTTGAACTCTTGCGAGGAACTTTGTCAATTGTCTGGTAAATATTACAATTGCAATAATATATGTAATGTCAAAATAATTATTTGAAATTTTTATGTAACAATCATGAAAATGGGTATAACTATATTTTTGTATATATTAAATGAATGAAATGTATGCAATAAATATAGGTATGAAAGATAATTTATATAAAAAAAAAGTTTATTTTAAGAAAAAAATATTTATATAAAATAACTTTTTATAATATATATATATATATGTATGTAAGTGTGTAAGAATAATATAAATTATATACAAATAACAAAGATATAAATATAAATATATTATTTTATATAAATTTATTATGTATATATATGTAATAAATAAATATATATATATATATGTAATAAATAAATATATATATATATATATGTAATAAATAAATAAATATATATATATATATATATATATATATATATATATTTGAATTTAAATAGATTTTTACAATTTAACTTAATCCATGATTTATTTTTATTTATAGAAGTCAACTTTGCAGAAAAATTAAAATATTATCTATGGCGAGATAAAATACCATTTTATAGTTTTTGTTCATTGGGTTATCTTTTGGTAATCGCATTGATATTTGTTACACCGACGGAAGGTGGAAATTTACCGATAAGAGCACGTTATCCTTTCGATACCAAGACATCACCAGGACACGAAATTGGCTTCGTTGTAGAAGCTTGTAGCATATTTTTTGGCGTAACTGCAATTTTAGCGATTGATACAATAATAGTATCTATTTGTAATTTGATCCTCTTACAATTAGAGATATTGAGTATGAATTTTCAATATTGTTCAACAACAGAAATCAAACATTTTATTGATAAGAACGATGATAATATGATCGAAAGAGATCGATCGATAATGATCCAAAAGAAAGGACCTCGATACAATCGGTTCGAAGAACTCTTTGAACAATACATTCGACATCATCAACGATTGGTGAACATGATCGATGACTTGAATGATCTATTTAATTCTAGCATGTTGGTTCAAATGTTTTCAAGTACTTCGATGATATGCCTAACTGGATTTCAAGCTGTTGTGGTAATTCACGAAGAAACAATGTCGATAAATATATCGATACTTGTTAACTTGATTATATATATATATATATACATATAATTTTCAAATTGGTTAGAATAATAGATAAGTTTTCACTAGCAAGTTTCAAGAAAATTAAAAAAAAAAAAAAAAAAAAAAAGAAATATATATAGAAATTACTTAAAAAATTACTTGAAAAATTTATTAGATTTTATTTTGTACGAAGTGCGGCAAAGAAAGGGACGATTATAAAAATCGATTTTCTTGATTACAATTAGGGTAGAATGTATTTCGATTACTTATGCAATGTTGTCAGTACCATAGGATTTAGTAAACATAAACCAATGGAACGATCCATAACATGTATTCGCCGTTAAAATATATTATAAAAATGATGATTGTATCGTGGCCATTAAACGGTTATTTCGCCGCAAGTTCAACGTCAACCGTAATAATCCAGTGACGTCTGGTCGTGCCATTAAAACATGGATTAAGAACTTTGAAGGAACTGGTTCTGGACTGGAAAAAAAAGTAGAAACGTCTCCAAGTAAAAAAAAAAAAAAGAGAAAAAAAAAGAAGAAGAAGAAAGAAATGCATTTACGTACGCCAGAGAATGCAGTCATGCAGTTACATTAAACATTTCGGATAGAAATTGTGTACGCTCCTGTCTGATGAAATACGAGTAATAATGCTTTTAAGATTGAAGGAATCTTAGTGGAGAGACAGAGGTCACATTCAAGATGTTCTCTTTAAATAATAAAATATCTTTTTTTTTTTTATTTCTCTACATTAAAATGATACATTTATTATTATTATTATTATTATTTTTCTTTTTTTTTTTTTTTTCAAATAAAACATTTCGAAGAATTTTTCGATCTTTTATAATCGTCCCTTCTACCTCTCTGCCGCACTCTATATAATTCTTAACAATTTTTATACATATCGTACTTTTATAAATATATTTTTTCTTTTTTTTTGGCGCTGGTGGGGTGGGAAATTTTCTAATAGGTCTCTGGACAAGATTCAAATTTGTGGAAATATTCAATTTACTTAGGTGCTGCAGTTAGTCAGCTTCTTTATATATGTTGGATAGGGAACGAAGTGATAACTCATGTAAGTTCTTAATTTACTAATATATATATATGTGTGTGTGTGTGTGTGTGCGTGTATGTATACATTGTTAATTATCAAAATAAGTATCAAAAAAGAAATGAAAGAGATAGCTCAAGTTATGAAAATTGTAAAGAAGAAGTAGAAAAAAATGTTAGCAGATATTTAATTATTATATTATTAATATAATATTGCAAATTTTATATTTCAACAAATAATAAAATTCGAAGGAATAAGAATAAAAGTAATCGTATTAAAACAATGACGTTGAGAAAAATATACGAAATCCTATAGATAAATACTTTAATATTAAAAAGAAAAAAAATTAAACGCCTGCAGAATGCTAACCTGTCATACAGTACGTAATATCCGTTCCTCAATCTACAGGATGAATTATTTTTCTATATTTCCCATTATTTTTATTTCGATATTTAAATAACGTACAATATTTATTTTTTTTTACGAATTTCTAAAAACAAAAAAAAAAAGAAAAGAAATAAATCGCATAAACAATATCAAATTAGAATATATGCATATACTATAAATATTGGAGTATCATTTTTTTTTAATTTTATTTTTATCGATTTATTCCAATAATTATTTATATATTTTACAGAGTTCCTCATTGGTCGAAGCACAATGGCTTTCTCAATGGCATAATCAACCACTCGATCGTATTGCAAATTTATTAATATTCTCCTTCATGTTTTCTCAAAAACCATTGAGATTGAAAGCCGGCAAATTTTATACATTATCTTTGGAGACATTTATCGCTGTAAGTAGAAAATGATGAGTGTATTTTTTGCCCTTTTAAGGCTGTTCACTATACCTGCTTTTATAATGGTTTGCACCAATAAAGAATTCACTTTCTTTCAAATTAAAAAATTAAAAAAAAAGATCTTTTTTCATATGCATACATTTTTCTGAAACAAAAGTAACACTTTTTAATCCATATTTTTTTTTTTTTTAAACAAAGCTTTCTTAAAAATTTGAAAAAGCCGAGTCCTCATTTAAATCTTCATGTTTGAAATGAAATCTTTTGTCATAAAAATCAATGATGATTTATTATCTGAATCATTTATTGGCATAAACATGGTTTTCGACAATTTCCGTAAGAAAATAAATTTCGTACAGTGGCGCCTCTTGAAATCTGTGGTAAAAGAGACGAAGCTTCTACCCCCACTACTGACTTTCATATACACGCTTGAATTGTGTACATGTATTGTTTCTGTGAACAATTCGATTATCTGCTCGTTTGTGTGCGTAAATTGATAATCGAATTTTTTGATTCATTTCAAATGCAATATAATAATAATTAATGAAATATTCATATATCATACATTACATTAATAAAAATCATAAATGAATTCGTTTTCACATTATCCACAAAGTAGAACACCCAGCGCCATTTTATTTATTTTTTCGTATTTTTAATCCGTAGGACTAATGCACTTTATATCATTACTGTTACTACTAATAATAATGTTACTACTATTAATAATATACTCTAATAATAATAATGATAAGAAGACTAAGCAAAAGAAGATGAAGAAATGTACTATAATTAAATATATTATACATTATATATGACGATGGTAATTTATCACAAAGAAAGAAAGTATATTTAAACGAGCAAAGTACTTACGATATAACCCAATCTAAACTCTCTAATGTCTATTAAAGATATCAAGCTGGGTCAATGTAAATATAGGAAGCTAAAAAGTGTAAGTTCAGCCTACTAACACTAATATTCTAACCAACATTAAGTCGATTAATAGTTTATGCGTGAAAGGGGTATAATTTATGCACCGATACGATAGGCATAATGATTTAATGACACTTTTCTTCTGTTGCACTTGTAGTTCATATTTTGTTTATAATCTGTCGTTGAAATTACAAATGCTACAAGGGAAAGGTGGTGAACAACTTTAAAAGGAATTCACTCTGCAGATTTTTCTTTCTCTTTATCGAAAGTATGCATCTTCGTTTCTATCCACACGCTTTGACCCTACTGGGATCAGTGACACACTATTCGATCAGAACCAATGGACTAACTGAACGAGCTATAGTTCAAACTAAAACTCTAACACGAGTTAAATTAAATCTCTCGTGATTTAAATTAAATTAAATCTCTCATGATTCGATATGTTATTTTATTATTTTAAATAAATAAAAAGGGAAGAATTATATAATTTAATAATTATATTATATCAATAATAATATATAGATATATAAATTATATCGATTTAATGGTAAAAGAATCAAATTTTATCAATAATAGTCATTATATGGAATAATGAAGTTAAAAGTTGTAAAAAAATTAATAATATATAAAAAATAATAAAAAGATATACCGTGTCTCTTTTTCAATTGTAATAATTTTTCTCTCTTAAAATCATAATAATCAATGCAATATTGATATACTTTTATTTAATAATATTTATGTCGAACAATGAAATTGATATTAAATGAATTAATGATAATATAAAAATAAAGAAAAATATCTTTCCATTTCTTTTTTTTTTTTAATTATAAATTCTCTTACATCATAAAATATTATAAAATACATTGTGGACACTCAATTTGTATATATATATATATATATATATATATATATATATATATATATGTATATATTATTTTGGATTATTAATTATGTTTTACATTAATCGTGATCATGATACGAATGCGATAATAATGTGAATGAAATCGATTTATGTTTCTAGATAATGAAAGGATCGTACTCCTTCTTCGCTCTACTGAATAGCATGCATTTGGAAGATGATGGATAATTTTATCATCAGCATTTGGATTCTATTAAAATCATGATCAATGACAATTTATTATAGTGAGAACAATTTATAAAACGTGGATATATATATATATATATATATGTAGTATAATAAATATAAAATTAAAATTTTTATTCGATTGCTTAGTGAATTCAAATGTCTCGTTCTAATTTTCAATGAAAATCGATTGAAATTTTATATGCATATGTGCGTTTATATATATTCGATTCTTGAATATTACCGAGCTCATAAGAACGTATCAAAAATTATTATATGTTATTATATTAAATTATATTAAATGTTTATATGAGAAGAAGGAGGAGGAGGAGGAGGAGGAAGGATAAAGATTTGACAAAATATTATTTTTTTTTTCTTCTTTAAAATATATACAAAATAGATTTATGATAAATAAAGATATTGATTTTTTTTTTCTTTTATTCGATTTATTAATTATATATTTTTTGACTCACTTAAGTAGAGTAGAACGACATGTATGTATGTAAGTATATAAAATAGGAATTTTTATTTTTGTCTAAGTTATTTAATTAGACAATAACGAACGATATTAATTACTTCGATAATTGATACTTTCGACGATTTAAATGCTCTGATACTTTATATTTATATTCTGTTTTCTAATTTATATATATATATGTGTGTGTGTGTGTATGTGTGTGAAAAAAAATTCACAAATAATTATTTTGTTGGCACCCAATATGAAAGGGGACAATGACCTTCTTTGTTTAGTTTCGTGATGAATTAGCATTGGTGATGTCACAACCATTTTAAATTTCTTAATTACTGACGATTTCGTCCTTACAAGTAATTAACAATATTATTTCTAATGTACCAACTGTTACAATATACAAATCATTTTTATACAAATCATTATACAGAACATTTTTAATCTTATTTATTTAATTCGATTGTAATTAATTTAATATTGTATTTGTAATATGTTTATTATTACATTTATAAGAGAGAGAAAGAGAGAGTGAGAGTGAGAGAGAGAGAGAGAGATAGAGAGAGTATAAAGATAATTAAATTTTTTTATTTAATTTTAATTAAATCGATCATTTTACAATATTTTATTACAACAAATGAAACAATCATTTTATTATATTTTTCTTTTCCTCAGATCATCATTGTGATCACAATATGTTAACTTTATTTATTATGCTGTGGATCTATTGTAATATTGTATTTATCCATCTTGTTTTTAATCTATTATGAATGAACCTATCATAAGATCAATTTACAACATAGACGAGTGTTTTGGAGCAGAATTTCTTAAGTAGTGAGTTTGAAGAGAAACAAAATTTAATTTCTTTCAATTTAATTTTTTTTTTTTTTAAATTATCATATATAAAGATTCAAATCGGCATTCAAATTTACTTCTTTACAGAATAACTTTTGATAGTATTGTCGTTTTCTCATCAAAATTTAATACAAAGTTTTCAAATAAAATTCATCTAAAATTACGAATGATAATTAACATTAATAAATTAATAAATTAATTAATTTATTTTTATTATTAATATAATAGCATTATTTTGTAAGCTAATGATTCTAAGATAGTCTTAAAAAAAAGAAAAGAAAAAAAGAAAAAAGAAAGAAAAAACAATCTTTACAATTTTATCGAATTATCTAATATATCGTAAATAATCAAATTAGAATAATAATGATTTTAAAATATCATTTTGAGATGTTAAGAATATCGAAGAGATACAGTAGGATTAGTTTCAAACAATCGACTAACAATAATAATGTCAATTAAAATATGCATTGAGTTTAAAAATATCTACAAGGATTTTATGAACGATTGAAAGTGAAAATAATGCGATTCTTACGATTCAACGAGGTCGATTTGAACATGATAACGATTTCACTTGGTGCCTTGTAACTGTTATAGTAGAATCATGAAGAAGTTAATAAATGATTGTAGATTCTGACAGCGTTAAATTCAGATAAGGTTCATTCGTGATAAACAACTTCGGACGAAGTCTATTTTAAGTATGACTTATAAATCGAAATAAGTCCTCTCTCTTTCTCTCTCTCTCTCTCTTTCTCTTTCTTTCTCTCTCTTTTTGATCTAGATAAGATCATTTTCCTTTTGTGGATGAAACATAAGCCTTTGAGTAAAGATATCTTTAGAATTCGAGTCAATTAAAATTACAAGAGTCCGAAAAACTGTTTTATATATACATATGTATATATGAATGTATATATATATATATATACATATGTATCATAGAACATTATAGAAGAAAGGTTGTTCTTCGAACGATATTTAATCGGATTTCCTTTACCTTGAGATCGAAACACGCGAGGCACGTAGAAGATTTAATTGACCGCGATAGCTTCTCTAGCTTGCTTACTTGCTTGCTTGCTTGCTTGCTTTTATCGTACAAGATTAATGGATCGTGTCACATTGTTTCTCAAGTGGATTCACATCGTTGCTAAGACCCCCGAAGATCTCGACCAACGTCGCGACCGAGAGAAATCGCGTGACCGACATGAAAAATTCTTTCTTTCTCTCTTTCTCTCACATTCTCTTTCTGTATATGAATATTTAGGATAAGATTAGAATAACGATATAGGTATAATATGTATATATATATATATATATATATATATATATATGTATATAAGGATGAAATACACTTTGACAAACGACTTCGTGATCATCCCAATGTAATAATTTTCCTTTCGTTTTTTTTTTTTTTTCATTTTATATTTCTTCTTCTTTACTTTTTACTTTCTTCTTCTATTTTCTATTCCTTTTTTATTTTTTTTTTTTCTTTTTTATGGCAAATACATATCATCGTCGATATTGCTTTGAATTAATATATGAACCACGAAGTAATAATTGTTCTTTTTATATATAAATAAAATATTATTGATATTATAATGATTTTATTATTATTATATATATATATATATATATATCATATTTAAATTATATTTCATTAATAAATGTAACATTGTTATAATTAACTATAAACATATAATTACATTATTAGGTAAATATAATATACACGTTAGCTGATATATATATATATATATATATATATATATATATATATTACATAATAATTAACTATTAATATAAAATATTTATTATATTAGCACCAGACAAATCTAATATATTTAATAAAATACTAAAATATAATTGTATCACCTGAAAATGTATTCTCATTTTAACAGCTCTTAAATATTTTAATATTTTTTCGAAAATAAAATAATTAATACCTAATTATCAATATAAAATATCATTATTAGGTATTAATCGAGTATATTTGAACGATAATAACAACAATAAAAATCAATAAAAATCAAAAAATCAAATAAAAAATCAACTTAGCAACTTGTAACTTTTTAATATATCTATAAAATCTAATGAAGCAAAATGTGTAATAACTTTCAACATTCATATCAAATATGTAATAGAATCTCATAGATACACACATACACACACACATATATATATATATACACACATAGGAGATAATAGATTGAATAGAATATTAGAACGAATTGTAGAGTTTGAAAATCAATGATCATTCTAAGAACTTATAACAGTTCAGTATTCCTTTGCGATTCAATAGATCTTGAAAAAAGCTAATATACTTATGACATATGTATTTTAGTGAAGTCAGCTAGGTATTATCTGTTGTATTGTCGAACGTTGAGAGGAAGAGGAGAGAGTGACGATACCGGTAAAGGCAATGGCACTTAAAGACTGCCTACAGTTAGGTAACATGTGGCCAAGCGACCATCTGTCTAGGAAGCCAAGGCAACAACGAAGCACCAGACAGATCAGCCTGAGTACAACGAACGAGCAACGATCTTTTCCTTTCCCTCTTCTCCCTCCCCGCCCACCTACCCCTCCTCTTAGCTTACCTCTCCTCTTCTCTACCCTCCACATATATCTTTTAATATCCTACTATATGGAATATATTCTGTCTATCCTTCTGTTCTCTTATCTTTTAACATAACTATTGACAATAATTCGTGAATTAATATATTTAATAAGTTCCATCGAAATATCTGAATTTTTTTTCTTACGATATAATTCTTTTCTTTTTCTTTTTATTATTATTATTATTATTATTATTATTATTATTATTATTATTATTATTATATTAATAGTCAATTGAATATTTATTTTAATATGTATATATATATATATATATATATTTATTATATTATAATATATATAAATAAATATTTATATTAATTTGAAATACATACAAGAGAATGTAAATAAATATAATATATATTTTATGTAATTTCTAATATATATATATATATATATATATATATATATATATATATATATATATATAGTCTTTAAATATACATATATATTAATTCAAAGTAAGAATTAATTGATTATTTAGTGTAATTATATTTAGATTCTCATATGTTTTATTGTAATAATATCTAAATAAAAAGAAGAGAAACAAAATTAATTTATTTTTCACACGATAATACAAATGAAGGTATTCATTGTAATGCGAAAAATAATGAGAAAAAAAAAAAAAAGAAAAAATAAAAAAGGATTATCCAATTAAATTTTTACATGATGATATACTTCTTTTTTTCTTTTTTCTTTTTTCTCTTTTTTTTCTTCTTTAATACATTCAAATGAAAATCTTAAATTAATTCATAATCGATCCATTATATTTGATTTCTTCATAAACAAAACTCTTGATTTCAATGGGGACAGATAAAAGAATTAAGCTTAGAGCTTGTATTTTGATCGATCGATCGTGAATTTTCTTCATTGCACCTTGCATCATATAAGGAAGGATATAACTTGTAAAGGACGAAAGAAGGTGGTCCTCTCTCATAACGGTCCCTTATCTTTCGTGATGGAAACACGACCAGGCAGACCAAGAGCATTCTTTCATTTCTTTTCCTTCTTCTTCTTCTTCTTTTTCTTTTTTTCTTTTCCTTTTTCTTTTTCACTTTTTTCTTTCTTTCTTTCTTTATTCCTCCCTTTCTTTCTTTCCTTATCTCACGCATTTCATCTATCCAAAGACATAAATCCGTCGTGCTGAGAGAACGAGCTCGCAGATATTTTTTTTCCTTTTTTTTTTTCTTCAAGTAAGTCTCGTTCCTCTAGATATTTTGGCTGTTTGGTTTTTTTCTTTCGACTTTTGCAAATTAATAATATTACGTAACGAAGGGAAAACAATTATAGTAATCGAAAATCTCAATTAACATCGCTCACGATATTATTCCATGATAAGTATGTATAATATTTCGTTTGTTTTTACTTTGGATATGATTAAAAAAAAAAAAACGAAAAAAAATAAATATTAAAAGTGAATATTTCAAATAAAAATGTTCCCTTTTAATTGGTCGAAAAACGTTTTCAAACCGCGTCCTACCTTTCTTTACGTAATTTATAAGGAAAGATATCATGAGCGTTACCTTTCGTTCCATTAGGCTACCACTCGACTAAATTATGCTAATAACGATACGAAGAAGTCTTAACGGTCAATCCCTTCGTTCCTATAGTGTAACTAATTATATCATATCGTTGATAAGAACTTGAAACAATTGTAATAATAATATTTTTCTTTCTTTTTTTTTTTCATTTTGTTACGATTAAAAAAATTAGGTTTCTTTTATTAATTTTTATTGTATTATCTACAAATTTTCTTTTTTATTATATTGTTTAATAATTTTATATTATATAAGATTTTTATTATATATATATATATATATATATATATATATATATATATATTTAGTCGTATTAGTGTATTTCTAAATCGTACTAATACAATATAAAATACTTTGTGATAGTACAATTTAAAAGAACACGAAACATACGTCTAAATTTTAATTTTGTCTAATGTTAGTTATTTAATTATCTATATATTTATACAGTATATATAACACATAATATATTTATATAATATATATGATATACATGTATATATTAAGTATGAATTCTTCAATCGTATAAATATAATTTAAAATCATTATGTTATGATACGATCTAAAAAAAATATAAAAATCATAAATTCGATAAAAATTCCTTAAATTTTGATAGTAAGTGATACGAAACATATATTCTAAATCTAAATATTTAATCGTTCGATTGCTTACTACAAAAAAAAAAATAAAAAAAATAAAAAAAAAAACAGAAAAAAATACGTAAGGAAAAAAAGGGAACATGAAGAAAAAAAAAAAAAAAAAAATAAAAAAATACCTCAGCTTGGAGAGGACTCTAAAATGATATTAATGTATAAAGTTCGTCGAGGTTACATCGAAGCATGGGCTTCCGTTAAAAGGAAAGATTGTGAACGATTAACCATTAATTACCAACTGGGTAGTCAAACCGTTCACCAAATATACCGTTTCTACAAGAGTGAAAGAAGAGAAACCCCATGGCAATATTCATGGAGGTTTGTTAAACTTGTAAAAGTTGTTCTGCATTTAATTGCCACGTCGGGTGGTCATTTCGTGGATCGCACAAGATCGAAAGATCGAACTGAATGTATCGAAGAAGAGAAAAAAAAAACGAAAAAGAAAAAAGAAGAAGGAATCTGTGCTCACGTGCTTTCTTTAAATAATTCGCGCGAGAAATACGAATAATCTTAAATATCATGAAATATTAATAATCTTAAAGGGGGAGAATGGAATAATAAAAAATGATAGCTTACGTACTCGCGTCCATTTGTATTCTTATTATATTCATATTCTTATTATATATCGTAATAATATTATTTGATAATCACATAGTAATCGTCATCTCCGATTTACGATTCGGAACTACAGTTTTAAGTAGTTTCATATTTATAATTGTTTGAAGATTGCAAGAAATACTTATATATATTTAACTGTTAACTGTTATATATTATATATATTATATTATATATTATATATATATATATATATATATATATATATATGCATAGTAGTGTGAATAAAAGAATGCCTATTTTAAGAATAAGAATTTATATGTTGCAATGTATGAATTAATTTATTAGATTTATTAGATTTATGCTTCATGCTAACAATATATATATATATATATATATATATATATATATTTATTTATTTATTTATTTACTTAATAATTGACAAATATGTGTATATTATTTGCTTTAATTTTAGATTTGGTTCTCTCTCTATCTCTTTTTCATTTCAAAGAAAAAGATTTTATCTATTGCATCTCCCAGCAAAAAAGTTTCTCTTTTGCTCATAGTCGATTAGTCTTACTGAAATTTATAGCATAATAATTAGGACGTTTTTTAATTTACATAAATATTTCAAATATTTGCTTTTATATATATATATATAACTAAGAGAGAAGGGAAGAGAGAGAGTGGGGGGGGGAAGAGTAGAGTTCTTTATTAACAAATATCACTTTGCTACATCAATAAATAGTTGTATTGGTTTCTATATTCATTGTGTTTATATAAAATTTATGTAGTAATTAATGTTTTCACTTTGAAAATATAGATACATATATATATATACGAAATTTCTCGCTTCCGTATAAAAGGTTTCTTAAGAGTTTTTCAATATTTGCATACTCGATAAGAAGAAATTTGATCTTTGGTTAAAATTTCAAGTCAATTAGGATAAGAAAAAAAAAAAAAGAAAAAGAAACGAAACAAAAAAAAGAACTTTTTCAAATAGCATACTTTGCCACTTAAATCATCATCTTTTAGCATTATCTCGACACAATTAACATAACACATTAATTTCCATATCGTGATATTAATATTCAAGAATTTTAAGATGCTTCATTTGTAAAATTTGACCAAAAGAATATAATGGACTTTACTACTATCATTGAACTTTTCGAAATGATCATATTTATGACTGTTTATTTTTTTCAACAATAATTATTAAAAATTTCAATAATAATTACTCAATCAATATATATTATAAATCTTGTAATATTTCAATGAATTACATATACATACACATGCGCACACATACATACATACATACATACATACATATATATATATGTATATATATATATATATATACACATACACGTAAAATCATTGAACCATCGAAATAATTATATTTACACTTGGTTTCTTTTTATTTATTTATATTAATATATATATATATGTATATATATATATATATATATATATTATATATATATACTATATATATATATATATATATATATATATATATATATATATATATTATATGCCGTTATATATGAAATATTCGATTTTATAATACGATTATAATACGACAAAACGGCTGTCAACATTTTAATATATACGTGCGTATATTTTTTCTTGTGTCAGAAAAAAAAAAGAAAAAAATAAAAATAAAAAGAAAAAAAAAAGAAAAGAAAAAAGAAAATTCCTAAATCAAACTAAAAATTTAGCCTAAAAAGAAATATTATATCAGCGACCTTGAAAAAAGGGGGGGAAAAAAATTATAGAAAACAACGAAGGCAAGGACCTGGAAGGAGGAAGAGAATACAGGACTCGACCGCGGCAAGTTATGGTACTCGAACGGAGGGAGGAGGGAGAAAGAAAGAGAGAGAAAGAGAGAGAGAGAGAGAGAGAGACTACGCGTATGTATGTATATATGTATGTATCTACGCATACATATACATATATATGCATGTGTGTTCGCTGTCTTTCTGATCGTCTGTGTGCGCGCAAAAGGGAATAGAAAGATAGAGAGAGCGAGTGAGCGAATACGGCAACGTGAGAAGCACGGCGTGACTTGGCTCAGCTCGAGTCACAAACTACCGGACCAGCACGCGGCGCAGATCCGAAAGACTATCTCGAGTTTACCGTCGGGAGAGACGAGAGTAGTCTTACCGAACGTGTTCATACTTCCTATCAAATATTTTCTTTTACATAGTCGAGAATAAATAAACGAACGAACGAACGAACGAACGAACAAACGAACGAACGAACGAACGAACGAACGGTAGGACAGGTGAATCATTACGAGAGATCAATTCTCTCTCTCTGATCGAAATAATTTATTTCCGATTTTTTCTTTTGTTTTTTTTTTCCTTCTTCTCTTTCATTTTCTTTTTCTTTGCTTTTCTTTTTTTTTTGTTTTCTTTTGGTTCTTTCTTTCTTTTTTTTTCTATTTTCTTTTCTTCTTTTTTGATTCCTTTTTCGTCTCTCCCTCTCGAATCCTCGAGCGCTTAGATTTTAAATCGATTAAGTGACATGAGACGTACTTGATATCTATCTGAGTGTTTCCGACAAGTTTTCTTTTTTTTCTTTATCTTTTTTTATTTACATATATATATATATATATATATATATATATATATATTTTTTTTTTACTTTTTTTTATTTCTTTTTCTCGTTACTGTTCTTGTTGTTGTTGTTGTTGTTATTGTTATTGTTGTTACTGTTGTTGATGTTCTTGTTATTGTTGTTGTTGTTATTGCTGTTGTTGTTTTTGTTATTATTGTGCGTGACTGATCGAGTAGACCTTTTTTTCCAAAAGAAAATTGATCGGTGTAAACGTCATTGATATTTCCTGGATCGATCGTCGTATTCGCCGGAAAATTAAACAGGTTAGATCTTCTTTTTGTATTTTTTATATATATATATATATATATATATATATATACATATATATAAGGCACGATGATTGATGGAAAGGGAGTATTGTATTAATTATATAATGTTATATTATTAGTATGATAAATTATAATTAAAATAATAAAATTGTTTGTAAATGAATTCTTTCACTTGGTATAAATAAGAATTTTAATTAGAACACTTCGACATGATTTGATTAATATATTTTATTTCTAATTTTCGAACTTATCGATTAGTTTATCGATTTTAGGCGATTAAAGCGATAGAACATTTTTTTCCTTTTCATTTTTTTTTTTGGAATTATCTAAAAAAATTTTGGAAATTTTTAACATTTTCCTCGCACGTTTATGATCGAGCAGATCTTTTTTTTTTGAATTTAACAGATTAGATAATTTGTTAATTTTTTCTTTTTTTTTTTTTTTTTTTTTTTAATTAATATTCATTGAATTAGATAGATAAATATACAATGTAATATCAGACATAAAATGATAATAGATACAAAAATAGTTATCTAATAGATAATAACGAAGTAAGAATTTTGATTTGGATATGTGTGATTAGATAAATTTCAATGAAATAAATTCCCAGAGAAATTTCATATAATACATAAATGAATTTTCCCCAAAGTCAAATATATAAATATAAGAATATTGGAAAGAGGTCGGCTTTTCCATCTTTGTTGAATTAAAGTGTCCGTAACGAAAGATCACTCCGATTCATCCTCGTCTATTTCTCTCCCATTTCGCGGAGGTTAATCGGACCGGAAATATTTATATTCGTCGACTGCGGAGAAACGCAAATAAACGAAAGCGACTCTTCTCTCCTTTCTCAAGCGACACAGCGTACGTCGGAAAATGGGAGCGAGATTTTCCTTCGAAGTGAACATTTGTTATGTGTCATATTACAATATTTAAAGGCGAAATAGAAAGAAAAATAACATGAGAATAAAAAAGAAAAATAAAAAGACAATGGAGAAGAAAAATGTAAAAGAAAAAAATAATAAAAGGAAAAGTGACAAATAAAAAGAAAATGAAAGAGAATGATATAAAAATAAAATAAAATAAAACAAAAGAAAAGAAAAGAAAAGAAAAAGAAAGAAAAGAAAAGAAAAATAAATTATGGTGGATTGTACGTGTTATATTATATAGTACAGTTAATATGAGAAATATAAAAAAGAAAGATTTATTTTCATTTCGATATTTAATCTCGTTTAGATTATTTGTAATCGTTTATAAATCATACAAATTATATTAAATTTATTATGTTAGGTACGTTTCTTTTCTTTTTTTTTTTTTTTTTTTTTTTTTATTTTTATTTTTACATTATCCAATTTAAGGGATAATAAAATTGAACATTTTTATTTTGTTTATAAAAATCGTTTTACATTAAGATAAGTCGTAAAAGGTGTGATTATGGGAAATTTATTAACGATAAATGTTTAGGGAAATAAAATTTTATATTTATGACGTTGGACGGTAATGCATCATTATTGATATTAATAAGGAGTAAGACAAGAAATTAGTAGGTAAATTAGTTTCTGTATAAATATTTTTTACTCGTGACAGTATTTCCAATGATACCGATTTTACATTAAAGTGTTAAATCATCTGACATTTAGGTGCACGGAAGAACGTGTGCAATGCGACGTATTTCAAGGTCAGAGTTCAGAATTAAATTTCTTCCTATTGCATCTTACGTGGAAAGAAAACTATAGGTAGTATAATATCACTAACAATGTAGACGAATAACGGCAAATCTTTTTGGAAAAAGAAAAAAGAATAAAACGAAAAGAAAGGAAATTTGCGAAAAAATAATGGTTACTGTATAATTTGCAACATGCAATAGCTTTCTTTAACTGCTCAAATAACTAGGTAGATACAATTGCACGCAATGAAAATGTATCTACCATATAATATTTATATATATATATATATATATCTAAATTGTATGTCTCAAATTTTATTATAAACTTTTACATAGTTTATATATATGAAAGTACAATGTAACGTATGTATGAAGAATTTCTATGTATATTTTTAATGACATGTTTTTTTTTTTTTTTAATATAATTTATATATAACATTTCTATACACTTTACATAACAAATTTTTATAAACATTATATATTATATTTCCATGAATATTCTTTATATAATAAATTTTTATATTGGATATATTTATTTAACGCAAATTAAAAAGAAAAAAAAGAAAAAGAAAAAAAAACATCTATCGAATATAAATTAATTAAGAAACAATTGATAGATAGTTAAGTAAAATTCGTAGGTTTGCTTTTTGAAACACATATATAAGATAATACACATCTTTCGTTAATGATGTTCTGAACACATTTATGATGAGAGAGTTACCAACCGTTATAGAATATTCGTAGAGTTATCGAAAGATAGATATAGAAAGAGAATAAAAGAGAAGATAGAGAGAAATGGAGATAAAAGATAGAGATAGAAAAACGAACAGACGGATAGACGTACAAACGACGGATGCAAAATTTAATTAAGACTCGGTAGCCATATGTACAAAACGTTTCACCATGAAATTTAAAGGCATCGATCGAATAGCCTGATCGACAGATCGATCATAGATCAAGACGTGCGTCGAAAGCTAATACTATTACTATTACTACTACTACTATTATTATACTACCACTACTACTATACTACTACTATTATACTACTACCGATCTTTTCTTTATCGAATGAAATTATTGTGAATGGTCGTTCACCATTCGTTCATTAACCTCTTTCGTTAATTAACTTTCGCTCGCTTGATTTAATTCAAGGTCTTCTATAAAAACATGTTATTTCTTTTCTTTATATATACATATGTATATATTATATATATATATATATATATATATGTATATATATGTACATATATATATATATACATAATCAAATTTTTTGATAGATATTAATTTATTATATTTTAATTTTAATATTAATATAAATACAAATATCATAAAAATTGAAGTTACGTGTCAAAATAATAAAAAAAAAAAAAAAGATATGAAATTTCTTCTTTTTCTTTTTTGTTTTTATATATATTTTAGAATATTATTTTTGCAATATAATTATTTAGAACATGAAAAGTGATATTTAGATTATCTTTTAGGGTCGTTTTAATTCTTTATAATTTGAACAGTCATTTTTATATCCGATATACAACACATATTCATACTTAGTTCGTAGGTGACATAAAAAAATAATTATTTACTCATTTTCTTCGAGACTTTTTTAGATTAATTTTTTTTCAAACGATAAAAATATCCCTAGGCCTGTAGTTTTACAATCTGATTAAAAAAAAAAAAAAAAAAAAATCAGAAAATTTCGAGAAAAAAGGGATCGATTTCATCGAAAGTTCATTTTAGAACTTCGAGCCTATCGTCTTGTATATTCATATATGTATTTTATTAAACGAATAAAAGAGATGAAATTATTGAAATTAATTTTTATTTTATAATAATAATAATAATAATAATAATAATAATAATAATAATAATAATAATGTATTATTAATTAGATAACGTAAACGTATCATTATGAAAAGATTTAAAGCATGGGCGACATAGAAAATGGAGGAAATGCGACCAGAGATAAATTTGTATCTATATAATTGTAATATCTATATATGCATATAAAGATCAGTAATATCAAATGCAATTCGTCTTCGTTGAGAAAACGTTAATAGTAGACATAAAGTATCATAATTATCTCCTTTCAAGGGAAGAACTTAATAGTTGATTAGTATCACGAAGAGATATGCATCTTTTCCGTTATTCGTGAGTTCTATCATTAATTAAATATGCTTCTTATTTTTGAACATTTTCCACGCTGATCTCAGTTAAGACGAGCCAATCGTTTATTCAATTTTTATTGGCTTTAAGAAAGTTATCTTTGATAAATTTTTGATTAATTGTAAATATTTTATATACGTACGTACATACATATTTCGAGTTATTTGTTCGATGGTAATCATTTATTAGATATAAAATTATAATTTTTATGTATAAAATTAAATTCAATCGTTAAACGTTATAATAGTAGAATTATATTTAAGTTATACGATTAAAATGAGTAATAATTTTTTTCTTTTTTTTTTTTTTTTTTTTTTCATTTAAATATAATATTAATTTTATAATACGATAAATAAATTTTATCCATGAATTTTTATCTAATGATTTTAATTTCAAATCATTGAAATCGTCTAAATCTTAAGTGATAAATTATTTTTACTATTTACAGTCAATTCATTTTTATTTATTTCACAGTCAATTATAATTATATATTCCAAAAAAAAAAAAAAAGAAAAAAAAAAGAAAAGAACTTTATTTCCATATAAAATAATTATATCATAAAAGACAGATAATTATTTGATCAAATATTTAAAAATGAGATTTGACATCTCTCACGTATAAATTAACAATAAAATAATACAAAATATTTTCGGGTACAAAAAAGAATCAAAAGTAAATCTTTATTTTATATAAATGGTAAAAGTAAATATTATTGTGATTAAAAAAAAAAAAAAAAAGGAAAAAAAAACTTTTATTACATCAACAAAATGTTTCAAAAAATTCGAATATCCTTTGGTGAAGATTGAAATGGACAACGTGACAACTATTTTCCTCGAAGGTTGAAAGAGACGACCTTGCAAGGCCGTGAGAGGCTATGAGCTTGAACTCGAGACAGACGTGTACCACCTATAGTATTAGTTTACGCACACACCCATTTCATTCTAGTATAGACAGTATTACCAAACCCATGTACACATATGTATACTTGAAGAATTTATATATTCGTGTTATATACGATTCAATTATATATGATAAAACTGTTTCTAACTATGTATCTACATTTCTGTACTCTCACTGATTATACATATGTTGTATATAAGTTTATGCATTCATATAAGTGTATACATGTGTGTATACATGTGTGTATACATATCTGTCCAGTGATTATATCTATATATAAATATACTTTATATATATATATATATATTGTCTCTCTCTCTCTTTCTTCCTTTCTCCCTTTCTCTCTCTCTCTCTTCCTCTCAACAATTTCACAGTCATTAGTTATAAAATGAAATCAATTTTTATCATAGTAATAAAGAATGTACTACTCTCTGTTAAGTCATTTATTTATCAAATTATGACGTCTCTTAACAAAAGATGATCTCTCGTTATCTTATTTCATTACCTAAGCAAAATGTCATAACAGGTTTTTTTTCTTTTCTTCTTTTCTTTCTTTTTTTTCTTTTTTTTTTTTTTTTATATGTTATCATTATGTGTCAATGTATACATTTGAAATTGTCATATTAATAGTAACGTCATTATGAAACAAGTCAAATATCCACAATTCACACAGTGAAATGTTTTCTATGTTAATATTTTATCTCTTTTATTTCTTTCTTTCTAATTTTTTTTTCTTCTTGTTTTCTTTTTTTTTTCTCTTTCATCGTTATACCATACGCGTACATGTGTAAAATATCACATAGATAGTACTTGTATTATACTAGATAGAAGTCATGTCAATGTCCATATGACGCAGCACCACATTCTCCGTTGATCTAATTCCGTTGAATCATAGTCTGCCGTTTTGCTTTTTCTTCGTCTTATGTTAGTCGCGCTTATTCTTCTCATTGCATTCCTTCCTTTAACGTTTTCATCGATTTTCTTGGATAAATAATTATGTTTATAAAAATCTCACAGATATAATTAAATAACTATTGAATTTAATAATGGATATTAATAATATACCAAGAGGAATGATTTTAATTCAAGAAATTAAAAATTGATAATGATAAAATTAATAATTGATTGAATGAGATTTGAGAATTTTATTCAATCATTATTTCTTTGTATTTTTTCAAATTAATTTTATTATAATGACCTTATATTTTTCTAGTCAAATAATAACGTAGTAAGAATCAAATTAAATTAATAATATTTCGATCGAGGTATAAAAATTGATCTATTAATTTATTAAAATCACTTTTAGGTACAAAGTTAATTTTATGTGTTGTTTTATAAAAAAAAAAAAAAAAAAAAAAAAAAAAACAAAGAAAAAATTGTCAACTTTATTATAAATTCTTACAAAAATTTTTTACACGTCAATCACCAAAACGACACAATGACGATGCAAGATATAAATATAAATTATGAATTTCTAAGGGAATACAATATAAGAACAATTAAAAATATTACCATGAAAAATTATAAATTAAATAATATAATAAAACATAACGTAAATAATATATCGATGTATGTTAAACGTAAAGCATAAAATTCTTTAAAAGTATATTACAATCGTATTCGTAATTTTACAAGAGGTATCCGTTAGAAAGACTTATCACACGCACGATAACCTCAGACATTTATGGTATTAAATTTCCGTGTCTTCTTGGTTTATTCCTCTGTACCATGGGACAGGTAATGTGCCATAGAAAATACCTATAAGTACCTATAAATGTACCTTAATTATATACGTATTCTATCGTTATCGATAAACATTTACATTCCAAACTCCAAACTTTCTTCAACAGTTGTAACATTTTTCTCCGTTTTTTTTTTTTCTTTTTTCTCCCATTTATTTATCAACGCAATAATATAAATTTTACGCGAGTTAAGAATAATTATAATAATTATCATTTCAAATATTTATAAAAAAAAAAAAAAAAGAAAAAGAAAAAAAAAGATCTCATCCATAGTATCATCAAAATTATTTATTTTATGATATATTGTAACAAAAAAAAAAAAAAATGATTGAAATTATTGAGGATTTTTTTTTCCTTTAGATGGAAATTATTTTTCTTTTCGCAAATTTTTTTTCTTTTTTTTTTTCTTTTCTTTTTTATAATTGCAAGTTATCGAATTGAGATACAGATTAAAATTTAATAAAATGTAAATATAATCGTAAACATGGGTGAGATTTTTCTTTTGTCAATTTATAGAAAAAGAAATAAATGGGAAGAAAATTTTTTTCTTTTTCTTTTATTATATCATTTCGTTTAATCGTTTAATAAATTAATTAATAGTATCCTTCTGTTCTTTATATACCTAGGAGAATATTCAGTATTATAAGTGGCATACTGTTTATGTCTCTCAGAGACTTTCGTTTTATTCATCTTCCTTTCGTCTCACTATCTAATATGCGCTCGCGTGCTCACTTTCGCTTCTCACAAGAATCCACCAACGTGCTCGTTAGCTCGACTGCATAATTACGATAATAGTGAATATATATGTTAGGATGTATTTAAGGGTATATTTAAAAATCATATTCACACATAATATCGTATTGTTAAAACAAAAGTGAATTTTTTTAATTGTCGAATATAATAACATAATTATTCTTTAAAGAAAAAAAAAAAAAAAAAGAGTGGGAAAAAAAAATCTGAATTTCATTCATCAATAAAAACAATTGTCTATAAAATATTTATCATTTTAATAAACGATTTATCTTTGATAATAATATTTATTAATATATATATACGTACTTAAATATTTTAAATAATTTACAATTTTTCTCTTTTTTCTTTCCGATATTTTTGCAATTTTTATGTGAACTTTTTTTTTTTTTTATATTCGATTTAATAATAATTCCAAAAGATTCTTTTTTGTTTTTTTATTATTTTATCAATACGATTATTAACGTATTATGATCATTATAATTTTCATAAAAAAAAAAAAATAAAAATAAAAAGAGACAAAAAAAAAAGAAAGAAAGAGAATTAATTGGAAAATAACAACAAAAGGAATAGTTTGATTTTTCCTTTGTCTTCTGAAACAGGATATGACTACAATGTATGATATACTAATTAAATAAGAATTCATTCGGCACCGTTGGTCGAGATAATGATTCCTGACCGTATTGTTGCATAATATTGTAAATAAGATCGAAAGGTGGTGTTATCATAATTATACTGCGCGTGCCTAAGTCCAAGCCTAGTTATGTTCTAGCTACTTCTTATACATCGTGTCTTATTATTGATTATCGTACCGTGACGCTTCAATTATCGCTTTCCGTCTCTCTCTCTCCTTTGTTATTTTATATATAAGCAGATTATCTATATTATTTCATAGACCATTCTAATTTTTAGCCATAAATTGATAAAATATGAAAATAATACAAATAAAAAATGATATTATATTTAATAATTTTAATTGTTATTATTTTATCATTTTATTTTTATAATTTGTTTAATTAAAATTTTTTATTTATTTTTTAATTATTCAAATTAGTTGATGTTTAATAAAAATTTTTCTTTTTCATTAGATATAGAGAATAATACATTTTTGTTTGTTTGTTTGTTAGTTTGTTATATTATTATAACTATAAAAATATTATATTTATATATATATATATAAAATTTTTTAAATTGATTATAAAATTTTGTTATTTTTATTATATTCAATAGTTATAATATTTTTTTTCTTTTTATCTTTTTTTTTTGTCTTCACTTATCAATTGTTCATATATATTTTTTCGTTATTGTCATATAGACAATATAACGCGTACGTTGAGCAATTAAATTTAAATAAAAAAAAAAAAAAAAGAAAAAAGAAATAACGATAATAAAAAATACATTACTTTGTTTATTATTTGTATTTTATTCGTGAGTATTGAGAGTGAACATTTTACTTCGTGTAAAACAGAGAGTTTAAATTGTTATGAATGAATTTTCACGCCTGTCAAAGATACATAAGTAATGACAATTATCCTGTCAAATGTGTGCGTAATTTAACAAAGTACTAATTGTAAGAGTTATAAATCGAAGCTTATGGATCACGAATGTATGAGAAACTCATGCCCGATAAAATTCTATCTCACGGTAGTAGCTATTTATTCTTTCCTTTTTCAAAGATATTTCAAAAGAGAATGATAAAAAGATAGAAAGAGAAAGAGAGTAACAGCAAAGTTTCTTTAAAGGAAAAGAAATGTATGCAACATCCGACTACTGTATGCCTAAGTACATGTGAATATCGCTCGTCTTCTCGAATCATCTAGATCATTAATCATCGATTTCATTTCATTTAACTGTCTAACCAACGCATTAGTTGCCTTATTCGTAGGAATGAACGAAGAAAGAACGTTGTTTCTCTTATAAACATATTCTTTTTATTTGTTTATTTCTTTTTTCTCTATGATCGAAAGTCAATAAAAAGTTGACAAAAAAATTAATTATTCGTTAGATTAATTTTTTTAGATTTATATATATATATATATATATGTATATATATACACATTTTATTTAATTTTATAATAATTGACATGTGAAATAATTACAAATTTCTATTGCAAAACTATTGAAATATATTTATTTAATATTTGTATATGATAATATTTATTGAATGAGAGAGAGAGAGAGATTTAAAAAAAGATTTATTATTAATTAAAAATATTCGAAATATATACATTTGTTTAATATCGATTATTAAACAAAATAAAAAAGAAAGAGAGAAATAGAAACATTTTTTTATAAAAAACATTTCCGATTCTGTTGGGTCACCTAGAGAGACGTAAATAATGGTCCAGGTGGCGGATAAATCTTACTAAGTACAAGTATACGGTGTAACGTGAAGCTCGTTATGACATAAAATGTCTATGGGATAGTCAGAAGTGGATAGCAGGTGTTTCAGCAGCCATTGCAATCATTTTCATGAGAAAGGAGGATCATAAGTAGGAACGAATCTTCTTCAATGTATACTATATACAGCTTAGATCAGTATGTAAAATTATCATTTACTGATATGTAAATATTACTTATAAATCAAATTACCAACATCCTATATATATATATATTTTTTTTTTCTGAAGGTTTGTATAATTTTTTAAAAATGTTTTTTTTCTTTAAAAAAAAAAAAAAAATTATCCTCATCTAAAATTAAAATTTATGATCAATAGAAATTATTTTATTGTATTATAAAAAAAAAAAAAAAAAAGAAATCATAACATTTAATTTATTATTTTCATCTTCATGTGATATTTTGAATTGTTCCTTTTTTTGTTCTTTTTTAAATTAAAATATTTTGTTATCCCTTCATATCAGTAATATTAATTATTTGCAATATTATTGTATTATTTAACAAATTATTTAACAAATTATATTCTATTTACTCTACCATAACTTAAATTCTACGATAACACCCGATAAGGTTAAACAAAAGTCATTAGATCAAATCATTAAGCGAAAAAGGGATACTCGGAATTATGCTTCGAGGAAGATATCTTCTATGTAGTAATATGAAAGAAAGAAAAAAGAAAATAAAATAGAAAAGGAGAAAGAAAGAAAAATAAAAAAAAAAAAAAAAAAAGATTAAAAATTTAATAATGTAGGAATACCATACGCACGCAGGAAGTGTCACGCTCGCCTGGGCAAACTATAAATATTAATTAACGAATCATCACGGTGTTGTATATCGTGAAGAAATATTCAACAAAAGAAGCATCTTAAATATTACGCCTCGATGAATTCACTCTCTTGTGAGTTAGAAAGAAACAGAAATACCAAAAAACGTGAAAAAGAAAGAAAAGAAAAGAAAAAGACAATACCACAGTGAATAACATCATATTTATTTTATTTCGTTGTCGTTGAAAAATTATTTTATTCTCGACATTTGTAATAATAATAAAAAGAAAAGAAGAAAATCTATAAAAAATATAGGAAGTAAAAAATTCCGTTCTAAAAATTTTCTTAAATAATTAAAATAATTTAACAACAAATTTGTTTATATATATATATATCTTGTTCTTTTTTTCTATCACTTTTCGTTCTCTTTCTTCTTACAACATTTTTCTTTCTATCTTTTACTATATCGATTACCTTTCTCTTTCTCACACGTTTTATCATACACTCTGATATAACATCTACCTTAATGTAATTGCTTCACGTTTAAATGGAAATAAATTTATTTATCGGCCGTCATATTGCCGAAAGAAGAATTTCTTGAAAAGTTTCACGGTACTCTAAAAGATTGTAAAGGAGAATGTGAAAAATGATGGGAAGTTAAGCAATGAAATACGATAGAGTAACCCACCGTCATTCTTTCAACTACGTTTTTACCTTCTTATAACGATCTTTTTTATTCCTTAGAACACGTTTCCGATCGTTTGCTCGATCGTATAAAAACGGTCTTTTCTTTCTTTTTTTTTTTTTTCCATTAGTTTATTCTTTTTCTTCCCTTTTTCTTTTTTTTTTTTTTTTTTACTCATCACGATCAAACGAGCACTTTTGAGAAATTTTTATATTTGTCGTTTTTCTTCGGTGACAAATCTTTCATGGTTGCACAAAAGTAGTAATAAAAGTATTAAAGAATTCCATTAGAATCGAAGAGAACATTAGATTATTTATATAAACATTCAGAAACGTAATCTTGTTTAATTATTAATCTGCTTAAGTGTATAAGTTTGTTAAAAATTTATATACAATATTATAATATATATATACAAATGATTAGAATTTAATCAGTTTCAAATAATGATTATAATGTTGACATTTATTTACTTACATTAATGTTAACATTTGATGAAAATAATAATAATAATAATAATAATAATAATAATAATAATAATAATGAGCAAGTTTGAATCTATGCGTTCTCTTGCATCAAAACGAAACATGTTTTATAAAAATAATTAGATCATAAAAAAATTTCTCTACGAAACGTAAATTATTTGTTTCCTTTAAAAAAGAAGACAAAAAAAAAATCAAAAGTACCGGTTAGATTGAGAAAAATTCTTTAATATCGGAAGTACCACTAATAATTTCTAATGATAAAAATCTGATCTTTATTGAAATGCGTCTATCTATATCTTCAGAGCAGATTCAAGGTCACGTCCATCAGGTTCATATAACGAGTTCATTGGCTGGAAAATAGAAAAGAACAATCTTCTCAGATGCATAGTAATTTGGTTCAAAGGTGCACATTCGAATCGAGATTCGCAATAAAAGAAGATTGAAATGATCGTTGAAATTTTACAGAGTCCTGTAATTAATAGGTATAGTCAGGAAAGTCCATTGGCTCTGTGTCTGCCTGTCTAATCCTAAAATAGGAACACATGGAATTATTCGAACATGATTGAACTCACAATAAGATTCATATCTACTTGTACAGTTTACAAATGAACATAACGTTTCTAATACATACAAATGGTCATAGCTATCAGAGATTTTATCTTTTTTATTGTTATGAAAATAAATCTTAAACGTTCTGTTTCTTTTTTTCTTTCTTTCTTTTCTTTTTGTTTTTTTTTCTTTTTTTTTTTTTTTTTTTTTTTTAATGAAAATCCTATTAAAAATTATATCCATCAAAGTAATAACATACAAATAATTTCTAAATGTTAATTGAACGATATAATAATAATAATAATAATAATAATAATAATCATTTTACGAATTTTTTCATAAAAACAATTGTATAGAACAATTATATAAAAATAATAATAAAAGTAATTGTGACAATTTTTTTACTAAAATTTTATATTACTCACAAGAAAATAATAATAATAATAATAATAATAATAATAATAATAATAATAATAATAATAATAATAATAATAATAATAATAATAATAATAATAATAATAATAATAATAATAATAATAATAATAATAATAATAATAATAATAATAATAATAATAATAATAATAATAATAATAATAATACATGCAAAAAAATAATTGTACGAATTTTATAAGGAAAAAAAAAGAGGATTTATAATAAATAAATAAATAAATAAATAAATAAATAAATAAATAAATAAATAAATAAATAAATAAATAAATAAATAAATAAATAAATGAATATATGATAAATAAACAGCAAATAAAAATTATTAAGAATAAAAATTAGAAATAAATTAGTTTGTAAATCAAATGACTCGATTTGAATCGGTTTTGAAAAAAAAAGATGAAAATAAATGGTGGAGATAATAAAATATAATTAAAAGAGACAGATTAATAGAGCGAAGATAATATTTATACGAGATAAAAAAAAAGAGAAAAAGAGACAGACAGAAAGAGAGAGAGAGAGAGAGAGAGAGAGAGAACAGATAATACTCGAAGACTAAATGGACGAAATTCGCGCATGCTTCAAACGTCTTGTCGTCATTAATGATACTGTCGGTATTTTATTACGAAGCTCGGCGCGCGCTTCACTTTTCTCTCTCATTAAAATATCTCTCATCGTTTTTTGTCCTTTCATTTCTTTTT